>NC_092339.1:84396071-84730357 GCF_046630445.1 Rutidosis leptorrhynchoides | reverse complement strand
TACGTAAAATATATATTCATAATTTATATTTTAATTTTAATTTTAATTATAATTCTAATAATAAGGGTATGTTAGCGAATATTGTAAGGGTGTAAGTCGAAATTCTGTCCATGTAATGCTACGCTATTTTTAATCATTGTAAGTTATGTTCAACCTTTTTACATTAATGTCTCGTAGCTAAGTTATTATTATGCTTATTTAATCCGAAGTAATCATGATGTTGGGCTAATTACTAAAATTGGGTAATTGGGCTTTGTACCATAATTGGGGTTTGGACAAAAGAACGACACTTGTGGAAATTAGACTATGGGCTATTAATGGGCTTTATATTTGTTTAACTAAATGATAGTTTGTTAATGTTAATATAAAGATTTACAATTGGGCGTCCCTATAATTTACCATATACACTCAATCGGACACGATGGGTGGGGTATTTATATGTACGAATAATCGTTCATTTAACCGGACACGGGAATGGATTAATAGCCACTAGAATAATTAAAACAGGGGTGAAATTATGTACAAGGAAACTTGGTATAATTAATAACAAAATATTAAAACCTTGGATTACACTCAGTCGACATCCTGGTGTAATTATTAAACAAAGTATTAAAATCTTGTTACAGTTTAAGTCCCCAATTAGTTGGAATATTTAACTTCGGGTATAAGGATAATTTGACGAGGACACTCGCACTTTATATTTATGACTGATGGACTGTTATGGACAAAAACCAGACGGACATATTAAATAATCCAGGACAAAGGACAATTAACCCATGGGCATAAAACTAAAATCAACACGTCAAACATCATGATTACGGAAGTTTAAATAAGCATAATTCTTTTATTTCATATTTAATTTCCTTTATTTTATATTTAATTGCACTTCTAATTATCGCATTTTTATTGTTATTGTATTTAATTGCACTTTTAATTATCGTACTTTTTAATTATCGCAAGTTTATTTTATCGCACTTTTATTATTCGCAATTTCATTATCGTTATTTACTTTATGCTTTAATTTAAGTCTTGTATTTATTTTTAATATTTTACATTTGGTTTTAACTGCGACTAAAGTTTTAAAATCGACAAACCGGTCATTAAACGGTAAAAACCCCCATTTATAATAATAATATTACTTATATATATATATTTGTATTTTTATAATAGTAAACTAATATAGCGTTAAGCTTTGTTTAAAAAGATTCCCTGTGGAACGAACCGGACTTACTAAAAACTACACTACTGTACGATTAGGTACACTGCCTATAAGTGTTGTAGCAAGGTTTAAGTATATCCATTCTATAAATAAATAAATATCTTGTGTAAAATTGTATCGTATTTAATAGTATTTTCTGCAAAAATATAAGCTATTTTATATACTACTCTGCTCGAGCATCAGATTCATACATATAAAACTATCTTATTCGAAGATTTGAACATGTATTCACTAGAACATAGTTTAGTTAATTCTAAACTTGTTCACAAATAAAAGTTAATCCTTCTAACTTGACTTTTAAAATCAACTAATCACATGTTCTATATCTATATGATATGCTAACTTAATGATTTAAAACCGGAAAACACGAAAAACACCGTAAAACCGGATATACGCCGTCGTAGTAACACAGCGGGCTGTTTTGGGTTAGTTAATTAAAAACTATTATAAACTTTGATTTAAAAGTTGTTCTTATAGGAAAATGATTTTTCTTATGAACATGAAACTATATCCAAAAATCATGGTTAAACTCAAAGTGGAAGTATGTTTTCCAAAATGGTCCTCTAGACGTCGTTCTTTCGACTTAAATGACTTCCTTTACAAAAATAACTTGTAACTTATTTTTCCGACTATAAACCTATACTTTTTATATTTAGATTCATAAAATAAAGTTCAATATGAAACCATAGAAATTTGATTCACTTAAATCGGATTTAAAACGAAGAAGTTATGGGTAAAACAAGATTGTATATTTTTTGATTGTTGTAGCTACGGAAATATTGTAACAATTCTATACAAATCATATCCTAGATAACTTATATTGTATTATACATGTATTCTAATGTAATCTTGGGATACCATAGACACGTATGCAAATGTTTTGACATATCATATCGACCCATGTATATATATTATTTGGAACAACCATAGGCACTCTATATACAGTAATGTTGGAGTTAGCAATACAGGGTTGAGGTTGATTCCAAAAATATATATACTTTGAGTTGCGATCTAGCCTGAGACGTGTATACACTGGGTCGTGGATTGATTCAAGATAATATATATCGATTTATTTCTGTACATCTAACTGTGGACAACTAGTTATAGGTTACTAACGAGGACAGCTGACTTAATAAATTTAAAATAGTAAAATGTATTAAAAATGTTGTAAATATATTTTGAACATACTTTGATATATATGTACATATTTGTTATATGTTCGTGAATCGACCAGTGGCCAAGTCTTACTTCCCGACGAAGTAAAAATCTGTGAAAGTGAGTTATAGTCCCACTTTTAAAATCTAATATTTTGGGATGAGAATACATGCAGTTTTATAAATGTTTTAAGAAATAGACACAAGTAAATGAAACTACATTATATGGGTGAATGATCGAAGCCGAATATGCCCCTTTTGCTTGGTAGCCTAAGAATTAGTAAACCGATCTACTAATTGACGCGAATCCTAAAGATAGATCTATTGGGCCTAACGAACCCCATCCAAAGTACCGAATGCTTTAGTATTTCGAATTCGTTTTTATCATGTCCGAAGGATTTCCTGGAATGATAGGGGATATTCTTATATGCATCTTGTTAATGTCGGTTACCAGGTGTTCACCATATGAATGAATTTTATCTCTATGTATGGGATGTATATTGAAATATGAAATCTTGTGGTCTATTATTATGATTTGATAATATATAGGTTAAACCTATAACTCACTAACATTTTTGTTGACTTTTTAAGCATGTTTATTCTCAGGTGATTATTAAGAGCTTCCGCTGTTGCATACTAAAATAAGGACAAGATTTGGAGTCCATGCTTGTATGATATTATGTAAAAACTGCATTCAAGAAACTTATTTTTGATGTAATATATTCTTATTGTAAACCATTATGTAATGGTCGTGTGTAAACAGTATATTTTAGATTATCATTATTTGATAATCTACGTAATGCTTTTTAAACCTTTATCGATAAAATAAAGGTTATGGTTGTTTTAAAAATGAATGCAGTCTTTGAAAAATGTCTCATATAGAGGTCAAAACCTCACGACGAAATCAATTAATATGGAACGTTTATAATCAATATGAACGGGACATTTCAATTAGAGTTCGTCAAGATGACGAAAATGATATTTTATTCATTTTAATGTTATTTTTAAACATTTTGAATATCTATCATATTATTAATTTGGTTAAAGCATGACTTAGCATGGTATAAATAGTTCTAAGGCCTTTTATTTCTCTCACATTCTAATTTTGTATAATGCATATAAATTTGAAACTAATATCACTTCACTAAGTACAAATTTTGACTCATTAATATGCGCTGCCAAATGTAGTATCATTTGACGGCGCATAATTTTCGGTTTCAGATTGTACTGAAATTCCTAAGGTCACCCTAAATAGAATAAGGTGCAAGACTCCATGAAGGTGTCTTGTCATTAGAGTTCGTCTAGATGACGAAAATGATATTTTATTCATTTTAATGTTATTTTTAAACATTTTGAATTTTTATCATATTATTATTTTGGTTAAAGCATGACCTAGCATGGTATAAATAGTTTTACCACCTATTATTTCTTTCATATTGTAATTATGTATAACGCATATAATTTTGAAACTAATATCACTTCACTAAGTACAAATTTTAACTCATTAATACGCGCCGCCAGATGCAGTATCATTTGACGGCGCATAATTTTCGATTTCAGATTATGCTGAAATTCCTTAGATCACCCTAAAATAGAAGGTGCAAGACTCCATGAAGGTGTCTTGTCATTAGAGTTCGTCTAGATGACGAAAATCATATTTTATTCATTTTAATGTTCTTTTTAAACGTTTCGAATTTCTATCATATTATTATTTTGGTTAAAGCATGATCTAGCATGGTATAAATAGTTTTACCGCCTATTATTTCTTTCACATTGTAATTATGTATAACGCATATAATTTTGAAACTAATATCACTTCACTAAGTACAAATTTTAACTCATTAATACGCGCCGCCAAATGCAATATCATTTGACGGCGCATTATTTTCGGTTTCAGATTATGATGAAATTCCTAAGATCACCCTAAAATAGAACAAGGTGCAAGACTCCATGAAGGTGTCTTGTCATTAGAGTTCGTCTAGATAACGAAAATCATATTTTATTCATTTTAATGTTCTTTTTAAACATTTTGAATTTCTATCATATTATTATTTTGGTTAAAGCATGATCAAACATGGTATAAATAGTTTTACCGCCTATTATTTCTTTCACATTGTAATTATGTATAACGCATATAATTTTGAAACTAATATCACTTCACTAAGTACAAATTTTAATCATTAATATGTGCCGCCAATTGTATTATCATTTGGCGGCGTATAATTTTCTGTTTCAGATTGTGCTGAAATTCCTAAGATCACCCTAAAATTGAACAAGGTGCAAGACTCCCTGAAGGTGTCTTGTCATTAGAGTTCGCCTATTATTTCTGTCACATTGTAATAATGTATAACGCATATAATTTTGAAACTAATATCACTTCACTAAGTACAAATTTTAACTCATTTATTTGCGCCGCTAAATGTAGTATCATTTGGCCGCGCATAATTTTTAATTTCAGATTGTACTGAAATTCCTATGATCACCGTAAAAGATAACAAGGAGCAAGACTCCCATTAGAGTTCTTCTGGATGACGAAAATGATATTTTATTCATTTTAAAAAAAATTTAAATGTTTCGAATTTCTATCATATTATTATTTTTGTTAAAGCATAACCTAGCATGGTATAAATAGTTTTAACGCCTATTATTTCTCTCACATTGTAATTATGTATAACGCATATAATTTTGAAACTAGTATCACTTCACTATGTACAAATTTTAAATCATTAATATGCACCGCAAAATGTAATTTCATTTAGTGGCGCATAATTTTCGGTTTCCGATTATGCTGAAGTTCCTAAGATCACCCTAAAAGAGAACAAGGAGCAAGGCTCCCTAAAGGTGTCTTGCCAGTGGAGTTTGTATAGATAACGAAAATGATATTTTATTCATTTTAATGTTCTTATTAAACATTTTGAATTTCTATCATATTATTAATTTTTAAAAGCATGACTTAGCATGGTATAAATAGTTTTAAAACCTATTATTTCTCTCACATTGTAAATAGTTTTAAAACCTATTATTTCTCTCACATTGTAATTATGTATAACGCATATAATTTTGATACTAATATCACTTCACTAAGTCCAAATTTTAACTCATTAATATGCGCCGCCAAATGTATTATCATTTGTCGGCGCATAATTTTCAGTTTTTCCGATTGTGCAAAAATTCCTAAGATCACACTAAAAGAGAACAAGGAGCAAGACTCTCTGAAGGTGTCTTGCCATTAGAGTTCGTCTAGAAAACGAAAATGATATTTTATTCATTTTATTGTTCTTTTTAAACGTTTTGAATGTTTATCATATTATTATTATTTTTTTAAAGCAAGACTTAGCATGGTATAAATAGTTTTATTGCCTGTTTCTCTCTACCATTGTAATTATGTATAACACATATAATTTGGAAACTAAGATCACTTAAGTACAAATTTTAACTCATTAATATGCGCCGCCAAATGTAGTATCATTTGGCGGCGCATAATTTTCGATTTCAGATTGTGCTGAAATTCCTTTCATCACCCTAAAAGAGAACAAGAAGCAATACTCCCTGAAGGTGTCTTGACATTAGAGTTCGTCAAGATGATGACAATGATACTTTATACGTTTTAATGTTCTTATTAAACGTTTTGATTTTCTATCATATCATTATTTTTGTTAAAGCATGACTTAACATGGTATAAATAGTTATAAAACCTATTATTTCTCTCACATTGTAATTATGTATAACTCGTATAATTTGGAAATTAATAACACTTCACTAACTACAAATTTTAACTCATTAATATGCACCGCTGATATGGTCAAAACGGACGGTTTTATTTATGTGGTGTCGTCAGGCCACAAGGCGTCAGGATCAGCTGCCGAGAGTGGGGGATCAATAGTTTTAAATTTATATTTTATCGGGCCTAAATCGTACTACTCCTTATTATGAGTAAGGGAAGTATGACATAGGGTCGTATTTTTAAGATATCAGTAGAATCAACCTATAATTAAAGCTTAAGATTATTCTAAAGTGACGGAGTCGTGTGATATACCTAATTTTTGGTTTTCTAGTTTATAAGATAAAGTAAAGTAAATGTGATAAAATTTGTAATTCAGATAAGGCTAAAACAAGTGCATACTATGATTTTATCAGTTACTTTGCCAAGATTATGGAATGCTGGCTCATGGATAGGTAGTGACCTTGTATTCATTACACTGGTCCTAAATACCACTGTCATAAGACATGTCACTAGGTAATGCATTAGGCTTGAAGATTTTGAATAGACATCAACGTCCCTTACCCCCGACGCCCGTGCAGTCTGACTACAGGCATACACGTTCAGATCCAATTGAGCGACTCGATTGGGTGACGTATTAACATTCCACAAAGGTCTGAACTTTCTTAAGCATAATAGAATATCGGGTTTGCCATATCCGAGAGGTGTGATATGTTTAGATGCTTTCATTAATGATTGGGTTTAAAAGATAGTTAGGCCCTTAAAAGAGTTTAACCATAAAGAACACCATGGTCAAGTCAGGTTTGACTTCCATGAACACGTTCGGTTATCCTAACAGTCCAATGCTTTATGTGTTTAAACAAACAGTTCCTTAATTAACTAAGAATCCCTCAAGCAGGGTGCAATGCTTGAGACCGCGTTATGGTGAAGTGTACTAATCAGCACTGACCGGATTCCATGGCCTTACGTAGCAGAGGTGCAGCTTACAACAACCGTTGTGCTTCAGCATATACGTACGAAGTTTATATGCTTAGTGACTGCACTAGCATGGTCTAGGACCGATAATGTACTATGGGTCTACTTAGATGTTTCACTATGAAAGAGTCCTCAGTCGGAATCCAAGGCTTGGTGGACTTACTACAACCGGTGTGCCTTAGTTAAACTTACGTTGTATCTGATAGACTTTAATGTGTGAAATCTAGTATATAATTTATCTTGGAAAATACAAGTTTTAAAGATTACTACACTCTAACGGGTAGTGTACCCGATCGTGCAATAGTATAAAGTTGGTAATTCCGAAATCATTCCAAGGACAGTTTTAAACGTGAGAATTAAGATTGCAACTAATAAAATAAACTAAGTTAATCTATGAAAATCGAAAGTACGAGATAATTTGTTTTGTGGCTATTTAACGAATAGCCAAATAAAAGATTGATTTAAAAGTAAAAGACAATATTTTTGTGTTTTTAAGTTTATAAGAAATAAATGCAGACTCAACGAAAAGTAAAGATATTTGAATTCAAAAGATAAAAGAATGTTCGCCTAGATCTCCTATTTGCAGTGTCGGATAATTTGTTATTAAGCTCTAGTTCAATTTATCAATACATGCAACTACAGAGTCGGTTTACCCAGAGTTCTCTTTTAGCAAACACGTCAAACTTGGATTTATTAGCTTAGGGTTCCCTTTCACCAAAGACCTCTTTCGTTTGTGACTTAGTAATTAACTAATTATAAGATTAAGATTCAATTGGTTACTGCGTTCGCTCCACACAATTCACCCATATTTTTTTTAATCTTTGTTACCCGGTTTACCTCCTTGGTTCAGTAAGCACCCAATTGGTTAAGACAAATCAATTGAAAACTAGTGTTCTAAATTGAAACAGGGTTTTATTTGTTCAAACAAGATCACTAATCAACCTAGTAATAATAATCAACACCCACAAGAGTGGTTCTTAATCAAAACTCATAATTATCATGCATTAATCAAATCAAACATTAAAGTATCATCCAAACACATACGAATATTCAATCTAGACAAATATTTAAGTGCTTAGCCAACCATGGCTAAAACCAAAATCATAAATAAACAATTAAGAGTATTCATAATGATGATAAGAATTAAACCTAATAAAAATTGTGTTCTTGACTAATGATCTTGATGTGTTAGATGTACAGAATTAAACCTAATAAAAATTGATGTGTTAGAATGATCTTGGAGTTCCCCAAAAATCACCCTTTTTCGTCAAAAAGCTGCTGGAATTCGTCTGGATGCAATAATGAATAATTAGGGTAAAAATTCGGGCTTTAAATAGTAAAGTTCTGAAACCGACAGAAGGTGGAGCGGCGCTCTAAATATGGAGCGGCACTCCATATAGCTGAAAACTGATCTTTTGATTTCCAAAACCCCTTGAACTGAAATTCCTGCCTACTGGAGCGGCGCTCCATGTTTTGGAGCGGCTCTCCAGACCCTTTTTGCTGAATCCAGACAGTAAAACTCATAAAATCACTCGTTTTCGAACCAAACTCGAATCGAACCAATTTCTTTCACTCGTTTCCATAGAAAATTACTAAAACCATCAAATAAATTCAAATTTCATCTCCTTGGTCTTAGAACTCGAACTTTCACAACACTTATCGAAATAACACCAAATCGTATCCAAAAGGACCAAAATGTGATCGATATCGCTAAGGAAAATGTGTAATAAATATGCAATATCAAAAAACCCCACACTAGAGTTTTGCTTGTCCTCAAGCAATTAAACTCGATAATAATCTTCTACCATAAAGTAACCTCTTCAAAAGTATATGTAGAACCAAACGAACAATCAACAAACCATCATCTAGCATGGGCACGATTTGGAGAAAATACCAACCATACCTCCCACTTGCATTCCCCCAAATTTAACTTCCCAATCCTCAAGCAATCAAATATGAACAAAGTCGCTAATTAAAGTCTTCAATAGCGTACCAAATAAAATAAGGCAAAGAATCTCAAACCATAATGTAAGTCTTCAAAGGAACCGGGAATCAAGTGGGAGCCAACACCAAAGATATGACAATCGAACGCATGTGCTAAAAAGAACACACGAGCTACCCCGCAATTGGTCAAACCAATGCCTCCCACAGTACCTAACATCGTGAGATGTCGGTAAGAAAATAATGTGCTTAGGAGGGTACACATTACGTTCAGATATCATCGATAATCATGAGGTAATCATCTAATCCATTAAGTCAATCATAGAGATTGAGGTTCATCAGGCTTAAAAGCTGATATCTTACCTTTCCGGAGGTTATCCACTGGGAATCTGATCAATCACTGACATTTTGTGTATCATGGTGTGCTTCCTATTTGGCTAGCAAATCTCTCTCATTGAGATAAGCTTTGACTACCAGTTTCTCTGTTTGACGTTGAGGCCTGGTAGATTTCCAGTCAATTTTAGCAATGACTTTTCAAGATTTTTCGTCACCCTAAAACTGGTCTGGACTACAACTTCTGAAACAAATCAGCAAGTGTGTCGTTCGGGAGACTTGACTCCCTTTAGGATGGAATGGATACATCCTGTGTGGTTAAATAAAGTGGTCAGGTGCAACATTGTCCTTGTTAGGAGAAACAATGAGGATCGCCCTGTTAAAGTTTTCGATCTAGCGCATGGTCCGGTTTCGACCACACGCTACTATCACCGTTCATACGGTTGACACTCGCCTTGGTGTAAGTGACCTACGATTAAATTCTAAAGAATTCGTAGGATTTCACGTTCATTGGTAATGAACATGTTTCGAAAGTTCAAGACTTTGACCTCTAACAGTACCTCATCGTGAAATGATGGGTAATGAAATGGTACAGCTTAAGAGATATACGTACCAAGTGAAACGGTCGGAAGACTTTACTTCCTTAATGAGTGGATCTGACTCACTCGGGAAGGCCAATCTATTTCAATTGACACTCGGTTTAAATCCTAAAAACCTTAGGGTGCCATAGCTTTTGGCTATGGGTTGTGTTGTCTAAGCAAACACAAGCACGTAGCTATTGTTCTTAAAAAGGACAACACTGGTGAAGCTCTAGGCTCCTCTTCCCACAGTATCACACCATTAAATGATGTAATAAATAAATGATATAGTTTCGGAAGTCTGCTATACCAAGTAACCAAAAGTTTGTGATCTGGCACGTGATTCGGTCACAATCACGCTATGCAATCACCGCTCTCTCACGGTTTAACCTGTTTTGGTACAGGTGACCTACTATTGAGTTCTCCGAACTCGTAGGATTTCATGTCCAAGATAATGAACATGTAGGACAATTTTGGCTTCTTTTAAATCATGAAATATGCCATAAAATACCAAGTCAATTTTCATAATAAAGGTTTTGGCCAAATTTTCAATTGTTTTTCTACTTTTTTTTTATATTTTTAAACTAACTTTTCTATATATATATTTTTTTATTTTACCCCTAATTTTTATTATTTTTTTTACGACCAAAACCCGTGAAACGTCAAGTCTTTTTAAATAAAAACTAATATGATGATGATTCCATTAACAACCAACCCGAGAGATTTTACATCCCCCACCCCACACTTGAGATCAAGGAATGTCCCCATCACTTGAGATCAAAATTAGATAAAAATCGAAAGGGTTATGTGAGAAAGAAAATATAAAAACTTATCGAGCTTAACCACTGATCGTGGAATGCCATTGACAGATGGCGCTGAACTGACTGCCAGCATAAGAACATCGTCCATTCCCGATCCTTACACCAATATCATCAATCATGCAGTTTTGCTGAACTTAATGCCAGACTTGAAAAATCATTTCACCAATAAACCAAAGAAAAGAAAAACAAACGAACTACATAAACAGAACAAGGTGGCACCACCCGATGCCGAAACGCCTTATCCCTCAAATAAGTTTCAAAGTACACAATTAGAGAATATAATTATTCAAGTACAGACCAAAGGAAAAGTAAATAGTTTCAAACAAATACGACATAAACATGCGCAACAAATCATCTCACGGCCATAAATCTCTGGTAGGGTCCCAATCCACACCATAGGTATCCTGACAAGCCTGGTACGGGTCATATGATGGATCTGGCCTCGGAGGAGTAACTGATGTATAATCAGGAATGGTAGTACGTGTCGGAATATAAGCCTCCGAGTTTTGACGCATCTGTCTCTGAATTTGTCTCTGATGAACCTCCCACTGATTATGGGCCCGAATTCCCCTCACATCATACTCTACACTGTCAACTCGCTCACCCAAATGACCCATCTCCGTTTTGAACTGTCCCAGCGCTGTGTTAATCGCACCATAACTATTCTGGTGCCAAACCCTCATATCCTCGTTATGCCTGCGCTGATCCTCTAGCATCCTCTGATTATGCTCAACCTGAGCATCATACGCTGACCGGCAATCCTGAAACTCCAGATGAATACCGTCTACAATGTTAACCAACGAATTCCAACTCTCTTCACCAAGTGTCAACGTTCCCTGTACGTTCGCAGTACTCGAGCTTCATGCCTCATACGTGGATCGACTAACACCACGTCCACGTCCACGTCCAGCACCGTCACCTGGTTGTTGTTGCTCATCATCCACCAAAACCCAACCTTGTGGACCTCTTCGGATAAACTCAGCTTTTGAGAAAAACAGAATATTAGTGGGCATCGCCTCAACCCCCAACATACTACACCTATTAGTCGGGACTGAAAACACCCGAGCAAATCTAGTCACCAAGTGCCCACCTAACAACGGGCGTTCTGTTCGTTTATCTGTTCCAATCTCTTGAAACCATGCTCCTAACATACAAGGGACATCAATTCGCTCTCGCAATTTAATCTGCTGAAGAAACCAAAGATCTCTTCGCTGAATCTTATTCGCATTTCCTCTAGCCATAAACATGTGAGCAATCATCTTAAAAATCATCCGGTCCTCCGGAAGTCGAAGCATTGACTAAACACTCCTACTTGAACTAAAAGGACCCGCATCACCTTTCGCCACCGTTGGCCAATAATCACTTTCACTAAACGGTTCCTGCCCAAACACCTTCCCCTGTACCAAAAACCACTTTAAATCGTTGTCATTTAACTCGGGATATAAATCCAACACCCGAGCTACCCCAATCTTACTCAAACTGCGCTCCAACCCTCCTAACCTGAATGTCAAGAAATCTGCCTCAGTCAGAGAGGCTCGCGGTCTACAACTAACAGTGGAAAAGAACTCTATAGTTAATGGCTCAAAGATATCCTCATTAATTTCAAATAACCGTTCGTACTATCTCAATTCTTCACCCGCGTATGTTACCCACAAAAACCCACGCAATCTCCTAACAATATTGTTACCCAAAGCTGTGAGTTGCGTCCAATCCAAATAATAAGTTCGTTCGATCGGACGGGCGCTATTAATCGTGAATCGTTCTTCCAAATTCTCATCATTATAGATTTGTGACAACCATAGCTCAAGATTATTTGGTGGTTGTCTTGGTTGTTCGGTGTTGCCTCGCGATCTCTACACACATGAAACAAATAAAGAAAGCAAAACACCAAACTCAAAAGTTAGTGTTAGTTTAAATAATAAGCACCAAAGTCCCAGCACAACCAAAACATGTTACATGCTAAGTCACTTTAAAGACAATCACCAAGTTAACCGAGTAACACATGTAAACATGCCAAGAGCTCAAATCTATGCATATCAAATTATCTCTTAAAACATAGCTCATAGCAACCATACTCTCATAACAACACTACCAAAACATGACAAACATGATTACATATCACTCATTTAAATTCCACAAATATAATAAAATTCATCATGTTGCAAACTTACACCAATTCAAATTACCACTAACACAATACTCATCACATCACAAAACACATGTTATGTTCCCTCTAGCATGGCATCATAAATAAATCAATCAATTTAGCTCAAATCATTCAAACCAATTTGACCCGCCCATATGCACACACCCCACACTAGCTCATGAACATATCAACAATTCAAGAACAAGAACAATTTCAAGCAAACAACTCTTCTATCACTTACAAATTCGCATTCTCAAACACACAAACCCTAGTATCAAGTATAACTTCCAAAAACACAAAGTTAATCATGAAATCAAAGCATACAAGCATAAACTAACAAAACCCATTACTAATTAGAACACAAAACCCCAATTAAACAAACCCCACACTAATTCACCATGTAAATAAAAGATTAAGCAAGCAAATACACATAATTAGATGAAATTAGCAAGATAGAAAACAAATTCGGACCTTAGTGGGAGCCATTCTTGCAAGATGAGACGTAATTAGTCAAGAAATTAAAGTTCAAGAATTTAGGGTTTTTAGATCTAGGTGTTTGTAGGTGAAGAAAAGATAGATAGAATGAATTAGAATGAAAGGTTGGTGTGTAAAAAGCTGTAAACCCGACTTCTATTATGTGGTTGGGAAAATAATGGGTTTTTTTTATATTCAAACGCAAACAGCCCAGCCCGTCAGACAAATGGAGCGGCGCTCCAGTAATCGCCAGCGATCCGATTTGTTGTGCGACACTCCAAACACGCGCGCGGCGCTCCAGTACGCTAAAAAATCATGTCGAGGGTATTTAAACATCTGGTACATCCGGTACGTACCATCTAAGCGGCGCTCAATGGTTTGGAGCGGCGCTCCAAGTGCTGATAATCCAGAATTTCGCATTTTTAAGCCATTTTAACCCATTTACTCCACCTAAAAACCAACAAACAACCCAAACAAAAAGTCGAGCACGATCATATTGCACATATCATCAAACAAGCACAAAAATATACATATCTACAACAATGTGAAGTTTATTACCGAGTCATTCACAAGACTCGTTACCAACTTCAAGTGACGTTAGGATCGGGTTCAACATGAACCCCGTCATCAATCTCCAACGGACCATTGAAATATTTCTTCACTCGATGTTCGTTAACCTTAAAGGTAGTACCACTCGCATTTTTCAACTCAATCGCACCGTATAGGTAAACCTTAACAACCTCAAATGGTCCCGTCCACCTGGACTTAAGTTTTCCCGGTAAAAGCTTCAATATAGAGTTAAACAAGAGCACTCGATCGCCATCATTAAACTCTTTCGGACCCTTTAACCTTCTATCATGCCATTGCTTGGTTTTCTCTTTATAAATCAACGAATTTTCATACGCATCAAGGCGTAATTCACCAAGCTCATTCAATTGCCCCGCCCTTAGGCGTCCGGCTTCCTTCAAATCCAAATTGCACTTTTTCAGTGCTGATGTTAAAGCTAAGGGGTATACAATACTATTAAATTTTACATGGAAATACTATTAAATACGATACAATTTTACACAAGATATTTATTTATTTATAGAATGGATATACTTAAACCTTGCTACAACACTTATAGGCAGTGTACCTAATCGTACAGTAGTATAGTTTTTAGTAAGTCCGGTTCGTTCCACGGGGAAAATCTTTAAACAAAGCTTAACGCTATATTAGTTTTATTTTATAAAAATACAAATATATATATAAGTAATATTATTATAATAAAGGGGGATTTTTAACTTTTAATGACCGGTTTGTCGATTTTAAAACTTTAGTCGCAGTTAAAACCAAATGTAAAATATTAAATAAATAAAAGACTTAATTTAAAGCGTAAAGTAAATAACGATAATGAAATTGCGATAAATAAAAGTGCGATAAAATAAACTTGCGATAATTAAAAAGTACGATAATTAAAAGTGTAATAAATACAATAACAATAAATAAAAATGCGATAATTAGAAGTGCAATTAAATATAAAATAAAGGAAATTAAATATGAAATAAAAGAATTATGCGTATTTAAACTTCCGTAATCATGATGTTTGACGTGTTGATTTTAGTTTTGTGCCCATGGGTTAATTGTCCTTTGTCCTGGATTATTTAATATGTCCGTCTGGTTTTTGTCCATAACAGTCCATCAGTCATAAATATAAAGTGCGAGTATCCTCGTCAAATTATCCTTATACCCGAAGTCAAATATTCCAACTAATTGGGGACTTAAACTGTAACAAGATTTTAATACTTTGTTTAATAATTACACCAGGATGTCGACTGAGTGTAACCCAAGGTTTTAATACTTTGTTATCAATTATGCCAAGTGTCCTTGTACATAATTTCACCCCTATTTTAATAATTCCATAGACTATTAATTCATTCCCGTGTCCGGTTAAATGAACGATTATTCGTACATATAAATACCCCGCCCATCGTGTCCGATCGAGTGTATATGGTTATTTATAGGGACGCCCAATTGTAAATCTTTATATTAAAATTAACAAACTATCATTTAGTTAAACAAATATAAAGCCCATTAATAGCCCATAGTCTAATTTCCACAAGTGTCGTTCTTTTGTCCAAACCCCAATTATGGTACAAAGCCCAATTACCTAATTTTAGTAATTAGCCCAACATCATGATTACTTCGTTTTAAAGAAGCATAATAATAACTTAGCTACGAGACATTAAATTAAAAAGGTTGAACATAACTTACCATGATTAAAAATAGCGTAGCGTTATACGGACAGAATTTTGACTTACACCCTTACAACATTCGCTAACATACCCTTATTATTAGAATTAAAATTAAAATATAAATAAATATTACGTATAGATATATTGAGAGATAGAAAAAGATGATGAAAAATGATCAAACTGCGTTGCCTTTTATAGGGATTTGAGTCCAGGTAATCTCCGCGACTCGCGCCCTTTTTGCTCTTCAAACTTCGCGAGTCGCGGAGTTTTGGATCTTTGTTTACCGACGGATTTTTATATTATATAATATATAAATAATTATAAGAATTATTTAAATATTATATTATATTTATGTGCATAGTTGACTTGTAATTTTTAGTCCATTACGTCGAGCGTTGAGAGTTGACTCATGTCCCGGTTCCGGATTTTCGAACGTCCTTGCGTACTATTTTATATCTTGTACTTTGCGTTTTGAATCTTGTACTCTTGTAATTTCGAGACATTTCTTATCAATAATTTGAACCTCTTTGATTGTATTTTGTACTTTTGAGCTTTTTGGACCTTTGCGTCTTCAATTCGTCGAATCTGTCTTTTGTCTTCACCTTTTATTATTTAAACGAATATCACTTGTAAATAGAACAATTGCAACTAAAAGCTTGTCTTTCTTGAGGAATAATGCTATGAAATATATGTTCGTTTTTAGCATTATCCAATATTCCCACACTTAAGCGTTGCTTATTCTCAAGCAATATAGTCTTGAAATACTAGAATCACTTCTTTATTCTTCACACTTTGTACATCGGTGATTTCTTTACGGCGGTATAAACAATGGTAGTAACGATATGGTTTACAGTCCTACATGACTATAAAATTTAGATCCATTAAGGAAATTGGATCTTTATGAAAACATTTGATCTTTTGAAAATTAAATCTAGTTTTTACCCTAGATAAGTTTTCTGGAATAACCCTTCACCGGTGTTTGCAAATTCTTTTTGTGGGTTTGGTGGGTTTCAGATTTGAAAATTTTAGTTCAAAACTTGCGGTTTTGTGTCACCCACTTGCTAACCTTGTATTAGGAAAGCAACACGTCCAGTATACTTGCTCCGAATGTTACCTTTCAATAAACTACCTTCCAGTTGTAAAGGAAAGCTTTGAACAAGCAAATGTTAAGGCAATATCCCCTGACATGCTTTTAATTATGGTCTATAACGTGTTGGACGCAATTACTATCCTTTGTAGAAGCAATAGTAAAGCTCACCCTTATAATTTATTGGTATGGCACAAGGTCTTGTCTTCGACCATGCTATGCAACCACCGTTCTTACGGTTGACACCCGATTTGGTTCAGGTGACCTAATGAATTCCAGGTGAATTCCTAGGAATTTACGTTCAATGGTAATGAACGCATTGAAAATGGGTTTTTAGAAAACAAATCGGTTTGTAATTTTGATCAAAATATTTTCTCGTTCAAGCTCGAGTTTAGATATCATTGAATTCCATGAGTTTATAATTCTCAATCTTTAAGGTCAATCTCAAGGATTGGGTAATATCAGTCTTTAAAAGCTGATTTTTGATCTTTAAAGAGATTATCCTTTCTGGGGATCTGATTCATTAGTCTTATCCAGCTAATTTGCACGGTGCCTCCCCATTGTACGAGATAAATCCTTCTCATGGTTAGGATAAATCTGACCACTTGGCGACCCTATTTTATGCTGAGGTCCGTGGATTTCCTGCTGATTTTAGAGATGACTTTTCTAGATTTTTCGTCAACCTTCAGCTGGTCTGGACGACAACTTCCTGACCTAAATCAAGAAGCGCGTTTCTTTTTCGGAAGACTTTACTTCCTTTTAATGATGGAATTGATTCATCGTGTAGATCCATCTCTTCTTTTCTTTCATCGGGTAAAACAGTTTAGTTTAGTCCAAAGCAAAAGTATCTTCAATTATTTGTTACAGAAATATGTGACATATGTTTAAAATAACTTGGTGAATTTTCCCACACTTGGCTTTTATTTTCCTTTTTATTGTCCTCTATTCCATTTTAAATGAATTCTAACATTTTGGTTTGTTTCTCAATTTATGTCCTTTCCGAGGTAACAATAATTTCGGTGTTTAATACCTAGTTTTATCGTTCATAAATATGTATAAACATGATTTTGAGTTCATTTAATTGAAAATTTTGAAAATTTTTACTAGAATTGGGTAGTCAGTATATAAGACTAGGGTTGTTCTTTATTATCAGAGAGCACTAGATTCTAATACAACTACTGCTTTACTAGTATTTTTAATGGTAACCAAGTGTATTAGATAAAAAATTTTAAAAAATCCGAAAGAATTTAACCCCTTCCCACACTTAAGATCTTGCAATGCCCTCATTTGCAAGAAATCAGTAACAATTTAAATTATTGAGGGTGATTAGCGTAGAAATGATTAAATTTTACCAAAGTTTTCAAACATATTGTTGTTTGTGTTGAATGATAAATGGTGCACATCATTTGTTCATTCCGTCTTGTTGTTATTTCACATATATTTTGCATCATGTCGTCAAAATTAGTTGCTTTTGCTGAACTTAATGTCAGTCTTTGAAAATGCGTTGTTTTACCCTGTTGTATACATAAGATAAACTGCAAACATATATACATATTTTTGAAGTTTGGTATATTACCCCACATTCAAAAATTATTAAAATCTAATAATAAAAGTTAGAAAATTATAAAAACTATTACAATATTAACATAAGTATTAAATGTATCAACATTACAAATTATAAAATAAAAAAAAACTAAGTAGACTAGGGATGATACTGATACCAGTAGGGGTTCCATGCATAACCGTATGTGTTATAGAATGCTTCGGCTGGGTTATACGTAGGATACGGTGGTTGGATCTCTATAGACCAGGGAGGAAATACGGGCGATGGAGTAGGAATATAGTTTCTACCTACATGTTGGCAATGAGCTATGATTTGGTTTTGATGAACTTGCCAATCTTCAAATGCTCGATGTCTAGCATTTTTATACTCTTGTGAAGCTATAAACCTTTGAATTTCTGTTATTTCATTTCCCCCTCCCACATTACCTGGCTGTTGGTTTCTCTCAACCTGTGGATGTCTACCATTATATTGTACTGCGGCGTTATTTCGCCTCTTCAAAACTTTAGCACCATGGTATACATTTACACCAATTGTATCGTGGGGTTCTGGTTCTTCGATTAATAATCCCCCCTGACTTATATCCACACCGAGATATTCAGCAATCAAAGTAATAAATATACCACCTCCTATTATGCTATGCGGTCTCATCCCCCTAACCATAGCTGATAAATAATAACCCACACAATAAGGTATACTTACAGCGCTTTGTGGGTCTCGAATACACATGTGGTAAAACAAATCCTGTTCATTTACCTTTTCCTTATTCTTACCTCGTTGTGTAATCGAATTGGCTAAAAACCTATGAATTACTCTTAACTCTGCTCTATCTATATCTAAATAAGAGTAATTTCCCCCTTTAAATCGGTGATGGCTAGTCATTTGACTCCATACACCATGCGTATCAAAATTTTCATCAATTTTCCTACCGTTCAATATCAACCCTCTACAAGCGGCAGATGCTAACTCCTCAGGCGTATATATACGTAAGGCCTGAGCCATGTCTAGTAAAGACATGTGGCGCATCGAACCTCCTAAAAAAAATCTAATAAAAGATCGATCGGTTAAACTAACTACCCGATCATTTATTTCTATACTACACAATAATTCTTCACACCATACTTTATATACAGGTCTACGCATGCTGAATAATCGTACCCAATCGTTAAAAGTAGAATTACCATACCTCTGTGTAAGTAATTCTCTAATTGGCCCGGCTAATTCTACAGCTTCTAACGGTGCCCATTCTATTACCCTAGGTACTTCAACAGCTTTAGAATGAAGAGTATGCAAGCCCCTTTGGTATTTTGAATAATCTATCCAACGTCTGTCAAATCTCAAGTTCGGGTGCAAATCTTCCAAGTGCATATCTGAAAATGTCATAACTGGATGAGGTATATCTTGTTTATAATAGCTATCAACATCTTGTTGTTCCGCATTCTCAGGAGGAGCATTGCGAGCTTGGGATGAAGATTCACCCCTTTCAGTCTGCAAAACACATCAAACACAATTTTTGTGCATCCAAATATGCATTAGTGTCAGCAAAATCATCAATCAAAATAATTACAATGACATGTCCAATTTATATCAAACTTATGCTCATTTTCATATTTTTATCAAATCTACACTTTTTCAAATAAGCATATACGAAAATGATCACCAAGTTCATAAGCATTCAACTCAAATAAAATGTCAAAATAATCATTACTAGTAATTAAACAAGTTTCAAATTGCATTATCTCTCAAAAATCAAGTTCATGAATTTTAGACTTGAAAAAGTCCACTTTAATTCTCAAAATCATGTTTAGGCTCAAAGTTTGGATCATTTAACTACCTAAACATGTTACACTACTTAATTTAGCAATAATTCATGATAAAAATCGGCCATAACCTGTTTATATCAAAAAGCCCCAAATTGCTCAAGAACACAAACCCTAGATTACTCAAAATTTGAAGTTTAAGACTTCTAATCATGTTAAATAGCATCAATCTAGGTTATACAAGCATAATACATAAGCAATTTAAGCATAATTACACTAAAAAGCATCAAAATCGAATTGGGGAAAAAATTGCTCAAGAACATCAATTTTCGGATTAAATGGTGTTTAGGTGTAGAAATTTACCGTTTTCCTTGAGTAATTCCTTGATAACATCCTTCTCAACATGATTTTGTGAAAGATTTGATGATTAATGGTGAAAAAATTCGGATTTTAGAGGTGATTTTCTTGTGTTTTTCGCAGTATATTTTGTGGAGTGTGTGCAATCTGATCTGCTCTGGCGTTTTTATTTTTTTCAGTATTTTGGACCCTCCGCGAGTCGCGGCGTTTGGCTCTTTCAAATACCGCGAGTCGCAGTGTTTGTTTTTTTTTTTGTTTTTTTTTAAATAAACCTTAACTTATAAAACAAATATAAAATAAATTTAAAATTTTGTTTTCCTTTGTTTTAGGACGAGGTCGTTTCGGATCGATGTCCTAGTCCGTCCTTCGACAAAATTTTAAAATTTGTCTTTTTGTAGCGATTGTTTTAAAAGCTAAGATTTTTGGGTTTTTTTTTTTATGTTTTTGGCATACTTTAATTCAATAAGATTAAAAATAATGATAATAAAAGTTCTCGTCCCTCCTTCGGGTAAAGCAATTTCGGTTCAAAGACCTAGTCTTCAACTTACGACGAATTTTAAAAATCATATTTTTAACTTAGCGAAATAAAGTAAATTTTTGTTTTTAAATTCACACCAAACTTAAATTTAAAATGCATAAAATTAAAAATTCACACAAAACTTAATTAAAAATTCATATTATAAATTCACACCAAACTTATATTTAATTTTGTTGTTATACATACAAACTTATATTAAAAATATTAAAAATTTTCAAATATTGACAAACTTAAATATATTGATCTTACAAAGTTCACAATATTAATTTAAGATTTATATATTAATTTTAAAAACATGGTAAAAATAAAATTAAAAACCTTTTTGGCTTTTATCCCACTTTAATCAATCAAATATTATCAAAAATATGCGCCCCTCTTTTCGGTAAAATAATTTCGATTCCATGACCTAATTTAACTCATGACGAATTTTTGAAATATTTTGGGTTGATTGATTAAAGATATTTATACCTTAAGAATAAACGTTAAATTTCGCAGTGATGTAATAAATTTTTAAATGATATCAATAATTTCGGACCCCAAACCTAATTTTATTCAATACCAATTTAATACTTTATAGCGAACAAATTAGCGTTTATTATCAAAAGGTTAAAAATAAAAATAAAAATAAAAACATAAACTGTACAGACTTACCTGTGAGATAGTATTCTTAGTGATATGATCTATCCCATTCATAAGATAGTCGGTTTAATTGGTTTTCCATGGCTACATAGGCGTAACCTCGAGCATTCAATGATTTTTCTTCTAAACATATGAACGGTCCGTCTCTGCATAAAGTAATAAATTTGGTATTTGAATAAGTTTGATTATTTGAACATTTACCTCCATGTGACCATTTTCCGCATTTGTGACATCTTTCTAGGTGTCGTGCTCTTCTTTTCACTGCGGATTTTGATTTTCCTTTACCAAATTGTAACTTATTATCTTCGCATCTGGATTCTTTTCTTACTCCGTCCAATCTTTCTCTGATTACTGATACTAGTTCACTCGGAAGTGTGTCATTATTACGTTTAGTGATCAAAGCGTGTAGCATTAGACCATGGTTTAGTTCACAGGAAGTCTTCATTTCGTAAAACCCTAAAAAAATAAAAATTCAGAATGGGGGGAGAAGACTAGTTCTTTAGGGTCTGCTAGGGAAAGACCATTCGGGTTCCATTTTCGAGAACTACACGAAAACAGAAAATCTAACTCTAACAGAAATACATATTATCCTTTAAAAGACTTGATTCTCCCCACACTTAGTTAGCTGTGGTATCGAAATTGTGATTAACTTCATTGTCAACTTCCATTGGACTATCTATGTAATGTTTAACTCTGTGACCATTAACTTTAAATTCAATTCCATTTGAATTTATTAATTCTATCGTTCCGTATGGAAAAACTCTTTTGACTATGAATGGTCCAGACCATCTTGATTTCAATTTTCCAGGAAATAGCTTGAATCGTGAATTGAAAAGAAGAACTCTGTCTCATTCTTTAAATTCTTTTGAACTTCTGATTCTTTTATCATGCCATTTCTTCGTTCTTTCTTTATAGATTAATGAATTTTCGTATGCTTCATGTCTTAATTCTTCTAATTCGTTTAGTTAACTTAACCGTAGACGTTCAGCTTCATGTAAATCAAGATTACATGTCTTCAAAGCCCAAAATGCTTTGTGTTCAATTTCTACTGGAAGATGACATGCTTTTCCATAAACGAGTCTAAAAGGTGTGGTTCCAATTGGAGTTTTGTAGGTTGTTCTAAAAGCCCAGAGTGCATCCTCCAACTTAATAGACCATTCCTTCGGATTTGATCCTACGGTTTTTTCTAGAATACGTTTTAAAGCTCGGTTGGTATTTTCAACTTGTCCGCTTGTTTGTGGATGATATGCAGTGGAGATTTTATGAGTTACTCCATATCTTTTAAGAACTTTCTCAAGTTGATTATTACAGAAATGAGTTCCCCGATCACTTATTAAAGCTTTCGGTGTTCCAAACCTTGCAAAAAGATGTTTTAAAAAGTTGACTACAACTCGTGCATCGTTAGTTGGGAGAGCTTGTGCTTCCGCCCATTTAGATACATAATCAATGGCTACGAGAATATATAGATTATTATGAGATTTTGGAAATGGACCCATAAAGTCAATACCCCAAATGTCAAATACTTCACATACTTGAATGACATTTTGTGGCATTTCATCACGTTGACTTATTTTTCCGGCCCTTTGACAAGCATCACAGGATTTGCAAAGAAGGTGTGCGTCTTTGTAAATTGTAGGCCAATAGAATCCAGCATCGTAAACTTTTCTTGCTGTTAGTTGAGGCCCATAATGCCCTCCTGTTGGTCCTGTGTGACAATGGTTTAAAATTTTACTAGCTTCATCTCCGAATACACATCGGCGTATTATTCCATCGGGACAACTTTTAAACAAATGTGGATCTTCCCAGAAATAGTGTTTTATATCACTGAAGAATTTCTTTCGTTTTTGGTACGACAATCCTTTTTCAAGGAATCCACATACTAAGTAGTTTGCATAGTCTGCAAACCATGGAATTTCATTATAATCTATCTTCAATAGATATTAATCAGGAAAGTTGTCTTGTATGGCCGATTCATTTAGAACTTCTAATTCGAGATTTTCAAGACGAGAAAGATGATCAGCGGCGAGATTTTCTGCTCCTCTTTTATCTCGGATTTCAATATCGAACTCTTGTAAGAGTAAGATCCAACAGATTAATCTTGGTTTGGCATCTTGTTTCGAAAATAGGTATCTAAGAGCAAAATGGTCGGTATAGACCACCGTTTTTGCTAGAACGAGATATGAACGAAATTTGTCAAAAGCAAAGACAATAGCAAGGAGTTCTTTTTCAGTAGTTGTGTAATTCGTTTGTGCTCCTTGTAACGTCTTACTAGCATAATATATAGGTTGAAATCGTTTTTCAATCATTTGTCCTAAAACTGCTCCCATTGCAAAATCACTTGCATCGCACATTAATTCAAACGGTAGATTCCAATTTGGTGTTATCATGATCGGCGCATTAGTAAGTTTCTCTTTAAGAATATTAAAAGATTTGATGCATTCATCTGAAAAGATGAATGGAGCATCCTTTTCTAGGAGTTTATTCATAGGAGTGGCAATTTTAGAAAAATCTTTTGTGAAACATCGGTAAAAACCGGCATGCCCTAGAAAACTCCTAACTCCTCTAACATTGGTGGGATGTGGAAGTTTAGCAATTACATCTACTTTAGCTCTATCCACTTCAATTCCTTCCTTTGAAATTTTATGTCCAAGAACGATGCCTTCTTTAACCATGAAATGGCATTTCTCCCAATTAAGAACTAGATTTAATTGTTCGCATCTAATAAGCATTCGTTCCAGATTAACTAGACATGATTCAAATGTATCACCGAAAACTGAAAAGTCATCCATGAAAACTTCCATGCATTCTTCTATCATGTCGTGAAAAATCGCCATCATGCACCTTTGAAAGGTTGCAGGGGCGTTGCAAAGTCCAAATGGCATGCGTTTGTAAGTAAAAGTACCATAAGGGCACGTGAACGTGGTTTTCTCTTGATCTTCGGGTGCTATTGGAATTTGAAAATATCCGGAAAATCCATCAAGAAAACAATAGTAACTGTTTCCGGCTAATCTTTCCAACATTTGATCAATAAAAGGTAAGGGAAAGTGATCTTTTCTGGTGGCGTCATTTAATTTTCTATAATCAATACATACACGCCATCCTGTTACAGTCCTAGTAGGAATAAGCTCATTTTTCTCATTTGTAATGACAGTCATGCCACCCTTCTTAGGCACGCATTGAACTGGGCTTACCCATGGACTATCAGAAATTGGATAAATTAAACCTGCATCTAGCAGTTTAATTATTTCTTTTTTAACAACATCTTTCATATTAGGATTTAGTCTTCGTTGGCGTTGCACATACATTTTATGACCTTCTTCCATAAGGATTTTATGTGTGTAATACGAAGGACTTATTCCTTTAATATCATGAATCTTCCATGCAATAGCTGGTTTATGAGCTTTCAATACAGAAATGAGTTGTGATTTCTCATTTTTAGTAAGAGAAGACGATATTATTATAGGTAATTCAGATTCACCATGTAAATAAGCGTATTCCAAATGGTTTGGAAGTGGCTTTAACTCTAATGTTGGAGGTTCTTCTATCGATGATTTATATCGATATCTGTCTTCTTCTTTTAGCATTTGAATTTCTTCTGTTGTTGGTTCATATCCATTAGCTATTAGTGTAGCTAACATTTCAGCTTCATCAATTGGTTCAGTACTTTCTCCTAAAGAACATTCTCCTGTTCCTTGTAATTCTGGAAATTCTTCTAACAATTCTGCATGTGAATCTATAGTTTGAATATAATAGCATGTATTATCTGCAGATTGCGGTTATTGCATTGCTCTATCAACTGAAAAGGTAACACTCTCATCCTCTATACTTAGGGTCAATTTTTTACCAAACACGTCTATTATTGCTTTAGCCGTGTTTAAGAATGGTCTTCCTAATATGAGAGGAACTTGAGAATCTTCTTCCATGTCCAGAACAACAAAATCTACTGGAAATACTAAAGTACCAACTTTACCTAGCATGTTCTCCATTATCCCTCTAGGATATTTTATTGATCTATCAGCTAGTTGTATACTTATTCTATTTGGTTTCAATTCTCCAAGGTCTAGTTTAGCGTATAATGAATACGGCATTAAATTTATACTAGCACCTAAGTCTGCCAATGCTTCTATTGAACTAAGACTTCCCAGAAAACATGGAATTGTGAAACTTCCTGGATCAGATAGTTTTTCTGGTATCTTATTCAACAGCACTGCTGAACAATTAGCATTCATAGTAACAGCCGAGGGTTCTTTCATTTTCTTTCTATTCGAGATTAGATCTTTAAGAAATTTAGCATATCTAGGCATTCCTGAAATTACATCAATGAAAGGAAGATTTACATTTATTTGTTTAAACATATCCAAGAATTTGGATTGCTCGGCTTCAAGTTTCTCTTTTTTCATTTTACTTGGGTAAGGAAGTGGTGGTTGGTATGGTTTAACATAAGGTTTAGCCTTAACTGTGTTATCTTCATTAACCTTTTCAACTACCGGTTCTTTTTCCTTATCTTGTTCAGGTTGTGGTTCTTGTGGAGTAGGAATACCTTCATCAGAATTTTCAGGTATTTCAGGTCGTTTAAGTGTTGTACCACTTCTTGTGGTAATAGCTTTAGCTGTTTCATTCCGGGGGTTAGCATTTGTATCACTAGGTCAACTTCCCACTTTTCTCTCTCCTATTAACCTTGCTAGGTTACTTACTTCTTGTTCCAAGTTTTGAATAGAAGCTTGTTGATTTCTAAATGCTTGAGCATTTTGTTCATTCGTTTATTTTTGAGATGTGAAAAATGCGTTTGAGTTTCAACTAGCTTCGTCATCATATCTTCTAAATTCGGCTTTTTATCATCGGTTTGTGGTGGTTTGTTTTGAAAATTAGGTCTTTGCTGGTTGTAAGTATTGTTGGATACTTGTTGATTGCTAGGACCTTGTTGGTTGTTGTATGGAATATTTCGGTTATAATTCTGATTTTGATTGTAAATAGGTCTTGGTGGTTGATAATTATTCTGATAATTATTTCCAGGCCTTTGGTTTAGATATGAAACATTCTCTCTTTGTTCCATTGTTAGCTCAATACTAAGACAATCTTTTATCAAATGTGGTCCTCCACACTGCTCACAACTAATTCGTATTGAGTGGATATCTTTAGTCATCTTTTCCATTCGTCTCTCGACAGCATCTATCTTTGCGGAAATGGAATCTAAGTCATGGCTAGAATCGGCTCTAGCTACTTTAGATGATCTAACGATATCTTTTTCTTGGTGCCACTCATGTGAGTGGGAAGCAGTGTTATCAATAATTTTGTAAGCATCAGTTTCGGTTTTCTTCATAATAGAACCACCAGCTGCTATATCGATGTCTTTCCTTGTAGTGATGTCGCATCCTTGGTAGAATATTTGTACTATTTGACAGGTGTCTAAACCATGTTGCGGACATCCTCTTAATAACTTTCCAAATCTTGTCCATGCCTCATATAGAGTTTCATTTGGTTTCTGTGTGAACGTAACAATTTCTCCTTGAATTCTTACGGCTTTAGATGCCGGAAAGAATTGTTTAAGAAATTTTTCAACTAAAACGTCTCATGTATCAATCGCCCCTTCAGGTAACGATTCCAACCAATCTTTGGCTTCTCCCTTTAAAGTCCAGGGAAATAACATGAGATATATCTGTTCATCCTCCACTTCTCTTATTTTAAATAGTGTGCAGATCCTATTAAAGGTACGAAGATGTTCATTTGGATCTTCCTTCGGTGCACCACTAAATTGGCATTGATTAGTTACCATATGTAGAATTTGTCCTTTGATTTCATAATCTGGTGCATTAATGTCTGGATGAGTAATTGCGTGACCTTGGCCAGTGCGTTTAGCTCTCATTCGGTCTTCCATACTTAAAGGTTCCAGATTCTCCATAATTGAATTTGTTGAATCGGAATCACTAGAGGATTCTGATTTAATGGTTCGTTCCTCAACAATCTCTGTTTGAATGATTGGTGGTTCCGGAGGAAAAATTAATGATTCAGGATCTATGAATCGTCCCTGAATATTCTCCGGATTCTCAACTGTGAGATCGGATTCAAAAAATGGATTATCGGAAATTTGAATTGGAGTACTTGGTCGACTGGATGACGATTCTAAAGGAAAATCAACGGCGGTAATATTTGATAGATGTCTTGATCTAGTTACAGGTGGTGAACGTACAAAAGGTGGTGAACGTCTTGCTCGGTGCATTCACTGAATATCCTATTAGTTTTTAAAAGGAAAGAAAAATTATATAAGTTATCCAATTAATAGACTTTTCTGATTTTGCCCACGTTTCGAATAGCCAAAAGATGCAGCAGAGGGGCAGGATTCGTTTGGACTCAATATAATTGAGGACTGTTTGGCTCCAATAACCCGGTCCACGTACAAATCCAACTATTACTACGAACCAGAAAATTTTGATGTCTATCAATTTAACCACTTAAAACAATTTTTCGTAATTTTAAGAAATATTAGATAAGAAGTAGAATAAAAATCTATGTCCTAAAACTAGAATGACGAGAAATAAGAAAGAAAAAGAGTGCGTCGAAAAAGGTCGAAAAAGAAAAGGAGTCAAAAAAGTCGAAAAAGAAAAAGAGTGACTTATAAAACTTAAAAACACTCGACTAACCCAACCTTATTACTATCACTAACTTAAAATTATAATCGCAAACTGAGATTACTAATTGGAATGATAATTGATACATAGGTAAAAGGCGTCGAAAAATAAAAATAAAAAAGTAGCGCGTTAAAACTTAAAAAAGAACTAAAAACTAAAAACTAAAAACTAAAAGTTGCATCTAAAAATATTAAAGCTTACAAGTAAAACTATATCCCAAATGGCAATATCTTAAAAAGGTACTAAAACTTAAAAAAAATGTCACAAAATTCTAAAGCACCCAAATCTTAGTCTAAAGAAAAAGCACTTAAGGAATTTTACGGTAAAGCCTAAAAATCTAGAAGTAAAAATAACTATGGCAAAAACTATATTTAAAACTTAAAAATGAGCGAAAAATACAAAAATTACGCTAAAACAATTAAAAAAGGAACAAATTATAAAAATATACTAAAAGTTTTAAAAATTACAATTTCTTTAAAAATATTATTTTTATATTATTTATTTTATAAAATTATTAATTTTATATTTTAATTAAACTAATTTAACTAAATAATACAAATAATAAAATAACTAAACTAATTAATATAATATAAATAACCTAATTAGGTTTAAAGTTAATAATAATAATAATTACCCCGTATTAATTGCGATTAGGTTTTCTGGTCACGTGTGTCAGGGCAGCTCCGCGAGTTGCGGTGCCCGAAGCTGGAAAACTCCGCGAGTCGCGGGGTTCGAAAATTCAGATTAGGTAGCTTCGTTTGACAGGTTTCGGTTTTTTTATTTATTTATATATATATATTTTATTTTTCTGTTTTTAATTTAATTAAAATATTTATATAATTTAAATAAAACTTATATTTTAAAAACTAGAATAGAAATAAAAATATGTTACAATTTTATAAATAAAAATCTTAAAACTAGATTTATATATAAATTTTTTTCAGTTTTTGATTTTATGTTTTAAATAAAAACAAAATATTTAAATAAAACTTATATTTTTATAAAATAAAAATAAAGAAACTTTATAAAACTTAAATATTTCACAAACTCTTAAAAATATTTATATTTTTGTTTTCTTTTTATGTTTTCGAATATTTAAAACGTATTTTTACAAAAGCGTATTTTTTATAAAAGTAAACTAAAAATAAAAATCTTTTTTTTATATATTAGCGTTGCGCTTCCGGCGTTTAAGCTAGATTGTTCCCCGGCAGCGGCGCCAAAAATACTTGATGTTAATGCTAAGGGGTATAAAATACTATTAAATTTTACAAGGAAATACTATTAAATACGATACAATTTTACACAAGATATTTATTTATTTATAGAATGGATATACTTAAACCTTGCTACAACACTTATAGGCAGTGTACCTAATCGTACAGTAGTGTAGTTTTTAGTAAGTCCGGTTCGTTCCACAGGGAAAATCTTTAAACAAAGCTTAACGCTATATTAGTTTTATTTTATAAAAATACAAATATATATATAAGTAATATTATTATAATAAAGGGGGTTTTTACCGTTTAATGACCGGTTTGTCGATTTTAAAACTTTAGTCGCAGTTAAAACCAAATGTAAAATATTAAATAAATAAAAGACTTAATTTAAAGCGTAAAGTAAATAACGATAATGAAATTGCGATAAATAAAAGTGCGATAAAATAAACTTGCGATAATTAAAAAGTACGATAATTAAAAGTGTAATAAATACAATAACAATAAATAAAAATGCGATAATTAGAAGTGCAATTAAATATAAAATAAAGGAAATTAAATATGAAATAAAAGAATTATGCGTATTTAAACTTCCGTAATCATGATGTTTGACGTGTTGATTTTAGTTTTATGCCCATGGGTTAATTGTCCTTTGTCCTGGATTATTTAATATGTCCGTCTGGTTTTTGTCCATAACAGTCCATCAGTCATAAATATAAAGTGCGAGTATCCTCGTCAAATTATCCTTATACCCGAAGTCAAATATTCCAACTAATTGGGGACTTAAACTGTAACAAGATTTTAATATTTTATTTAATAATTACACCAGGATGTCGACTGAGTGTAACCCAAAGTTTTAATACTTTGTTATCAATTATGCCAAGTGTCCTTGTACATAATTTCACCCCTGTTTTAATAATTCCATAGACTATTAATTCATTCCAGTGTCCGGTTAAATGAACGATTATTCGTACATATAAATACCCCCCCCCCCCATCGTGTCCGATCGAGTGTATATGGTTATTTATAGGGACGCCCAATTGTAAATCTTTATATTGAAATTAACAAACTATCATTTAGTTAAAAAAATATAAAGCCCATTAATAGCCCATAGTCTAATTTTCACAAGTGTCGTTCTTTTGTCCAAACCCCAATTATGGTACAAAGCCCAATTACTCAATTTTAGTAATTAGCCCAACATCATGATTACTTCATTTTAAAGAAGCATAATAATAACTTAGCTACGAGACATTAAATTAAAAAGGTTGAACATAACTTACAATGATTAAAAATAGCGTAGCGTTATACGAACAAAATTTCGACTTACACCCTTACAACATTCGCTAACATACCCTTATTATTAGAATTAAAATTAAAATTAAAATTAAAATTAAAATTAAAATATAAATAAATATTACGTATAGATATATTGAGAGATAGAAAAAGATGATGAAAAATGATCAAACTGCGTTGCCTTTTATAGGGATTTGAGTCCAGGTAATCTCCGGACTCGCGCCCTTTTTGCTCTTCAAACTCCGCGAGTCGCGGAGTTTTGGCTCTTTGTTTACCGACGAATTTTTATATTATATAATATATAAATAATTATAAGAATTATTTAAATATTATATTATATTTATGTGCATAGTTGACTTGTAATTTTTAGTCCATTGCGTCGAGCGTTGAGAGTTGACTCATGTCCCGGTTCCGGATTTTCGAACGTCCTTGCGTACTATTTTATATCTTGTACTTTGCGTTTTGAATCTTGTACTCTTGTAATTTCGAGACGTTTCTTATCAATAATTTGAACCTCTTTGATTGTATTTTGTACTTTTGAGCTTTTTGGACCTTTGCGTCTTCAATTCGTCGAATCTGTCTTTTGTCTTCACCTTTTATTATTTAAACGAATATCACTTGTAAATAGAACAATTGCAACTAAAAGCTTGTATTTCTTGAGGAATAATGCTATGAAATATATGTTCGTTTTTAGCATTATCAAGTGCCCACATAGCTTTATGTTCAATCTCCAACAGAAGATGGCACGCTTTTCCGTAAACCAACTGATAAGGAGTGGTACCAATCGGAGTTTTGTAGGCAGTTCGAAACGCCCACAAAGCTTCATCGAGCTTATTTGCCCACTCCTTCGGATTCGACCCCACAGTTTTCTCAAGAATTCCTTTAAGAGCTCGATTGGTATTCTCAACTTGTCCGCTTGTTTGGGGATGGTACGAAGTAGAAACTTTATGGAGAACTCCATATCGCTTTAATAACTTCTCCATTTGGGCGTTACAAAAATGAGTACCTCTATCGCTAATTAAAGCTTTAGGAGTTCTAAATCGAGAGAATAAATGCTGAAGGAAAGAAATCACAACTCGTGCATCGTTTATAGCCAAAGCTTGCGCTTCGGCCCATTTAGACACGTAGTCAATGGCAACGAGTATGTAACTATAATTCTGAGATTTCTGAAATGGCCCCATAAAGTCAATCCCCCAAACGTCAAATACTTCGCAAACTTGGATGCTTTGTTGAGGCATCTTGTCCCGTTTAGTGACTTTACCGGCCCTTTGACAAGAATCGCACAATTTACAAATCCGGTGGGCATCTTTGAAGATTGTCGGCCAAAAGAAGTTGGCATCATAGACTTTACGCCCCGTGATTTGGGGTCCAAAATGACCACCGGTAGGCACACTATGGCACTCGGTCAAAATACACATACACTCTTCACCGGAAACACACCGGCAAATAACCCCATCGGGACAACAACGAAAAAGAAAGGGGTCCTCCCAGAAATAGTACTTAAGGTCACTGAAGAATTTCTTCCTCTTTTGATGTGACCACCCTTTTTCCAAGAATCCCCCAACGAGATAATTAGCAATGTCCACGTACCATGCCTCGTCCACCTTGTCCATCGCCATGAGATATTCATCGGGAAAATCATCATGGATACTCGACTCGTGAAGGACTTCGAGATTTGGATTCTGGAGTCTAGACAAGTGGTCAGCCGCTAGATTTTCAGCACCCTTCTTATCCCGGATCTCGATATCGAATTCTTGCAAAAGTAAGATCCATCTAAGCAGTCGAGGTTTTGCATCCGGTTTCGAAATTAGGTACTTAAGAGTAGAATGGTCCGTAAAAACAATAGTCTTAGACAAGACTAAGTAGGACCGAAAATTATCAAACGAAAAGACCACCGCCAGGAGCTCCATTTCAGTGGTAGTATAATTCAATTGCACTCCTTGCAAGGTCTTGCTTGCATAATAAATGGGTCGGAAATGTTTCTCTTCCCTTTGACCCAGAACAGAGCCAACAGCAAAATCAGAAGCATCGCACATAAGCTCGAATGGAAGGGACCAATTCGGAGCAATTATGATGGGTGCATTGATCAGTTTCTCCTTAAGAAGATCGAATGCCTTTAGGCACTCTTCGTAGAAATTCCACGGTGTGTCCTTTCCGAGGAGTTTGTTCATCGGGTTAGCGATTTTGGAAAAATCCTTTATAAACCGCCGGTAAAAACCGGCGTGCCCGAGAAAACTCCGAACACCCTTAACATCGGTGAGAGGTGGAAGGTTCTTAATAGCTGTTACCTTCGCGGGATCCACCTCAATACCGTCCTTAGAAATCCTGTGCCCGAGAACTATGCCCCCTTGAACTATGAAATGACACTTTTCCCAATTGAGCACAAGATTACACTTCTCACACCTTTCCAACATCCACTCTAAATTAAGAAGGCATGAATCGAAAGTGTCACTGAAGACTGAAAAGTCATCCATGAACACCTCCATGCAATCTTCTATCATATCATGGAATATGGCCATCATGAACCTTTGAAAAGTGGCCGGAGCATTGCAAAGGCCAAAGGGCATGCGTCAGTATGAGAATGTGCCATACGGGCACGTGAAAGTGGTTTTCTCTTGGTCCTCGGGCGAGATAGGAATTTGGAAATAGCCCGAAAAACCATCAAGAAAACAATAAAAGCTGTTTCCAACTAACCTCTCTAGCATTTGATCCATGAAAGGTAACGGGAAGTAGTCTTTGCGTGTGGCGTCGTTCAACTTCCGGTAGTCAATACAAACACGCCACCCCGTGACAGTCCGAGTAGAAATTAACTCATTTTTATCATTGGTGGTAACGGTCATACCACCTTTCTTAGGTACACATTGTACCGGGCTAATCCACGGACTGTCAGAAATCGGATAAATCAGACCTGCATCGAGGAGCTTAATGATCTCTATCTTCACGACATCTTGCATGTGTGGGTTCAACCTCTGTTGTCGTTGCACCACAGGTTTGGAGTTATCCTCCATTAGGATTTTGTGGGTGCAATAGGAGGGACTAATACCCTTAATGTCATGAATTTTCCACGCAATGGCCTGTTTATGGGCCTGCAGCATGGTTACAAGCTCAGTTTTCTGACCTGTAGTAAGAGAAGAAGAAATAATTACCGGGAGGTTAGATTCCTCCTGCAAATAAGCGTATTCCAAATGATCTGGAAATGGCTTCAATTCTAACTCGGGAGGTTCTTCAATTGAAGACTTGCTCCAGTAATCCGCATCACGTTCGAGTTCTTTGAACTCCTCCTCAGTCGGCTCATAGCCATTTTCCATCAAGGTGGTCAAAATATCCACCTCCTCAACCTGCAACTCTTCATCAATTTCAACCAATGAACATTCTCTTGAACCTTGTAACTCTGGGAATTCCTGCAAAAACTCAGACTGGACATTCACAGTGTTAAAAAAATAACATGTATCATCAGTGTAGGCAGGGTATTTTAAAGCATGGTCGATTGAGAAAGTTGCATTCAAATCATCTATCCTAAGGGTCAACTGTTGGCCATAAACATCAATGATACATCTAGCCATATTTAAAAATGGCCGACCCAAAATCAGTGGAATCCTCTCATCCACTTCCATATCCAACACCACGAAATCGACCGGGAAAACCAACGACCCGGTCTTAACTAGCATATTCTCTATAATTCTACGAGGGAATTTAATGGAGCGGTCAGCTAGCTGAATAGCCATACGTGTGGATTTCAACTCCCCGGGGTCTAGCTTTAAGTAAATAGAATAGGGCATTAAATTTATGCTAGCCCCCAAATCTGCCAACGCCCTCATACAATCCAAATTACCCAGTAGACAAGGGATGGTGAAACTCCCAGGATCCTTAAGCTTCTCGAAAAGCTTGTTTGAAACTACCACTGACCATGCGGCATTCAACCTGACTGAAGACACGTTCTCCAGCTTCTTCCTGTTAGTTAGCAAGTCCTTAAGAAACCTTGCATACTTGGGCATACCTGCAATCACATCAATAAAAGGCAAATTTATATTAACTTTTTTAATCAAGTCCATGAACTTGGACTTTTCCGCCTCAAGCTTCTCCAATCTCTGCTTCCTCAGGAATGGGAGCAGTGGTTGATACTCTTTAACTACCGATTTAGCAGCAACAGTTTTCGGTACCCTCACAACTTGATCAATCACCTGTTCTGGCTCCTTATCACCCTCCGGTTCACTAACAACAATCGGCTCACTATCCTTAACCAACGGCACTCGCAAATCATACTCATCTGGCTTCCGCTGTGAATCATATGCTAAACCACTTCGGGTAGTGATAGCATTAACGTGCCCATTCTTCGGGTTATTATCTGTCTTACTCGGTAACTCCCCCAGTTTCCTCTCATTATTCTGATTAGCAAGTTGACCAATTTGTTTCTCCAAATTCTGAATAGCCGCTTGTTGATTTCGAAACATTTGATCATTCTTCTCATTGTTTTGAGTAACAGTAGTAACAAGCTGAGTTTGAGACATCACAAGCTTTTCGATCATAGCTTCAAGGTTGGACTTTTTCTCTTCGGCTTGGGGCTTTTGAAAATACCCGGGAGCTTGCTGTTGATATCCTCCACTAGATCCTGGCTGGAACCTCGAACCTTGATTACCTTGAGGATTATAGGGATTGTTGAAATTCCTATTAAACTGCGCATGTCCCTGAAACTGATTGTTGTTCTGTTGACTAATATAAGCGATCTCTTCTTTCTGGTTCATAGTCAAACCCGCATCACAATCTTTTCCTAAGTGTAATCCCCCGCAACATTCACAACCAACCTTAATACCATGCATGTCCTTCTCCAACTTCTCCAAGTGTCTACCAAATTTGTCTAACTTAGCATTAATAGAACCATAATCATCATATGCACCAGTGGTTTCGGTTCTCTTAACTGACACTGAATGAGTTGACTCATGATCTTGATGCCATTCGTGAGTGTAAGCATCTTGCTTTTCAATAATCTCTAGTGCCTCTTCTTCGGTTTTATCCATTAAAGTTCCACCTGATGCTTGATTAATACTCTGACGAGTTGGTATGTCACACCCCTTATAGAAAATCTGGACCTTTTGTAAATCATTCAACCCGTGTTGCGAACACGAGCGTAACATATTAGAATAACGGTCCCAAGCATCAAACAATGTCTCACTGCTCTTTTGTTTGAATTGAAAAATATCTGCTTGAAGTCTAGCAGCTTGAGACGCAGAGAAAAACTTTGCTAAAAACTTATCCACCAAAACTTCCCAAGAGGTAATCGCTCCCTCTGGCTGCTTATCTAACCATCTCTTAGCTTCTCCCTTAAGAGTCCAGGGAAAAAGCCTTGTCTTGATCGAAGTATCGGTAACCTCATGCAACTTGAAAAGGTTGCAAACATCATTGAAAATATGAAGATGCTCGTTAGCATCCTCACTATCCTTACCATGAAATTGGCAGTCAGAAGAAATCAAACTCAGAATTGAACCTGTAATTTGAAAAGGCTGAGTGATGTTCGGTTGAGTAATCGAATTGACTTGGCCAGCTCGGGTGGCCTTCAACTTTTCTGCCATAGTCTGAGGACGATTTGGTTGATTAGCCTGTTCAGCCATATCTTCAATCTCGAAAAGATCTAATGAAACGTAAGATTCTTCTTCTCTGATTTCAGGTGGTGTATCGGGAACCACAGTCTCAGAACTACAACCCAAATTAATTATATTAGCACTCGAAGAAAAAGATGAATCCACTGTAGACTGTTGCTCTTGACTTAACGCTCTGAATAACTCTCTTTCGGGTTCATCAAACGGTTAAAGAATCGGAGAATTAGAAGAACACGTATGTGGCATGCACTACCTGTTATCTGCGAAATTACAACTAACAACTCATTAAACGCACCAATTCAAATGAGAATAAACGAAAAGAAATAATAAACTATAACTAAAACTAAACTAAGAACAATTAGATAACAATCTTAATTTTCGACACAACTGTCCCCGGCAGCGGTGCCAAAAACTTGATGTGTGAAATCTAGTATATAATTTATCTTGGAAAATGCCGGTTTTAAAGATTACTACACACTAACGGGCAGTGTACCCAATCGTGCAATAGTATAAAGTTGGTAATTCCGAAATCGTTCCAAGGACAGTTTTAAACGTGAGAATTAAGATTGCAAGTAATTAAATAAACTAAGTTAATCTATGAAAATTGAAAGTACGAGATAATTTGTTTTGTGGCTATTTAACGATTAGACAAATCAAAGATTAATTTAAAAGTAAAAGACAATATTTTTGTGTTTTTAAGTTTATAAGAAATAAATGCAGACTCAACGAAAAGTAAAGATATTTGAATTCAATATATAAAAGAATGTTCGCCTAGATCTCCTATTCGCAGTGTCGGATAATTTGTTATTAAACTCTAGTTCAATTTATCAATACATGCAACTACAGAGTCAGTTTACCCAGAGTTCTCTTTTAGCAAACACGTCAAACTTGGATTTATTGGCTTAGGGTTCCCTTTCACCAAAGACCTCTTTCGTTTGTAACTTAGTAATTAACTAATTATAAGATTAAGATTCAATTGGTTACGCGTTCGCTCCACACAATTCACCCCTATTTTGTTTAATCTTTGTTACCCGGTTTACCCCCTTGGTCCAGTAAGCACCCAATTGGTTAAGACAAATCAATTGAAAACTAGTGTACTAAATTGAAACAGGGTTCCCTTTGTTCAAACAAGATCACTAATCAACCTAGTAATAATAATCAATACCCACAAGAATGGTTCTTAATCAAAACTCATAATTATCATGCATTAATCAAATCAAACATTAAAGTATCATCCAAACACATACGAATATTCAATCTAGATAAACATTGAAGTGCTTAGCCAACCATGGCTAAAACCAAAATCACAAATAAATAATTAAGAGTATTCATAATGATGATAAGAATTAAACCTAATGAAAATTGTGTTCTTGACTAATGAACGGATCGAGATGCGTTTTCGGAATGATTGATGTGTTAGAATGATCTTGGGGTTCCCCAAAAATTACCCTTTTTCGTCAAAAAGCTGCTGGAATTCGTCTGGATGCAATAATGAATAATTAGGGAAAAAATTCGGGCTTTAAATAGTAAAGTTCTGCTACCGACAGAAGGTGGAGCGGCGCTCCAAATATGGAGCGGCGCTCCATATAGCTGAAAACTGATCTTTTGATTTCCAAAACCCCTCGAACTGAAATTCCTGCCTACTGGAGCGGCGCTCCATGTTTTAGAGCGGCGCTCCAGACCCTTTTTGCTGAATCCGGACTGTAAAACTCATAAAATCACTCGTTTTTGAACCAAACTCGAATCAAACCAATCTCTTTCACTCGTTTCCATAGAAAATTACTAAAACCATCAAATAACTTCAAATTTCATCTCCTTGGTCTTAGAACTCGAACTTTCACAACACTTATCGAAATAACACCAAATCGTATTGAAAAGGACCAAAATGTGATCGATATCGCTAAGGAAAATGTGTAATAAATATGCGAAATCAGACTTCTCTTGCCAAGGGGTGACACAGATAGTTTACTCTGAATCGGGTTTCGCGAATTCCCAATAACAGAGCCAATAACTACGTTAAAATTTATTGAGTTTAAAACATAATCGGAAAGCATCTTGACAACATACACAAACCATAATATTATTTTGGAATTATAACTGATTACATCATAGCATACACTAAAGATAACTACTCGCTAATCATGGCAACAATATCACAAAGCATAATAATGGAAGACATTGTATAAAGACAAAGGATAGAAGTATCAATAGATTAAACGAGTTCTGAATATAAAAGTGACAACTTCAAACTCCATACCACACCTAATACAATCTTCAGCGTTCTTCTTCGGGTACTAGGTTTCCCGCACGGAGACGAAGACCTTGAAAGTATGACTAATATTGTAGAAAGAGAAAGAAGTGAATTGAAGTGTATGTAAAAATGGATGAAAAAAAGCCTTTAAAAAGAAGTGGGATTTGCCTCCAAATGGCTGGCAGGCCGTTTGTCAAGCCGTTTGCAGGGGCCGTTTGCACTGGTGGCCCGTTTTAGATGCACGTTTGCCTGGGCCATTTGGCAGGCCATTTTCCCTTATGGCAGGCCATTTAGCAATCCATTTAATTTCACTGGATCGTAACTTAATTTCCTTGATCGTATCTTGGTTTCTTGTCTTTCACCGTTTTCGCTCTAGAATCTTCGTAGTAGCTCCGATTCTCTTGATTCTTTTAGCACCGTCTTCGTAATTACAAGATCTTCAATATAAATTGATAAAGCGGGAATTTTGGCCATAAAGCTCAGAAATTTATTGTTTTTGGGCCTTAATACCGGGGTAAAAACGTGACTTTTTAGCCGATATCAACCGCCAAATGTAGTATCATTTGACGGCGCATAATTTACGGTTTTAGATTGTGCTGAAATTCCTAAGATCACTCTAAAAGAGAACAAGGAGCAAGACTCCCCGAAGGTGTCTTGCCATTAGAGATCGTCAAGATGACGAAAACGATATCTTATTCATTTAAATGTTCTTTTTAAACATTTTGAATTTCTATCATATTATTAATTTGGTCAAAGCATGACATAGCATGGTATAAATAGTTTTAAGACCTATTATTTCTCTCACATTGTAATTTTGTATAACGCATATAATTTTGAAACTAATATCATTTCACTAAGTACAAATTTTAACACATTAATATGCGCCGCCAAATGTAGTATCATTTAACGGCGCATACTTTTTGGTTTTAGATTGTGCTAAAATTCCTAATATCACCCTAAAATATAACAAGGAGCAAGACTCCCTAAAGGTGTCATGTCATTAGAGTTCGTCTAGATGACGAAAATGATATTTTATTCATTTTAATTTTTTTTTAAACGTTTTGAATTTCTATATTATTATTGCTTTGCTAAAACATGACTCGGCATGGTATAAATTGTTTTAACGCCTATTATTTCTCTCACAATGTATTTATGTATAACGCATATAATTTTAAAACTAATATCACGTCACTAAGTACAAATTTTAACTCATGAATATGTGCCGCCAAATGTAGTATCATTTGGCGGCGCATAATTTTAGGTTTCAGATTGTGATGAAATTCCTAAGGTCACCCTAAAAGAGAACAAGGAGCAAGACTCCCAAAAGGTGTCTTGCGATTAGATTTCGTCTAGATGACGAAAATGATATTTTATTCATTTTAATGTTCTTTTTAAACGTTTTGAATTTATATCATATTATTATTTTTGTTAAAGCATGAATTAGCATGGTATATATAGTTTTTAACGCTTATTATTTCTCTCACATTGTAATTACGTATAACGCATATAACCTTGAAACTAATATCACTTCACTAAGTGAAAATTATAACTCATTAATATGTGGTGCCAAATGTAGTATCATTTGGCAGCGTAGAATTCTCAGTTTCAGATTGTGCTGCAATTTCTAAGATCACCCTAAAAGAGCACAAGGAGAACGACTCTACGAAGGTGTCTTGCCATTAAAGTTCGCCTAGATGACGCAAATGATATTTTATTCATTTTAATGTTCTTTTGAAACGTTTTGAATTTCTATCATAATATTATTTTTGTTAAATCATGATTTATCATGGTATAAATAGTTTTAAGGCCTATTATCTCTCTCATATTGTAATTATGTATAGCGTATATAATTTTGAAACTAATATCACTTCACTAAGTAAAAATTTTAATTTATTAATATGTACAGCCAAATGTAGTTTCATTTGGTGGCGCATAATTTTCTGTTTCAGATTACCTTAAAAGAGAACAAGGAGCAAGACTCCATGAAGGTTCTTGCCATTAGAGTTTGTCAAGATGACGAAAATGATATTTTATTTATTTTAACGTTTTTTAAATGTTTTGAATTTCTGTCATATTATTATTTTTGTTAAAGCATGACTTAGCATGGTATAAGTAGTTTTAAGGCCTATTGTTTTTATCTCGCATTTAAATTATGTATAAAGCATATAATTTTGAAACTAATATCACTTTACCAAGTACAAATTTTAACTCATTAATATGCGCAGCCAAATGTAGTATCATTGGGCGGCGCATAATTTTCGGTTTTAGATTGTGCTGAAATTCCTAAGATCACCCTAAAAAAGAACAAGGAGCAAGAGTCCCTGAAGGTGTCTTGAAATTAGAGTTCGTCTAGATGGCGAAAATGATATTTTATTCATTTTAATGTTTTTAAAGCGTTTTAAATTTCTATCATATTATTATTTTTGTTAAAGCATGACTTAGCATGGTATAAATAGTTTTAACGCCTATTATTTCTCTCACATTGTAATTATGTATAACGCATATGATTTTGAAACTAATATCACTTCACTAAGTACAAATTTTAACTCAATAATATGCGCCACCAAATGTAGTATCATTTGGCGGCACATAATTTTCGAATTCAGATTGTGCTGAAATTCCTAAGATCACCCTAAAAGAGAACCAGGAGCAACATTCCCTAAAGGTGTCTTGCCATTAGAGTTCGTCTAGATGGCAAAAATGATATTTTATTTATTTTGATGTTCTTTTCAAACGTTTTTAATTTCTATCATATTATTATTTTTGTTAAAGCATGACTTTGCATGTTATAAATGTGACGACCAGGAAATTTTCGACTAATTTTAAACCAAACGTTCGATACGATTTAATATTTTTGACACGACAAGAAAGGTCTGTTATGTTAAGTCTTAAAATTTTTGAACTGTTTTCATACAATCATTTAACTTCGACCATTTCTGACGAATCATGAACTATTACTTGTAAATAAATAGATACATATATATTTAAATATATATATACAAAATAATTTGAAATATAGTTTGATATAACATATGAATTAATTGTAAGAACTAAATTGTAAAATGATATAAGAAATAATAAATCTATTATAAAAATAAATCTATGTATACATAAAAAGTATATTAAATATATATTTTGTGATTTTGAAATTATTTGGTAAACGACGGTAACGCTTAATGGTCATTCGATTGATAGTCAATGAGTTAAAAAGGAACTTATGTAATTTTAAAATAAATGGTGATCCGAAAATAAGTTTTATAAATTTTAGGCTTATTAATAAAATGTTTAGAGATTATGTAATAAATTTTATCACTTTTTATATTTTACTTGGGATTGGGAGTGAATAATTAATGTAAATTTTACTTAATAGTTAATGACTTAATTTTATACCATAATGACCGAAATAAATAAAGATAATTACTGTGAAAGTTTGGAATTTTTCCGAAACTTTTTATCCGCCACTGATTAACAAAGGAGTACGAAATACAGTCCGTAATTTAAAAATGAAATAGTGTCGGCAACTTAAATACAAATAAAAAACACGGATTGATGATCTGTTTGGTTTGTGAGCTGTTATATACCAATCATTCAAGAAATGTAATTACCTTTATACATGTAGGATAGAAATATTAAATTCCATTACTGTTTTCCCTTTTGTATCATTCATTACAAACCCAATTATTTATGTATACATGTGGGACTTCGATGGATTAATAAACCACCCCTGCCCACTTCATTTGGCCATATTCCTCTTCTTATTATTTTTTTTTTCTCTTAAGCAATCACCTTTTAAGTTCATTTGACTAACTCTTGCTGCTGCTTGATTTATGTTTTACAACTTCACGACCACCCTACAACTATCATAAAAACCACCGGAGTCATCACCACACACCTTGTTTTCTTAAATCCCTTCGCCATTCTATGATTTTGTTCCACTGTGTAGACCACTATAAACAATACAAACTCGCAAAACCCATTTGACATTGTCACTGGTTGTTCACTAATTCTATTTTCATACCATGCAATTATCATCACCCATTATTATCATCTTCATCAAAGATCATTAAACTCTTTTTGTTTGTTTACTGCTCGATGAACATCACACCTAAAACACCTCTTTGATTTGCTGCAAATACCACCAGTGTTCCTTTTTTTCTTTGTTCGACTCACACCAACACAAACCCATCATCTTTTCTCTTGTTTTCTTGTTTTCCTCTTCGAAGTCATCCAAGATCACAACAAATTGCCACACCACCCTTGATCTGACAACCTCCATTCGCCACCCTCACTTCAACCTTACCATCTCATATTTAAAAACTCGATCACCACCTTTTGAACTTTCACTAACGAGACCACCATGGAATCATTCTTCCACCCTACAACCACCATTACACCACCATGATCACCATTTTCTCTCTCTATATATATCGTTTTCTGTTTTCTATTTAGAACCCAAGCACCATCAAAACTTATGCTTTTTACTTCTGTTTTACTTCAAATACGAACTACCGTAATAACTTATAACAACCCTCACTTTTCGACTTCCGATTTTACTAAAATACCTAGAGTTGTTATATACGAATAAATTTAACGTTGACCGAATAAACGTACGCTTAAAATAAATAATATAATTATAAATATTATAAATAAGATTATGATATATAATATAACATAATTACATCAATGAATATATATATAATATTTATATTACTTTTGTTATTTAGTTAATAGAATATATAATTAACTAAATAATAAATAATATTATAACATTTATAAAACTAATAAAAACTATAAATTAATAATAATAAATTTTAATTTTTATAAAAACTAAATATAATAATAATTTTTATATAAAATTGGTATTTAATAATTAAACAAATATATAAATAAAATGTTTAGAAATATATTAAACAATTTTTTTTTTTTAGAATTTTATACAAAATAAAAATAAAAACTATATCTACTTTTAATAAATAAATATAAAAATATAAACTACTTTTTCTTTTAAAATTTACTTTTAATAAAAATACAAACTACTTTTCTTTTAAGATTTACTTTTAATAAAAATACAAACTACTTTTTCTTATTTTAACTTTTAAGATTTTACTTTTAATAAAAATACAAACTACTTTTTCTTATTTTAACTTTTAGGATTTTACTTTTAATAAAAATACAAACTACTTTTTCTTATTTTAACTTTTAAGATTTACTTTTAATAAAAATACAAACTACTTTTTCTTATTTTAACTTTTAAGATTTATTTTTAATAAAAATACAAACTACTTTTTCTTATTTTAACTTTTAAGATTTTACTTTTAATAAAAATACAAACTACTTTTTCTTATTTTAACTTTTAAGATTTTACTTTTAATAAAAATACAAACTACTTTTTCTTATTTTAACTTTTAAGATTTACTTTTAATAAAAATACAAAATACTTTTTCTAATTTTAACTTTTAAGATTTTACTTTTAATAAAAATACAAAATACTTTTTCTTATTTTAACTTTTAGGATTTTACTTTTAATAAAAATACAAACTACTTTTTCTTATTTTAACTTTTAAGATTTACTTTTAATAAAAATAGAAACTACTTTTTCTTATTTTAACTTTTAAGATTTATTTTTAATAAAAATACAAACTACTTTTTTCTTATTTTAACTTTTAAGATTTTACTTTTAATAAAAATACAAACTACTTTTTCTTATTTTAACTTTTAAGATTTTACTTTTAATAAAAATACAAACTTCTTTTTCTTATTTTAACTTTTAAGATTTACTTTTAATAAAAATACAAAATAATTTTTCTTATTTTAACTTTTAAGATTTACTTATTTTATTTTAATTTTTTTTTACCTAACATTTTCAACTATAAATACCACATACATTTCTCATTTCAAACTTACACCTTAATCTCTCATTTCTCTCTTAAAGAACTACTTCTAGTTGATATCTCGGTCACTTACTTGCTTTACTTTCCTTTCTTGCGTGGAATACTTCAACTGCTATTTAAGGTGAGTTTCATTTGCTCCCTTTTTATATATATTTTTGGGCTGAGAATACATGCGCTGATTTATAAATGTTTTACGAAATAGGCACAAGTACTAAAACTAATTCTATGTGGGTTTAAACCAGAAATATACCCTTAGCTTGGTAACATTAAACTACTTGTCTATGTACGGTAGGCGCGAATCCTAAAGATAGATCTATTGGGTCTGACAAACCCCATCCTGACTATGGGATGCTTTAGTACTTCGAGGTTATTTTAAACACACCTGATCTGGTGTACTTCAGAGGGTAAAACATGAACGTTAAGGCTTGTTACCGGGTGCCTACAACTTATAGAATGCTTTTATACACTTGCTAGTGTACGGATATTTATGAAACTGAAATCTTGTGGCCTATTATTATAACGGAAATGATTGATTTTGATAAACTAATGAACTCACCAACCTTTTTGGTTGACACTTTAAGCATGTTTTGTCTCAGGTGACGAATAAGATGATTGCCATGATTGCTACCTGATGAATTGAATGCTGCTACATGGAGTCTTCATTTCATTACATTTACTTTGCATTAAGACTATTATTATTATTTCAGTTTAAATTTGATGTAAAATTTTTAATGCTTCCGCTATTTTATTAATAAATGTTTTATTCAAAACGTCTCATATAGAGTCGTTCTCGTTTATACAACTGTGATTTGATATAATTAGTCACAAATACCCTAGGCCCTAATTTGGGGGTGTGACAGATTGGTATCAGAGCAGGTTGTTGTAGAGAACCAGGATTGTATTTTATGTGTGCCTTATACAATTAGGTACCTTAGCAATGTAGGACTACAACTTTTCTTGACCATAGTACCTTTAATTGTTGCCTTTATTTGATAAATGCTATACTATACCTTAGAAACTATACTTAAATCTTAAGATTATAACATACACGATAATGTGAAATTACTCGAACGTCAACGCTACTTAAGGCCTAGGTTGATCCTTGGTACCACTATGGGACCCTTGTGGATTTCGAATGCCAAACTTAGATTTTGGTCAAGAATTCCTGGGCCAACCGGTAACAATTGATCATTCAAGTGACTCGGCGGTGGCATAGATGTTTGGGTATGGTGCACAATATCAAACCTGACTATAGTGATCATACAACACTTAGTCACTTACGCACTTAATAAGTGGTGAACTTATTAAGAACAACTCACTTAGTCATCTATCCTGGTTTTGTGTATTACATATGTATTACATGAAATATTATCCAAGATTTTTGAAACTCTTATAATTCATACACAAACGTATATAACTCCCTGTTATATCACGTACCTATATGCCTTATGCCTTTATGCATCGGTTTGCGAACCGGGAAATGTCATTGGGTTATCACAGTATACGAATTGAAAGTCTTTAATCGAAAGATTATTAGATTACATACTTATCATTTTATAATCTCGACACGTCATACTGCCATTATTGGAGTATAGACAAATCATATCTTAGCATATCTATTCCCAATAGACCTTGTCTAACACTTTTCCTAAATTTCCTCCGTAAATTACGGAAATCTTTCTGCTATATATACGTATTCAAGGAGACGAATATATCATTCAATATTCAACACCCATTTCATATCAAACCCTATTCCAAACACATAATATGGATTTCTCACCTGATTCCTCAAGTTCTTCTAGCTCCAAAGATAGCGTGACAGGAGCACACCCACCGATCAATTACCGTGATTTCTTTAGAAAATGGGGATGGGTTCGCGAAATACTCACCCTATGGAGAAATGAAGAAGGTACTCCTTATCATGAGCCAAACTTACCACCAAACGTCGGAGTACTCGATCCACATACCGGCGAACCTATTCGCAATACCGTTTTCACTCTTTTCGCAAGGATTTTCCGCCTCGAAGGTCGACTCGATGTAACCAACGACAATATTCGTCCTCTACTCCCGAATTCTAACCAGAAAGGGTTATTAGAAGAAGTTAGAAGACTTCGAACTAAATATCAAGAATTGACAAACCTTACAGAGGAATGGGTAGAACAAATCCATAGACTCGAGCGTAAAGTAGAAACCCTGGAGGAAATAGTGCGCGATTTGGTAGCTAGGCTCACACTTACTAACCAAGTACCACAAGCAGCACCAACAGCAGCACCAGCACCACCAGTACTATCAGCATCACCACCAACAGCATCAACTTCACCAACAACAACATCAGCATCCCACGTCTCAACATCATAATCGGTACCTCAAACATCGACATCATACGCCCATAGATACTAAGGAATATTAGTAATAATGAGTTAAGATGTATTGACTCATTCTTCCTGAAGAATTATATATGTATACTTTATATATATATGGTGTGGAACAATAATAAATCTTTTCGTACTAAACTATTACGTGTGAATCTTAACTAGTATGTACTACTTGGTTAATTCATATCACTAATACGCTATGATGTACATCCTTCGTTAATGACTTAACAATCATTAATCACTGCTTCAGTACAATAAACTCCATTTCATAATAAACTAAGTGTATTATTCAAGTGCATGTGTGATTTTACACTCCTATTTTCGATGTACTCGAAAATTTCTCGAAAACATCATTTGTGCCTTATGAATTTCACAAGAAATCCACGAGCATCAACATCATATACTGAGGTATATTAATAACAATGAACGATGAAGTATTGATTCATAACTTTATTAAAGAAATATTCCGCAACGATTATGTAATCTCTAAAGTTTTGGAGATTATTTATTCTCGTTTCAACTGTAATCAAATGAGTTTAATATTATATTAACTTATTAAATCCATAATTACATCTGAAGAAAATATATATGTATGTATATTTTCATAAAGATTGTATTTAAAAATTCTTTTGTACAAACTGTTGATTGTGAAAATATTTTAACGGGTAGGTAATACCCAAGAAATATCTAACATTCACATTAATATATTACATTGTACATTCTTCAAAATCCTTGAAAACATATCGGATTGATAATCAATGATTCAGATCAGTTAACCTTGAGAATGCTGATGAAGCAACAAAAGCTGTAGATGGCCTTAATGATCAGAAGCTTGATAATAAAGAATTGTGTGTTGGAAAAGCTCAAAAGAAAATCTGGTATTGAAAGATGGATTGAGCAAAACATAAAGGAGACCAAGGACAAATCCCAAGGACTAAACCTATAACCAAAGAATCTAGATGATTCGATTTCTGAAGAAAATCACAGAAGATCTTTTTACGCATTCTAAATCCTTACAGAAGAATTTCTTCATTATCCATCGATTTTAGAAATTCTAAAATATCATCGTATCTTTCGTTATAAATATCCTCGATATTTCTAAAGATATCTTCATAACGATTCTTGTCCGCAATTAATTATCTCTTTGCAATATCTTTATTACATCATAAAGGAAAACTGTTTAAGTTTCTATATTCCGTAAAATTTAAATTCAAATTTTGAATGATTTGAAGTAGTGTTGTGAATTGAAGCATGAGTTAGTATAATATAATGACGTCAGGCCAACGTGATTATATTACAGTAAGTCATGCTAAATTTTTAATGGAAGATGATGATTCATAGACTTTATAATCATCATTTGCCATGTTACACGACTCTTACACTCTACTTAATCTCTGAACATATCAAGAAAATATATTTTTGATAGTTCTATCCTCAGTAATTCTGGTAATTTACCAAATCAAATCGTGATATTACGCTTAGAACAGTAGGTCCATTCGAAACTTCATACCTACAAATTCTGGACCATTACTCGCTTTACTTAGAGTCGAGAGGAGAATAAAAAGGCAAAGAGCTCCAACATATAAGGGAAAATATGTAGCCCGATAACGATACCGAAATTACAAACCGTGTATATCAATACGTATTGCAACGTAATGACATGGGAGAATTAAAAACACTATAACCCCAAGGTAATAGTAGAAGAAAACAAATTCCTCTGGTGGTAAATGAAAAAGAAGAATGACTGAAATGATAGTCAGAAAAATATCCAGGATAAGAACTGGATGGAGCATTCTCACAATCTTTGGAAGTATGAATTGAGGAAGACAGTATAGAAGTGGTGAAGATAATGAAATGAAAGAAGCTAATTTATAGCAAAATTCCAAACACAGCAATTGAAGCAATTCACCTCATTTAATCAAAGAAAATTTCAAATTCCTTAATTACCGGAGAATCAAATCTTATGGATTACGAAGATTTCCTTTAATCCCTTAAATTCCGGAAATCAATCGTGACTACGTCAAAAGTTAAGGCGAACATTTAATTTCTCATTCACTCTTTTACAATAGCTTCGTTTATACGCTTCCTATAATCAAATCGTTTTATCCATATTATTCAGTAGTGATAAAACTTTATTTTTTCAACTTATATTCATCATTACAATATTCTTGTTGTAAACAATGATGATCTCTATCAAACTTCATGACTATAATTTTCATGAACTACTCTCTGTTTTTTTCTACCCTAATATTGTGACATAAACACTCAAAGTTTTAAATAAGCTCAATACTATTCATAACACATTTCATGTGTTCAGTTTACTAAAATGCTCGTATAACACCATCATCCCTTTTGAGGATAACCTAGTCAAATGACACTCTTATTAATCCTTTAGATAACCTCCGCATTAATGATAAAATGCACTTTATAGAAGAACCTGTAAGAAATTAGGGTTCATATTATTTAAATGCATGAAACAGAACAATATTCTATCCGTTGGAATTCACGAAAGGCCCCGAACCTACCTGGGAACGTGAAGACCAGATAAAACGTAAATATCCTCGTCTAGGTACGAACAACGCCGATTGATGGCAAAAACTAAATTTCGGGACGAAATTTCTTTTAACGGGTAGGTACTATAACAACCCTCACTTTTCGACTTCCGATTTTACTAAAATACCTAGAGTTGTTATATACGAATAAATTTAACGTTGACCGAATAAACGTACGCTTAAAATAAATAATATAATTATAAATATTATAAATAAGATTATGATATATAATATAACATAATTACATCAATGAATATATATATAATATTTATATTACTTTTGTTATTTAGTTAATAGAATATATAATTAACTAAATAATAAATAATATTATAACATTTATAAAACTAATAAAAACTATAAATTAATAATAATAAATTTTAATTTTTATAAAAACTAAATATAATAATAATTTTTATATAAAATTGGTATTTAATAATTAAACAAATATATAAATAAAATGTTTAGAAATATATTAAACAATTTTTTTTTTAGAATTTTATACAAAATAAAAATAAAAACTATATCTAATTTTAATAAATAAATACAAAAATATAAACTACTTTTTCTTTTAAGATTTACTTTTAATAAAAATACAAACTACTTTTCTTTTAAGATTTACTTTTAATAAAAATACAAACTACTTTTTCTTATTTTAACTTTTAAGATTTTACTTTTAATAAAAATACAAACTACTTTTTCTTATTTTAACTTTTAGGATTTTACTTTTAATAAAAATACAAACTACTTTTTCTTATTTTAACTTTTAAGATTTACTTTTAATAAAAATACAAACTACTTTTTCTTATTTTAACTTTTAAGATTTATTTTTAATAAAAATACAAACTACTTTTTCTTATTTTGACTTTTAAGATTTTACTTTTAATAAAAATACAAACTACTTTTTCTTATTTTAACTTTTAAGATTTTACTTTTAATAAAAATACAAACTACTTTTTCTTATTTTAACTTTTAAGATTTACTTTTAATAAAAATACAAAATACTTTTTCTTATTTTAACTTTTAAGATTTTACTTTTAATAAAAATACAAAATACTTTTTCTTATTTTAACTTTTAGGATTTTACTTTTAATAAAAATACAAACTACTTTTTCTTATTTTAACTTTTAAGATTTACTTTTAATAAAAATAGAAACTACTTTTTCTTATTTTAACTTTTAAGATTTATTTTTAATAAAAATACAAACTACTTTTTCTTATTTTAACTTTTAAGATTTTACTTTTAATAAAAATACAAACTACTTTTTCTTATTTTAACTTTTAAGATTTTACTTTTAATAAAAATACAAACTTCTTTTTCTTATTTTAACTTTTAAGATTTACTTTTAATAAAAATACAAAATAATTTTTCTTATTTTAACTTTTAAGATTTACTTATTTTATTTTAATTTTTTTTACCTAACATTTTCAACTATAAATACCACATACATTTCTCATTTCAAACTTACACCTTAATCTCTCATTTCTCTCTTAAAGAACTACTTCTAGTTGATATCTCGGTCACTTACTTGCTTTACTTTCCTTTCTTGCGTGGAATACTTCAACTGCTATTTAAGGTGAGTTTCATTTGCTCCCTTTTTATATATATTTTTGGGCTGAGAATACATGCGCTGATTTATAAATGTTTTACGAAATAGGCACAAGTACTAAAACTAATTCTATGTGGGTTTAAACCAGAAATATACCCTTAGCTTGGTAACATTAAACTACTTGTCTATGTACGGTAGGCGCGAATCCTAAAGATAGATCTATTGGGTCTGACAAACCCCATCCTGACTATGGGATGCTTTAGTACTTCGAGGTTATTTTAAACACACCTGATCTGGTGTACTTCAGAGGGTAAAACATGAACGTTAAGGCTTGTTACCGGGTGCCTACAACTTATAGAATGCTTTTATACACTTTCTAGTGTACGGATATTTATGAAACTGAAATCTTGTGGCCTATTATTATAACGGAAATGATTGATTTTGATAAACTAATGAACTCACCAACCTTTTTGGTTGACACTTTAAGCATGTTTTGTCTCAGGTGACGAATAAGATGATTGCCATGATTGCTACCTGATGAATTGAATGCTGCTACATGGAGTCTTCATTTCATTACATTTACTTTGCATTAAGACTATTATTATTATTTCAGTTTAAATTTGATGTAAAACTTTTAATGCTTCCGCTGTTTTATTAATAAATGTTTTATTCAAAACGTCTCATATAGAGTCGTTCTCGTTTATACAACTGTGATTTGATATAATTAGTCACAAATACCCTAGGCCCTAATTTGGGGGTGTGACATAACTGCAGCTGCTAGCTCAAATTTCAATCCTATTTTTTGTTTATATGTAAACCGTAAAACACCACTTCATGCTACTGTGTACTGCTATTACACGTTCCACATAATCACTACAAAGTTACCCTATTCAAGAAGAATAAAAAAATACTTTTCTGTTACAATAAACATGAGTGAATTGAATTGGTGGGACAAGTTGGAAACATAATGGCAGATAAAAACAAACCACTTGCATGTACACCAACCTTCCCATTATGCATGCGTTTTAATTCTTGGGCCGTGATGTATTTTAATTTTGGGCCGTAAACTCAGTTGTCTATTGGGCCAAGATCTTTAAAGATGGCTGCTATATTGAACGTACTACTCACTCCCACTTATAGTGCAGTTGTCGAGAATTTTTATTTATTTATTTATTTATTTATTTGACCGAGATGTTTCATGGGGATATTTATGGTGCGAAGATGCGATGATAAGGATGGTGATGAGGTGAAGTCGATTATTATGTTGAAGACGTGATTGGACAATTATGATGATGGTCTTGATGATGATAATTTAAATATGATTATGATCACGGATTATGATTATGATTATGATTATGATTATGATTATGATTATGATTATGATTATGATTTAAGATTATGATTATGAAAATGTTACATAGTTAAAGATGATAATGAAGACTATGAAGTTAGAATAAGAATGATGATGAAACTATATTAGCGAAGATGGTGATGACGAGTTATAAGAATATAAAGTAGTAAACAAAACACAAGGTGTCGGGCAGTACGCTGGTTAGGGGAGTTTGTGTTAAACAAGAGATCGTGGGTTTGAACCCTGTCTGGAGCATTTTGTTTTTGGGAAAAGCTTTTGAGGTAGTTAAATTATATTTATTATTATTATTATTATTATTATTATTATTATTATTATTATTATTATTATTATTATTATTATTATTATTATTATTATTATTATTATTATTATTATTATTATTATTATTATTATCATTATCATTATCATTATTATTGGTTAGTGTTATTATGATTAAGATAATTAATATTATTACTATCATTAATACAATTAATATTGTTATCAATATTATTGGTATTAGTAATATTAATATTATTAATATTATTATTATTATTATTATTATTATTATTATTATTATTATTATTATTATTATTATTATTATTATTATTATTATTATTATTATTATTATTACCAAAACTATTATTTTCATTATCATTATTATTAAACTTGTCATTTTTATTAAAAATTACTATTATTATTAAAAGTGTCATAATTATTAAAAATTATCATTTTATTATTATTATTATTATTATTATTATTATTATTATTATTATTATTATTATTAGCACTATTATTATCATTATTAGAATTATTATTATCAGTATTATTTTCATTAACATGATTTTTATATATAATTTTATTTACATTATTTTTGTTATCATTATTATTATCATTAATATTATTATTATTACAGTATTATTGTTACTACAAACATAATAACAATATTTACATATAACAAATTTTGATTTAACAATATAATACTAATTATATAGATATACATGCATTAGTATAGCTATATGTATAAATATTAATATACAAAATAAATATATATATATATATATATATATATATATATATATATATATATATATATATATATATATATAACCTTTGAAATAATAAATAGATTACTAAATTAAATAAGTAATATACATAAACTAGTTTGATTATTATTACATATTAATTATATGTGTTAATATATATACTTGAATATAGGTTCGTGAATCCGAGACCAACCCTGCACTTGTTCAGTGCCGTCGTATGCATATTTTTACTACAAAATATCGTATAGTGAGTTTCATTACTCCCTTTTTAAATGCTTTTGCAATATATATTTTTGAGACTGAGAATACATGCGCTTTTATAAATATTTGATGAAATAGACACAAGTAATTAAAACTACATTATATGGTTGAATGGATCGAAGCCGAATATGCCCCTTTTAGCCTGGTAATATAAGAATTAGGGAATCGAGCCCCTAATTGATGCGAATCCTAAAGATAGATCTATCGGGCCCAACAAGCCCCATCCATGTCGCGGATGCTTTAGTACTTCGAATTTATCATGTCCGAAGTTATCCTGGAATGATGGTGATATTCTATATGCATCTTGTTAAGGTCGGTTACCAGGTGTTTACCATATGAATGATTTTTATCTCTATGCAGTTTACGAAATGCCTGATATGAGAAGTATATTTATGAGAAATGGAAATGAAAATTTTGTGGTCTATTAAAATTATGAAAATGATTGATTACGATAAACTAATGAACTCACCAACCTTTTGGTTGACACTTGAAAGCATGTTTATTCTCAGGTTTGAAAGAAATCTTCCGTTGTGCATTTGCTCATTTTAAAGATATTACTGGGAGTCATTCATGACATATTTCAAAAGATGTTGCAATCGATTCGTTGAGTTCATCTAGATTATTATTAAGTCAATTAGAGTTGAATATATTATGAAATGGTATGCATGCCGTCAACTTTCGATGTAAAGAAAGTTTGTCTTTTAAAAACGAATGCAATGTTTGTAAAATGTATCATATAGAGGTCAAATACCTCGCAATGAAATCAATTATTATGTAATGTTTATAATCGATATGAACGGAGCATTTCAGTTGGTATCAGAGCGGTGGTCTTAGCGAACCAGGTCTTGCATTAGTGTGTCTTACTGATAGTTACTTAGATGCATTAGTGAGTCTGGACTTCAACCGTGTCTGCATGTCAAAATTTTTGCTTATCATTTTGTGTCGAAAATTACCTGCTTATCATTCTTAGGGAATCACTTGCTTATCATTCTTAATCTAGACACGTCTTACTGCATTGATTGCATGAATAGTGTATAGACAAAATTCATATCTTAGCGTATCTGCTAATCCATATCTTAGCGTATCTGTTACTGTAAACATTGCCTGACATATTTCGTAAATTCCTCTATAATCTACAAAATCTTTTGTTCTATATATATAGATATTCTATGTATTTAGAATACCATCTGATAACCGAAAATCATTTCATATCGAAAAATCCTTTATTCAATCGTACGAAATGGAATTCGCCACTAATTCAAATTCCTCGGATTCCGATATGGAGTTTCACTCGAGCTCCGACAGCAGCGTGACCGGAATGGATTAACCAATTAGCCATCATTTATTCTGGATGAATTGGGGATGGGTTCGTAGTCTACTTAATCATTGGAGACAAGAAGAAGGCGATCCTTTCCACCAACCGAATTCACCTCTCGATGAAGAACCTGAAGCACTTACCGGTGAACCCATTCGAAACACCATTTTCACACTCATTTTCAGAGTATCTCACCACGATTATATTCTATCCACAATTCATTCGCTCGTTCTGACCGACAATCATCCTAGAGTAATGGAAGAAGTCAACAAGCTTCGCGCTCGAGTAATCAATTTGGAAAACGTGGTGCAAAACGTACCAGCTTCAGAAACAGCACCGGCAACACCAGTACCATCAACAACAACATCCTCCTCAGAAGCCTCAACACTACACACCTCAACATCACAATCTATACCTTGAGCATAATCATTGTTCAACATGACGTTCTACATCGATTATCTTCGTTCGACATGAAGATTATGTAATCTCTAATGTTTAGAGATTATATATTCTTGATCTAACGGTAATTCAAATGATTTTAATGTCATATTGACTCATTAAATCCATGATTACATCTGAAGAAAATATATATGTATATATATTTTCATAAAGATTGTAATTAAAAAAAAAAATTCTTTTTGTACAAACTGTTAATGGTGAAAATATTTTAACGGGTAGGTAATACCCGAGGAATATTTAGATTTCACATTAATAAGTTACACTGTACATTCTTCGAATCTGATTCAACAATCATTTACTATCCTACTTACATCCACAGATATACGAATCCGTTCACCGCCGAATAACCATTTTCATTCAATTTTATATTTGGATTTTGACTTATCAAAATCCAACAAGTGGCATAATGAAGAAAACATTGGACAAAATAAAATTTGTTAGACACAAACAAATTAACTATGAGAAATTTTGTTAAAAATCCAAACAAAATCCTAGCTAACTGTTCCTAGCTAACTGTTAATTCCTTATTACATTTATTTATTGCAATTTATTTATCGCAATTTTAATTCTCGCAATTTTATTTATCGTCATTTAATTTCTGTTATTTATTTTACGTACTTTATTTATCGTCATTTAAATACTGTTATTTACGCATTTTAAATATCGGGACACGTATACAAGATTTTGACATATCATATCAACGCATCTATATATATTATTTGGAATAACCGTAGGCACTCTATATGCGGTAATGTTCGAGTTAGCTATACAGGGTTGTGGTTGATTCTAAAATAATATATATACTTTGAGTTGTGATCGAGTCTGAGACATGTATACAATGTGTCACGATACGTATTAATTAATTCGAATATTATATATATGAATTATTGAACTAATAACTGTGGACTACCAACATTGGACAATTAAAATGAATTAAAATATTGATTATAACATATGAAGCTAAACAATTCTTCAAACTTGCCACTTGATTTCATCTTAAACCTCATTTGATTCTTGACGATTACAATCTGTGTTCAAACCTTTCATGATTCTTGAAAATACCTCAATCGAGAAAATAAACCAACAGCACTTCATCTACAGAAGAAAAGGATGATGCATATAGTTATGCACCTGAAAACTCTCAGAAACTGAGTAAATGTTTAAAACGTAGCTGTGCAAATTCCTCTAGCATTATTATTACTGAAAATTACTTTGTAATCTCTTTCCAAATTAGCCAATTTTGTCACAGCTCCAGCAAGTCAACTTCGACTTTTCAGTCGAACTAGCCTTATTATAAATTTGATATATACGTTGTCTATTCACCTTCGTTACCGGAGAACCGTTTATATTCCACCACATTAGCAGTAAACTTACCATTAACTTTATTGATCTTTGACTTTCCGAAAAATCATTATTTTTATCGAAACCCCATCATATATTCATCCGCATCTGGTAACGAGAATTGCCATACCAATTATTGAGAATTATCAATCAGTATCTCGAATCTCGCAGCATTTCTACATCAACAATTATATGTATACGTATAACATTTATCTCTTAGAATTATGATCTTCTATTCTGAAATTCTGAAAAGCACCCAGTCTACGAATCAATACTCTGAATTTTGAAAAAGCTGATGAAGCATTAAAAACTGAAGACTACCTTAACAGTCAAAAGTTTGATGATAAAGAATAGTATGTTGGCAAAGCTCCGAAATGTTGGAACTGGAAAACGGATTGAGCAAACCATGAAGGAGGCTGTTGACAAATCACAAGGACTAAACTTGTACATAAAGAATCCAAATAATTCAGTATCTGCTGAAGTCATTAACGAATACCTTGCTCCTGACTCTAAACCTTTACGGACAAATCTTCTTCATCATCCTTTGATATTAGAAATTCTAAGATATCATCGTATTTTTCATTATAAATATCTTCGATATTTCTGAAAATATTTTCATAGCTATTCTTATCTGAAATCGATTATCTCTTCACGCTATCTGTATTATATCATAAAGGAAACTGTTTAGTTTCTATATTCTGTAAACCTTCAAGTTTAACTTATGAATGTTTTTGAAGTAGTGTTGGGAACTGAAGCATGAGTTAGTATAATATAATGACACTTGATCAACGTGATTATATTACAGTAAAGCATGTTGAGTTTCTAATGAAACATGATGATTCACAGACTATAACGTCATCATATGCCATGTTACATGACTTTTACACTCTATCTAGCATATATTTATATGCACACATATCTAACAATTATAGCGACCCGACAAAATCGTCATTGACGGCGCCATCTACTTAGGTCCCGTTACGTGGTCATAAGTCTTTAAAATGTCATTTGACCAAAATATGTCGCATTCATTTCAAATGTAAAAGTGTTTCAAGTTTACAAAGGTAGTTCCACGACTAGTTACATTACAATGTTTAACGTACAAATGAAACCTATGCGACACAATTTTTAAAGTAATCTAAAAGATGCTCCATGTATGCATATATACTCGAAATCCAAGCAAGTATCAAAAAGAGTGTGGAAGCATGTATCACATAGCGTTTAAGGACCTGAGAAAACATATAGAAAACTGCCAACGAAAAACGTTGGTGAAATCATAGGTGTATTAGTAACGTTGTTTTTGAACCACAAGATTTAATATAGTTGATTATCCAAATCGTTTGTATTCCAAAAGTATGATCGCGAGCACCCAATTATCAAGACTTAACTATTTTGTACCCTGTTACGTAGTGTTAGAACATACACTATACTCGAAAATATATTTCATCCACTAACGGTAGCGAACCGTCCGAATGAGGCTCGTCAAGCCCATGTGATCACATAATATAAGTTCCCATTTACACCCTGCAAGTGTAACTAATGATAATTGAATTGAGGCTTTTTGTTCAAACTTGCACGTGGAATGTTTGTTTTCGTACTTGTGTTCAAAGCATAAAAGTATGATATGTATATGTTTCTCATCCCATAGTTTAAAGTAAAAGTTGTTGAAAAGGTGGGACTATGATCTCACCTTGAGTGCACGAGTAAAATAAGGTACTTCACAAAGTAACGTGTGCAAGAACGAATGCTAGTCTTGACCTAAACAAATAGGTTGTATCAATAATGGTAAACACGGTTGGTCAAAGTGTGCAATTAGTCCTATGGCTTGTTACGACTCGATTATAATAGCATGTGAATCAAATTGTCATGTTTCATGCAAGGTACAAGTATAAAAGCATGTTAGAATGATTGTATAAGTATTTGGTTAAGTTTGGACAAAAGTCAACTTTGGTCAAGTCAAAGTCAACAAAAAAGTCAACACGTTCGGGTCGGTTCCCGAACTATTTTTCTGAGGTTTTTAATCATATATAAGCATGTGCAATTTGATTCACTCAAAACGGATTTAAAATGAAGAAGTTATGGGTAAAACTCCGATTGACATGAAACTTGGCCAACATGCTTATATATAACTTCTAAGCTTAGAAAAATTGTCCGAGAGAAATCTTGGATGAATCTTCTGTAGTAACCAGCCAATCCTAAAAATTTACGTATATGCTTCGGAGTTTTTGGTTACATGTGAATCAGAGGTGCGTAGCATAGCAAACATTTTTCGAAATTTGACCATGTAGGTCAGTCCCTGAATGCGGCTTATGTCGCGCCGCGACCAAGGATTGCCGCGCCGCGGCAATCAACGTGAACTGGTGCCTGGTCTGTTTCAATTGTCCAAGTCCCAAACCACATTTTATTTAAACACAAAACACAAACCGTAAAATCTTACGACACGTATCTTATATCGTTGGAAAGGTAATTTGACAAGGAACAAAACTAAACACGTTTCATCAATCAAAAACATCATTTGCAAGAATTTTCCAAATTAAATGATCAATTAATGCTCATCATTAATGCTTCAATTTCATAAATGCACAATTATGATTTGGGAATTAAATGCACACATATGATACGCCGTTTCATAGATAATTACGTATAGAATGCAACTAAACATTTACAATTAACATTGTAAAGCATTCAATGCATCATTGATCACATTTAAGGCCACCAAACCCTAACTAACAATCACAAATTTAACAATTTTGTTTATGAAGCTAATCCATGCCAACCTACATACCAAATTGAAGCTAGTGATGCTAGTAATACATTTAATACATGCACTTTTAACATCTAACAACATTTAAGCAACCAAAACTCAAGATCAAACACACCCATTTCAAGTTTAAGCTAGTTACATCCAAATGACAAGAACAAGCATATAAATCATATATTCATGTTAGACTTGAGCCATAGACACTAATTAACACTTTTATAAGTTAAAAACATCAAGAACAAAGAATCTAGTGATTTTAGAAAGTTACCCAAACTTGATGTAATCGGTATGGAATCGAAGAGGAAGTTGCAAGGATCCCAAATATGTAATTTGTTTTGCAAAACACTTGCTAGATTGGATTTAGATGATGAATCTTTGAATTGGAGTTTGAGAGAAAAAGATGAAAGTATTAAGAAAAAAATGGAAAAAGGAAAATGGATAATGAGTGGAGGAGGTGAAGTGTTGACTAGTTGACCTAGTCAAAAGTTTGGTCTTTTAGCAAGTTTAGTCCCCCAAGTTCGAAGCGGGTGCGTGAATTACCTAAACGAATTAATTTTAAAACGCGTATTAATGAAAGATGTTATAATTATATAACGGAATTTAAAATAATTAACGAAAAGCAAATAGAAAAAGGCGGGATGTTACATTACCTACTCCTTAAAAGAAATTTCGTCCCGAAATTTAAGTAGGCGTAGTAGTCGTTGTTTCTTCCTCGGGATCTTGCGTTTCCGAATTCACGGATAAATGAGGATACTTCCTTTGCATTTGATCTAGTCTTTCCCAAGTAAACTCGGGTCCCCTTTTAGCATTCCAACGAACTTTGACAATCGGAATTCGGCTTTGTTTTAGCGTTTTGACGAAGTGGTCCACAATTTCGACCGGTTCTTCCACAAAATGAAGTTTGTCATCAATAGCAAGCTCCTCGAGAGGAATGATGAGTTCGGGTTCGGCAAAGCACTTCTTCAAATTTGATACATGGAAAGTAGGATGAACGGAGCTTAATTGAGGCGGAAGATCTAAACGATAAGCAACGGTTCCAACACGCTCCAAGATTTCGAAAGGACCAATATACCACGGATTTAGCTTCCCACGTTTCCCAAAATAGATTACACCTTTCCAAGGTGCGACTTTTAACATTACGCGGTCACCGACTTGAAATTCGTGGTCGTTGCGTCTTTTGTCAGTGTAGCTCTTTTGACGACTACGGGCCGTCCGGAGCCTATCTCGGATTTGAATGATCTTCTCGGTGGTTTTGTGAATGAGTTCGGGTTCGGTGAATTGTGTGTCGCCTACTTCGGCCCAACAATTTGGAGAACGACATTTTTGGCCATATAGCGCTTCGAATGGTGCGGCGTTGATACTCGCATGATAATTATTGTTGTAGGAGAATTCGGCGAGAGGTAAGTGCTTGTCCCAAGCTTTTCCGAAATCGATAACGCAAGCTCGTAGCATGTCTTCCAAAGTTTGAATTGTGCGTTCACTTTGTCCATCGGTTTGCGGATGATATGCGGTGCTCATGTCTAAACGCATTCCCAACGCTTCTTGTAAGGTACGCCAAAATCTAGAAACAAAACGGCCATCTCGGTCGAAAATAATCGATAAGGGCACACCGTGACGGGCGACGATCTCTTTAATGTAAAATTTTGCAAGTCTTTCCATGTTATCGGTTTCCTTCATGGCTAAGAAGTGCGCGGATTTGGTGAGACGGTCAACAATAACCCAAATAGTATCATAACCGCCCACCGTCTTTGGTAGTTTGGTGATAAAATCCATTGTTATCCTTTCCCACTTCCATTGCGGGATTTCGGGTTATTGAAGTAGTCCGGATGGTCTTTGATGTTCGGCTTTGACTTTGGAGCAAGTTAGGCATTTTCCAACATAAGTAGAGACGTCCCTTTTAATGTTCGGCCAGCAATATTGTTCCTTAAGGTTGTGGTACATCTTATTGGCACTGGGGTGAATCGAATACCTTGACTTATGGGCTTCGTCTAAAATAAGGCTTCGTAGGTCCCCATAACTAGGTACCCAAATTCTTCCGGTGAAATATCGAAGTCCGGTTTCTTTAACTTCGAATCGAGAGGTGAGGACGTTCAAGTGTTCGAGAGAGATGTTTTCATCCTTGAGAGCCTCATCTTGGGCTACACGAATTTGACTATTGAGATTGGTGTGGATGGTGATGTTTAAAGCTTTGACGTGAAGAGGCACCGCTCTTTCTTTTCGACTTAAGGCATCGGCTAATACGTTTGCCTTCCCGGGATGGTAACGAAGCTCACAATCATAATCATTTAAAGTTTCAATCCACCGGCGTTGTCTCATATTTAGTTGCTTTTGGTCGAAGATGTGTTGGAGGCTTTTGTGATCGGTGAAGATAGTACTCTTGGTTCCATAAAGATAGTGTCTCCACATTTTAAGTGCGAAGACAACGGCTCCGAGTTTGAGATCATGTGTCGTGTAGTTTCGTTCATGAAGTTTGAGTTGTTGAGAGGCATAAGCAATGACTTTCTTTCGTTGCATCAATACGCACCCAAAACCATGTTTCGAGGCATCGCAATATACAATAAAATCATCATTACCTTCGGGAAGTGACAAGATAGGAGCGGTGGTTAACTTTGTCTTCAAGATTTGAAACGCGGATTCCTGCTCGATCGTCCAAATGAATTTCTTTCCCTTGTAAGTTAACGCGGTTAAAGGACGTGCAACCAAAGAGAAGTTTTCGATGAATCTACGATAGTACCCGGCGAGACCCAAGAATTGACATATGTGAGTAGGAGTAGTAGGAGTCTCCCATTTGCTAATGGCTTCGATTTTCGATGGATCGACCTTAATACCTTGATCACTTACAACATGACCAAGAAATTGAACTTCCTTCAACCAAAATTCACACTTGGGGAATTTGGCATAGAGTCATTCTTGTCTCAAGAGTTCAAGCACAAGTCAGAGATGATGTTCGTGCTCTTCTTCGCTTTTAGAATAGACCAAAATATCGTCGATGAACACGATAACGAATTTGTCGAGGTATGGTTTGCACACGCGATTCATAAGATCCATGAACACCGCCGGTACGTTAGTGAGACCAAACGGAATTACAAGAAATTCATAACTACCATAACGAGTCCGAAAAGCGGTTTTGGAGACATCTTCTCCCTTAACCCTTAATTGATGGTAACCCGAGCGGAGATCGATTTTCGAATATACACAAGATCCTTGTAATTGATCAAAGAGGTCATCGATGCGTGGAAGAGGATATCGGTTCTTAACTGTCAATTTTTTTAGTTCATGATAGTCGATACACATTCGTAGGGATCCATCTTTCTTCTTAACGAATAAAATCGAAGCGCCCCATGGTGAATGGCTAGGTTGGATAAAACCACGGTCAAGTAGTTCTTGAATTTGACTTTGCAATTCTTGCATTTCAGATGGAGCAAGTCTATACGGTGCACGTGCTACGGGTGCGGCTCCCGAAATAAGATCGATTTGGAATTCAATCGGTCAATGAAGTGGAAGACCCAGCAATTCTTTGGGAAATACATCGGAAAAGTCACTAACAATTGGCACATCTTCGATATGCTTCTCATCGGACTCGACTCTCTTAATGTGGGCAAGGATCGCAAAACAACCCTTACGGAGTAGTTTTCTAACTTTAAGGCACGAGACGAGGTTGAGTCCGGTGCAACTCTTATCGCCATAGACAATCAAGGGTTCACTGTTCTCGATAGGGATCCGGATTGCATTAAGATCGCAAAGAATGTGAGATTTCGTTTTGACTAACCAATTCATACCGATTATTACATCGAAGCTCCCTAGTTCCATGGGTATCAAGTCAATTTCAAACTCATTTCCCAAAATGTTTAACGTACACCCCCGGTAATATGTGTCGGCACTCAATAGGTTCCTGTTGGCTACCTCAATGGAATAAGTAGTATCTAGGGGGAGTGATGGAGTGCTAAGAGTATGAACCAAAGTCTTAGATATAAAACATTTATCGGCACCCGAATCGAATAAGCAAGAAACATAAGTTTTGTTGAGAAGAAACGTACCCGTGACTAGTTCATTGTCATCTCGGGCCTCTTGGGCGTTAATGTTGAAAGCTCGGCCGTGTGTGTTGGGGTTAGCTTTCTTCTTCGGACATGCATTTCTAAAATGACCTGTTTGGCCACATTCAAAACAAGCACCCGGTTTTGGTGCATTGGGCCCCTTTTGAGCGACGGGGGCGGCACTTCTACAATCGTTGGCTACATGACCACTCCTTTGGCACCGGTGGCAAAATGATTTGTCACATTCACCATAGTGATGTTTGTGGCATTTGTTGCAAAAGGGTTTATTTTCGCCATAACTTTTCTTGGCGTTGGAGGTGAAAGGCTTTTTGGTGAAGTTGTTGTTGTAGTTGCATGATGGAGTGGCTTCCCATTTTCTTTTGTTGCTACCCGACTTATCCTCTGCTTTAGGTGCCAGTACTACGATTTCGTCCACCGTTTCTATTAATTTGCGGGCCATGTTCAAAGCTTCTTGATGATTAGTGGGTTTGGATGACATTACTCCGTGTTTGATGCTCTTTGGAAGACCATCCATGTAAAGTTCAACCCTTGAAGACTCGGGGTTCACAAGGTTTGGGCACATCAAGGCTAATTCGGAAAATCGTTGATTATAAGCCTTGAGATTGTTTCCGACCGCTTTTAAAGTTCTTAGCTCTTGTTCGAGCTTTCGGGTTTCTTCACGAGGGAAATATTAGATGATCATCTTTTCCCTTAAATCGGCCCAAGAGAGGGCGAGGGCTTCATCGGTACCCACCGATTGTACATAGGTGTTCCACCAAGTGAGAGCGACACCGGCAAAAGTGTGAGTGGAGTACTTGAACTTATCTTGGTCCCGACTACCGCTTATGCTAAAAACGGCTTCCGTTTGTTCGAACCATCGGGTGAGAGTAACCGGTCCCCCGGTTCCATCGAAAGTATGAGGTTTGCACCCCATGAAAGCTTTATAGGAGCATCCCTCGTTTGAATTACCTGCTCCATTGTTGTTGTTGTAGTTGTTGTTGTGGTTGTTGTTATTGTTGTTGTTGTTGGATGAGTGTCCGGCCATGGCCGCATCCACGGCGGTGGCTATCATTCGTTGTAGAGCTTGTTCGGGAGTCTCATGACATGGTACACGGCGAGGAGGCATTGTTCCTTCAAAACACAAGAATATCGTTGATTAGTATTCTTAATAATACTAACCGTGATATGGAATGAGGATAAGGAGAAAATTTTCCTTGACTTGCCATAAATTCTTCATGTCATAATGTCGGAACGTTCATATGAGTCACCGTAATATAATCCCGGAAATTATATTACCCTAATTCATATGTGCATTCGACATTATTTCACTAAGTCAAGGTGGCGTGTCAATCAAATTAAACAACATGAGATTAAGATGGAATAAAAGTTAGATATGAATCGAAGAGTCCGAGTATAAATGCACAAGTAGTCAAGTAATTCCTACTTCAAGTCTATATGCCGGTTATAGTCTAGACTCACTAATGTACCCTATGACTCGGGGTTGACACCAATGAACTCTAAATCCCTACAACCAACGCTCTGATACCATCTGTAGCGACCCGACAAAATCATCATTGACGGCGCCGTCTACTTAGGTCCCGTTACGTGGTCATAAGTCTTTAAAATGACGTTTGACCAAAATATGTCGCATTCATTACAAATGTAAAAGTGTTTCAAGTTTACAAAGGTAGTTCCACGACTAGTTACATTACAATGTTTAACGTACAAATGAAACCTATGCGACACAATTTTTAAAGTAATCCAAAAGATGCTCCATGTATGCATATATACTCGACATCCAAGCAAGTATCAAAAAGAGTACGGAAGCATGTATCACATAGCGTTTAAGGACCTGAGAAAACATATAGAAAACTGTCAACGAAAAACGTTGGTGAAATCATAGGTGTATTAGTAATGTTGTTTTTGAACCACAAGATTTAATATAGTTGATTATCCAAATCGTTTGTATTCCAAAAGTATGATCGCGAGCACCTAATTATCAAGACTTAACTGTTTTGTACCCTGTTACGTAGTGTTAGAACATACACTATACTCGAAAATATATTTCATTCGCTAACGGTAGCGAACCGTCCGAATGAGGCTCGTCAAGCCCATGTGATCACATAATATAAGTTCTCGTTTACACCCTGCAAGTGTAACTAATGATAATTGAAATGAGGCTTTTTGTTCAAACTCGCACGTGGAATGTTTGTTTTCGTACTTGTGTTCAAAGCACAAAAGTATGATACGTATATGTTTCTCATCCCATAGTTTAAAGTAAAAGTTGTTGAAAAGGTGGGACTATGATCTCACCTTGAGTACACGAGTAAAATAAGGTACTTCACAAAGTAACGTGTGATAGAACGAATGCTAGTCTTGACTTAAACAAATAGGTTGTATCAATAATGGTAAACACGATTGGTCAAAGTGTGCAATTAGTCCTATGGCTCGTTACGACTCGATTATAATAGCATGTGAATCAAATTGTCATGTTTCATGCAAGGTACAAGTATAAAAGCATGTTAGAATGATTGCATAAGTATTTGGTTAAGTTTGGACAAAAGTCAACTTTGGTCAAGTCAAAGTCAACGAAAAAGTCAACACGTTCGGGTGGGGTCCGGAACTATTTTTCTGAGGTTTTTAATCATATATAACCATGTTAGAACAAGTTACATGTGAATCGGAGGTGCGTAGCATAGCAAACATTTTTCAAAATTTAACCATGTAGGTCAGTCCCTGAATGCGGCTTATGTCGCGCCGCGACCAAGGATTGTCGCGCCGCGGCAATCAACGTGAACTGGTGCCTGGTCTGTTTCAATTGTCCAAGTCCCAAACCACATTTTATTTAAACACAAAACACAAACCGTAAACTCTTACGACACGTATCTTACATCGTTGGAAAGATAATTTGACAAGGAACACAACTAAACACGTTTCATCAATCTAAAACATCATTTGCAATAATCGAATTTTTCAAATTAAATGATCAATTAATGCTCATCATTAATGCTTCAATTTCATAAATGCACAATTATGATTCGGGAATTAAATGCACACATATGATACGCTGTTTCGTAGATAATTATGCATACAATGCAACTAAACATTTACAATTAACATTGCAAAGCATTCAATGCATCAAAGATCACATTTAAGGGCACCAAACCCTAACTAACAATCACAAATTTAACAATTTTGTTTATGAAGCTAATCCATGCCAACCTACATACCAAATTGAAGCTAGTGATGCTAGTAATACATTTAATACATGCACTTTTAACATCTAACAACATTTAAGCAACCAAAACTCAAGATCAAACACACCCATTTCAAGTTTAAGCTAGTTACATCCAAATGACAAGAACAAGCATATAAATCATATATTCATGTTAGACTTGAGCCATAGATACTAATTAACACTTTTATAAGTTAAAAATATCAAGAACAAAGAATCTAGTGATTTTAGAAAGTTACCCAAACTTGATGTAATTGGTATGGAATCGAAGAGAAAGTTGCAAGGATCCCAAATATGTAATTTGTTTTGCAAAACACTTGCTAGATTGGATTTAGATGATGAATCTTTGAATTGGAATTTGAGAGAAAAAGATGAAAGTATTAAGAAAAAAATGGAAAAAGGAAAATGGATAATGAGAGGAGGAGGTGAAGTGTTGACTAGTTGACCTAGTCAAAAGTTTGGTCTTTTAGCAAGTTTAGTCCCCCAAGTTCGAAGCGGGTGCGTGAATTACCTAAACGAATTATTTTTAAAATGCGCATGTTACAACAATTAACGGAAAGTAAACGGAAAAAGGCGGGATGTTACAACAACCCCCATTCAGGTTATGGATGGCTTTAGTACTTTGAGATTATAATTATACAGACGAGAGGTTCTATTTGGGGATATTCTATGCATTAAAGTTAATATCGGTTACCAGGTGTTCAATCCATATGAATGATTTTATCTTTATGCAGACGAGAGGTTCTGCTTATAAATATGAAAATCTTGTGGTCTATTAAAATTATGGAAATGATCGATTATGATAAACTAATGAACTCACCAACCTTTTGGTTGACACTTTAAAGCATGTTTATTCTAAGGATTGAAAGAAATCTTCCGCTGTACATTTGCTCAATTTAAAGATATTACTTGGAGTCATTCATGGCATATTTCAAAAGACATTGCATTCAAGTCATTGAGTTCAGTAAAGATTATGATTAAGTAAATGACAGATTAGATCATTTATAGTTGGATATTATGAAATGATATGTATGCCTGTCAACTTTCGATGTAATGAAAGTTTGTCTTTTAAAATGAATGCAATGTTTGTAAAATGTATCATATAGAGGTCAAATACCTTGCAATGTAATAATATGTTATTGTATTCGTTCTTATGGATTAGGACGGGTCCTTACATGTTAGAAGGAAACCTTTAGAGTTTCAAGTTGGTGATCGCGTCCTGATAATGCCAAAATCATACATGTTTATTGCCGTTATTTCGATCTAAAGTTGTTCCATTTGTATGTAATTGTTGTACGTATGTATTGTAATTCATGTATATTTGTAAAAGTCTATTGTGAATGAATAAATGAAGACCAACAGCGAAAACAGAGTTAAAACGAAGATTGAACGCGTAAAACAGTCCGAAACCACTGAAACAGGTCCCAATGCGGCAATCTCTCCTAGATGCGGCGCATCTCTGCACCAAATAACTCCCGACAGTTTCAGATGCGGAGCATAAAGACTTCTGGACCAAAACAACCTCAGATGCGGCACATCTAAGATGGATGCGGCGCATCCAAGCCAGATGCTGCGCATCCAAGCCAGATGCGGCGCATCTGTCCCAGATGCGGTGCATATGCTCCCTTGCTGACAGTCCTGAGTGCAGAATCGAGCTGGAATCTACTGGACGTAAAGAGATGCGGCGCATCCCAAAGAGATGCGGTGCATCTGGTCAATTTCTGGCCATTTTACCTAACTTTTGAGCCTATTTAAGAGAGCCTTTGGTTACATACTTCATAGACCTTCACTACTACGTTTTCCCTCAGTTCTAATACGATTTTCAAGGTTCAAGGAAGGCTACAATTCAATCTCCACTCTTTCAACATCAAGATTAAGCTAAGATCGTTCATCACTATTGGTATTATTGTTCTAAATCTTTTAAACATGAATTCAACTTGTATTTACTGTTCCATTAGTTCTATTATGATTATGTTAGGCAAAAAGCCTTGTGTGTTTGCTTCAATGTAAGATTTATGGCTTGGGATTGTTCTATACTTTGATGTTATGCTAGTTATACATATGTTTGATTGATTAAATTATCTAGTTCAACCGTAAGAACCATTGTTATGCTTGCTTAGTTCATTACTTCAATTATATAGATTGCAAACCTATTAATGTGAGTTAACTAGGAAAACAATCTATACTTCAATACACCTAGTAATCTAGACGATTAGATACATAAACTTAAGTGATTTTGTTATGTGTTTAATTCGGTAATTGAATAAGTTCCAAAGCAACATAGTTATGAAATTACCTCAAGTGATTGTTGTAATTTAGGTTTCACGTGAGTTTAACCGGGTTGGATCTAGTTAGTTAATCAATCTAAATCACCATGTTCTTTCAAAAGATCTATTGTTGTAATCATCCTTGTATCCTAGTTCAATTATGTAAGTTATGACTTGGTTTATGTGAGTTTATCAAAGAACATAGCTTATACTTCAACACCTAGTGATCTAGCCACCTATATGTGAGTATAGGATGTTGATTGAACAATATTTAGGATATACAATCATGTATTTCACTTCGAGTGATCTTAGTAAACTAGGTTTTATGTGAATTCAACCACGAAAGAATCTTGTTGATTAAACATAGCTCTTAAGTTTATAGAAATTGTGAAATTGATATAAACTGCTCTATTGTAACTATCATATAATGGTTTTAATTATAAAAGAATAATCCCTGTCATTTATCAAGCATAGAAGTAAACACCACATTCTCGTTCTTGTTATTCATTATATTTATTTACTGTTTCGTTAAACGAAAATACAACTTCAAACACAAACTCCCCCTTTAGAATAATTAATCGTTGTAAAATCCTTAAAACAAACTTCTCCCTGTGGATCGAACTGGTCAATTTACTTGCTAGTTACTGCATGATCGGGTTTTAGTTGCCTGTATTATGTGTTAATTGTTAAGCATATTGTCTACATTTTAAAGGTTACGTCTTAACACATCAACTTTTTGGCGCCGCTGCCGGGGAGCGGTTTTGTTAAAAAGATTTTAATAAACTTTGAATTATTCGATCCTTTTGTAGGAATTCAATTCCTAGAAAAGTTACTTTTTATTGTAAGCTTGTGTTTTTGCAATTGGTTTGTTTGTGGTGTTGTGATTGCAGGATAGATATTGATGCATGAATCTACGTTCTTCTAACTCTAATTTAATTCCTTCATATCCTGAACCTGAAAGAGAACTTCACGAACGCTTAAGAGCTCAAGAAGTAGAATCTCTTGCTCAGGGTTTAGAATCACTTTCATTAGATTCTAGCTCTGAAACAATTGTTCAACCAATCATCGAGCTAGTTATTAAAGAAGAGGAAGAGATGACTGCTACAAATCAAACGATGGATGCATTAATGAAGGCAACAAGAACAGGTCAGGGCCACGCAATTATTCAACCTACGATGACTGATGGTTTTGAAATAAAGGGCCAATTTCTCCACATGGTGACTAATACATGCCAATTCGGTGGAGCCCCAAATGAGGATGCTAACGAGCATCTTCGTAAGTTTGTAAGCATTTGCAAGCTTTTCAAAATCAAAGATGTCTCCAATGAAGTTGCATGTTTAAAAATCTTTCCATGGTCCCTAAAGGATGATGCAAGAGATTGGCTAGACTCATTACTGGAAGGTTATATTGAAGATTGGAATGACATGATGGACAAGTTTTTGTCAGAATTTTTCCCTACTTCAAAAGCAGCAAAATTGCAAAGTGATATAAATCACTTCAAGCAAAAGTCTAACGAGACTCTTTATGAAGCTTGGACCCGATTCAATAAAATGCTTAGGGTATGTCCTCAACACGGGTTGAATACATTCCAAAAGGTCCAAATATTCTACAAAGGAGTCAATGTGGCTACCCGAAAGGATATAGATGTTGCAGCAGGAGGATCAATCATGAAAAAAACGCCCGAAGACGCTCACACAATAATTGCCGATATAGCAGCCCATTCTCACAATTGGCATCAAGAGATGGAGTTCTCTAGATCATCAACGGTTGCTAATGTCGAAAGCAATGATGAAATCGCTGCATTAAAAGTTCAATTGGCAAATTAAGCAAGGCAAATTGAGAAGGTAACCAAAGAAATGCACGCTATCAGGGTAGGGTGTGAATTGTGCCAAGGTCCCCATCTCACTCGAGATTGAGACCAAACGACAATGGAAGAGCAAGCAAATTTCTTAGGTTACTTGCGAAAAGGTGAAATGAATTTTGACGACTTTCCGGCGGTGGAAGCAATGAACCAGAAATATCCTCTTGTCAACAGTTATCAAATAAGAGGACCTTCAAGTTCAAACAACAATTACCACGGAGGAAATTCAGGATACCAAAATAACCGTAATTTCCCAAATCAAAATCAAAGAAATGCACCACCAAGTTACAATCACATAAACAATCGTAATCAACCTCCACGAAATTACCAAAATAATTTCTAACACAATCAACCACAACCACAACCACAACCACAACCACATGTACAACCACAACCCGAGAAGAAATCCGGTTTAGAAGATCTTTTGAGATATTTTATGGTTAAACACGAGCAAAATGCGGAACTTCAAACTCAGCAAATTCGAAATCAACAAGCTACGATTCAGAATTTAGAAAGGGATGTTGGAAGGATCTCACAGTTACTAGCAGAGAGACCACCTGGTGCTCTCCCCTCAAATACTCAAGTGAATCCCAGTAACAATCAAACAAGGAATGAGCATGTAAATGCTATAACTACCAGAAGTGGTTTAACCACTAACCCGGAGACCCTTAAGTCCCCGGAAGTTTCTTTGTCTCCTTCTGTTTTGCAGGTACCTGTTGATGTAGATGAGCATGTTGAAAAAGAACAAGAGAAAGATGATCCACCAGAGGTCATATCGAAGAAAAGTGAAGAACCACCAGTAAAGGTGTACAAGGCACCTATTCCATACCCAAAAGCATTGAAGAAAGATAGACTCGCGAGCCAATATCAGAAATTTGCGGATATGATCAAGCAAATCAGCATTAACATGCCACTCGTGGAGGTTCTTAAGGGTATGCCCCATTACGGGAAGTTTTTGAAAGATCTCATATCCTCGAAGGGTAAATACCCCGAAGTTTCTGCTACATTCCTCCATGAGGAGTGTTCGGCCATCTTGAAAAAGTAAAATGTACCTCCAAAGTTGGGAGATCCGGGTAGTTTTATCATACCATGTATGATGGGTGATTCGGTAGTGTACGATGCACTAGCCGACCTAGGTGCAAGTGTTAACCTAATGCCTTACTCGTTATATTTGAAACTTGACTTAGGAGACTTGAAACTAACCTGGATGGGTATTCGATTAGCAAATCAATCATTTGATACTCCCATAGGTATAGCCGAGGATATTCTTGTAAAAGTTGGCTCACTTATCTTTCCCGTCGACTTTGTTATTCTAGAAATGCAAGAGGACACAAAAGTTCCTATCATTTTAGGACGTTCTTTCCTTAACACCGCAGATGCTATCATTAATGTCCAAAAAGAACAATTAAGTCTAGGTGTGGGAACCGAGAGAATAATTTGTCACATTGACAAAGCCATGAAAAGACCCACTTCCATCGATGACTCTTGTTTTCAAATTGATGTTATAAATCTTTGTGTTGAGGATGAATTGCAGGAGCTACTTGAAATTGATACCTCAGGGTTTGCCCCGGTAAGTGAAAGTGAATATTTCAATATTGATGAGGCTTTTGATGAGTTGATGAAAGTGGTCACGGATGATGAGACCATAGAAGAAGGAATTCCCAAGGAAGAGGAATCATTTGAAGATATCGAAAATAAAGATAGATTCCGAATAAAGAATTCCTTGGAAGAAACACCCGTACTAGAGCTTAAGGAACTACCCAAACACTTGGAGTATGCTTATCTCGAAGGTATATCTCAATTACCGGTAATTATTGCTTCACATCTTTCCGGTAACGAGAAGGATAGGTTAATCTCTGTTTTAAAAACCCATAAAAAGGCTATAGCCTGGAAAACGACCGACATTCCAGGGATAAACTCGTCTTATTGTACACATAAAATTCTCCTTGAGAATGACTTTAAACCAGTAGTACAAAGACAACGTAGGCTAAATCCCAACATGAAAGAGGTTGCTAAAAAGGAGGTAGTCAAGCTTCTTGACGCCGGGTTAATCTACCTCATCTCCGATAGTCCTTGGGTTAGTCCAGTACAAGTAGTACCCAAAAAGGGGGGTACAACCGTTATTGTAAATGAAAAGGACGAACTCGTTCCAACTAGAACGGTTACCGGCTGGAGAGTCTGTATTGATTACAGACGTCTCAATGATGCCACTAGAAAGGATCATTTCCCGTTTCCTTTTATTGATCAAATGATTGAACGATTAGCGAGGAAAGAATACTATTGCTTTCTAGATGGTTTCTCCGGTTACTTCCAAATTCCAATTGATCCCAATGACCAAGAAAAGACCACATTCACTTGTCCTTTCGGGACCTTTGCCTATCGCCGCATACCATTTGGTTTATGCAATGCACCCGGAACCTTTCAAAGGTGCATGATGGCAATTTTTGATGATATGGTAGAGGATTGTATGGAAGTCTTCATGGATGACTTTTCCGTGTTTGGAGACTCCTTTGAATCGTGTCTTTTTAACCTTGAACGTATGCTTATCTGATGTGAAAAAGCAAACTTGGTCCTAAATTAGGAAAAATGCCACTTTATGGTAAAGGAGGGCATTGTACTTGGTCACAAGATATCTCGTGCGGGAATAGAGGTAGATAAAGCTAAAATTGAAGTTATCTCTAAGCTACCTATACCGACGAATGTCAAGGCTATTAGAAGCTTTCTTGGTCACGCGGGAATCTATAGACGATTTATCAAAGATTTTTCTAAAATCGCCCGCCCAATGACCAAACTTCTTGAAAAGGATACTCCATTTGACTTCGATTCCAATTGAGAGAATGCATTCTCCATTCTAAAGTCAAAACTCACACAAGCTCCCATTATCGTATCTCCGGATTGGAGTATGCCTTTTGAGTTAATGTGTGACGCGAGCTACTATGCCTTAGGTGCTGTTTTAGGACAACGTCCTGATAATCATTTTCGCCTAATTTATTATGAGAGCAAAACTCTAATGGGAGCTCAAATTAATTATACCACCACGAAAAAGGAGCTCCTGGCGGTTGTTTATGCGTTTGATAAATTTCGGTCATATTTGGTGTTGTCCAAAACCATTGTCTACACGGACCATTCGGCCCTTAGGTACTTATTCTCGAAACTAGATGCAAAGCATCGTCTCATACATTGGGTTCTTTTACTTCAAGAGTTTGACATTGAGGTACGTGAAAAGAAAGGAGCCGAGAATCTAGCCGCCGACCATTTATCCCGACTTGAAAACCCCGAATTAGAAAAACTCGATGATACAATTATCAAGGACACATTTCTTGACGAATCTCTAATGAGGGTTGACAAGGAATCTGAAATCCCATGGTTTGCCCATTTTGCAAACTATCTTGCTTCAGGCATTCTTCAAAAAGGACTTTCTTATCAACAAAAGAAGAAATTCTTTGCGGATTTGAAGTCCTATTTCTGGGAACATCCCGACCTATTTCGTGTTGGTGCAGATCAAATGATTCGCCGTTGTGTGTACGGAAAAGAGGATCAACAAATTCTTGAGCATTGTCATCAAGGGCCCATCGGCGGTCATTTTGGACCAAACCACACCGCAAGAAAAATCCGTGACTCGGGCTTTTATTGGCCCATGATCTTTAAAGATGCCCATAATTTCGTTCGGACTTGTAATGCATGCCAACGAACGGCTAACATCACGAAAAAGGATGAGATGCCTCAAACCGGCATCCAAGTTTGTGAAATCTTTGATATTTGGGGAATCGATTTCATGGGACCATTTCCAAGTTCCCATAAGTGCAAGTACATCCTAGTAGCCGTTGACTATGTATCTAAGTGGGCTGAAGCGAAAGCTTTACCTACGAATGATGCTAGGGTGGTGGTGAACTTCTTGAAAAATCTCTTCTCGCGCTTTGGAATCCCAAAACCGCTCATATCCGATCGAGGAACACATTTTGCCAACAACCTTCTTGAAAAGGTGTTGAAGAAGTATGATGTAACTCATCATTTCTCTACTCCATACCACCCGCAAACGAGTGGTCAAGTGGAGAACACAAATCGTGCCTTGAAACGTATACTTGAGAAGACGGTTGATAACAACCCTAAGATTTGGCAACGCAAGTTAGATGATGCGTTGTGGGCCTTTAGGACGGCTTTTAAAACACCAATCGGTACCACACCATTTAGACTTGTATATGGTAAAGTGTGCCATCTTTCGGTTGAAGTGGAACATAGAGCATACTGGGCATTGAAACTTTGTAATTTAGACATGGAAAAGGCTGGTGAAAACCGATTCATGCAAATGCATGAATTGGAAGAGTTGAGGTTAGGGGCGTACGAGAATTCGAGCTCGTATAAGGAGAAAACAAAAAGGTGGCATGATGCCCGATTGAAAGAAGTGAAAGAGTTTAAAACCGGTGATAAGGTTTTGGTTTTTAACTCCCGGTTTAAATTTTCTCTCGAAAAGTTGAAGTCCCGATGGATGGGGCCTTATTTGGTGAAACAAGCATTTCCATCGGGATATGTTGAGTTGTTTGGAAACGAAAATACTTTTAAAGTGAATGGTCATCGATTAAAACTCTATTTTGATGGAGTTGATACCACGGTTCAAGATGACATCACCTTCTCCCCCAACGCTAATTAGCTTGTGAAGGAGTCGCGTGAACGACTCGTTAATAAACTTCACAAATTGTACATAGTTCCTTTCGTGTGTTCATTTCTTAGGATTGATTGTTTTGAGTGATTTAAGTGATTTTTCGAGCTTTAGTACGAACCAAGTTGTTTACGGACCTTCCGCAATGCTTAAAACTCGAAAAAACAGCAAAAACTGATGAAACAGAGTCAGATGCGCCGCACCTAGGCTAGATGCGCCACATCTAAACACAAGAAAAAAGCCGATAGTTTTAAATGCTCCGAGAATAGGTCATGCGCCACTTTTGGGCCACCAGATGCGGCGCATCTGAAGCATCTGATCCAGATGCGCCGCATCTGTGTCTGAATGTTGGATTCTGCCTATTTTTTTGCACAAATACGGGAGTTTATCATTTTTATTCATTTTTTTCACCTACAACTCCGACTTCATCTCATTTTCTCTCAAGGATTTCATCTCTAAACACTAAGTCAACCGATTAAACCTATCTTTGAGCATCTAATTCGTCTATCAACATGAGAAAGGTAAGATTAATCTTCATTTCTTCATGGTTCTTGTGTTCTTCATTCTCAAATTCGGATTTAGCTTGTTCTAAGTGTGGGGATGTTTAAATCTTCATGTTTTGGTCATTATATGCTTGTATTGTTGTTACTAATCCTTATTCATGCTCGAATTTCATGCTTAATTGCTCAAAAAATTTACTTTAGAAATTAGGGTTCTTCATGAATTTGGGGATTTCGAAAGAATGACCATTACTTGTTTAAATTGGGATGTTTTAGAGTTCAATTACTAGTATACATTGGCAAATCCGCATGAACCTTAGTTGAATTACACGATTACACAAATTATTGAATTGTACGGTTCTTAAATTGGGGATTTTAACTTTTGTTGACTAAGCGAGTGTTCTAAGTGGAATTAAAACAATTCATTGATTATGTTAAACTCATATAGGCCTTAACTTAGTGTTTGTTCAAATTCAAAAGTTTTGTTTGTGAAAGTTAAGGATTGTATGCTTAGGCTTTTTGATGAAATTGTATACTTGAGTCGACTTTAGTGTCTAAATGTATGATAACCATTGATTGCATATTGTTTGACATGCTTATTGATGAATGCTAATGGTTTTATATACTTTTTTTGGTAAAACTAATTATGCTAGATATGATTGAACTTATGAAGTGATAAAGATTATGAGTCATATTAGTACAAGTTTGTTTGACATGAGAGTTTGTGTAATGCGTACGATTACATGGTTTTGACTTGTGCAATATGAAAGATGTTTTGAATAACTTTAACGCTAATCAACCTGGTTTGTTGTTTTGTTTGTTTGGTTTCGTTGTGTTTTTGTAGACTAGAGCATCATCATCAAACCCAAAATCAAAGAAGCAAAAAGCCCCGGCAATTATAGATGAGGAAACAAGTGAGGAAGAAAATGCCGTTGAAGAAGAAGAAATGGATATTGATAACCGGCAGTTAAATGTCCGTGGATTAACCACTCCGGATCCATGGATCAATGCAGTTTTGAGGCATCCGAAATATCATGAACGGATGAAGGCACTTCTACACAAAGACGTATATTCAGGGAAATATATCGATTGGACACCATTAGAAGAAGCCGGCGAATATCAAAATTTTTGCAACCTTTTCCGAGTAACGTATCAAGGCCATCGAATATATGCATGGGAAAACCTGTTCAGAATGCAAGAAAGAGTGTACCCACTTTTAGTCAAAGAATTCGTTGGTTCACTTAGGGTTGATTACACGTCACCAACATCCGGTACCTTTATGAAATTTCTTCTTGGAGGACAAGACCGAACATTAACACTGCTACAATTTGTAAAGGCGTTAGATATCTATGAAGGGTTGCCACACCAATTAATGCAAAATTACTATAATCAATGTATATACTATGTTTCTTATTTTAATCATTCAGAAGCATGGGTGGACATGAGCAATAGCGCATACAATGCAGGCAAGCAGACTTGTAGCAAGCTACGTACTTACCAGCATCGATGCGTCCAAAGATTCATTTCAAGTACCATAAACTGTCGAAAAGACAGTAGCAAAAAAGTTACCAACTTGGATATCTGGTACATTCATGCGATAATGAATCACACCCATGTTCATATTCCACGAATGATTCTCACTTTCTTTCTCGAAGAAAGGAAAAAGATTACACCAATCATGGGCGGCCATTTTGTAACCAGGATTGCCCAACATTTTCGTATCAATACAAGTGGGTTAGAGGAGAAACATATGATTGCCTTTGATAGAGTAAGTTATACAAGGGAAAACATTTTGATGAGGGGGTCGAACAGCCTTCTAACTAGGTATGTGGATCCCGAGAACAGACAACCAGAATAACCACAACCGCAGCCAGATCCACAGCCAAATGTTGGAAGTAGTTCGGGTCTGGGAAATGATTGGGAGGCTTACATGTCGCGACAATTTTTAGATTTGCGACTCCATAATGATCGAAACACCCAAAAGGTAATTGATCACTACGATACAGGTAACAGGGAGATGCAACATTACATTGATGTAGGGAATGATCGAACGTGGTACACTCAAGCGGGGCAGCAAAATCAGCTTAACTGGATACATGAACAGACTGTGTCATACGCTGCAGATCCCGCTAACTATACCCCCTCTCCTTGGCCTGCATACGAACCATGGGTTCGAATGGGTGATCCATATCATGCGCCTTATCCTCCTCCTCCTAACCCGCCTACTGAAGGTACTGCTGTTGTCCCTGCTCAAGAAACTTATCAGGGGTACAACCCCTTAATATTTCAGGACGACGATGCGGGAAACCAAAATGAAGGCGGAGCTGGCCCAAGTAACTCTTTTTGGGGATTCTTCTGAAGTTGACATGATTATTGGTGAAGTGTGTGAACGGTTTGATTGATGTTGGTTTGTTTTAAAAAAAACAATTTATCTTTATGTTTGGTGTGTAATAACTTGATAGTATTTTGGATGATTATAATTTGAATGATTTAGATAATTATAAGTGGGGTTTTTAGTACATGGAGTACACCCCCATTTATTTGTGTGAATCGTATGTTTGCTTTGTTTGAATTGATACAGGTAAGCATTGTGCTATATGCTGCATTTTTTACAAAGACTGGCAGTAAGTTCAGCACATACTTGATTGGTGATTGTTTTGTGGTTGCAAGAAGCGGATGATATTCTTATGCTGGTATTCAGTTCAGCGCCATCATCCCGTGAACTTCGGTTTTAGACCTTGAAAGTAATAAACTCTCTTACACTCTTTAACCCTCTTGAATTTAAATTTTTCTGATTTCATGTAACGAGGGCGATACATGAACTCAAGTGTGGGGAGGAAGTTATAAATTCTTTCGGATTTTTGATTTTGGTTAAAAAGGCTTAAAATGGTAAAAAAAAATTTAAACTTTGATCTCCACAAATTCAAATTTTGTTTAAAATTTGTAGATTTTAAAACTAGGTGTATACACCGAAATTATTATTACAAAATAAATTAAGAAACAACCAAATGATTGAGTTTATTTTGTTAAAAAATCATAAAACTAGTAGTCATATAAAAGATATAATCATCATGCTATACCACATTCTGAATGAAAAAGAATCATCAAGTAATTTGTTGTTCTAACAATCTAATCCAATGCTCATCTATGTAATGATTGTGAAGGAAGTCAAGTCTTCCAATATGACACACTTGCTAACTTATATTAGAAGATGTAGTCCAGAACAGCTGTAGGTTGACGAAAAATCTTGAAAAGTCATCTCTATCATCGGCTGGAAATTCACCTCACCTCAGCATCAAACAGGGTTTTTGGTGGTCAGACTTATCCTAACCATGAGATGGATCTGTCTCATACAATGGGGGGCACATTGCAAATTAGCTTTTAAGACTAATGAATCTAATCCCCAGATGGATGATCTCCGGAAAAATCAACCGCATCTATGTTGACTGCGGCCAACATACATATGCCATAACAAATTGAGGTGTGCAAACTCATGGTTCACCGATGATATTTGGACATGATATAGTTTCTTCTAAAACTTATGCTATTTTATGAACTATATTGTGTAAAATCATTTTTAGGACATCCGGTTTCAAGTTCCATGATACTTCAATCATGGGGGCGAGTAGCTTGCTAAACGCCGACTGAGGCTTCGGTTTTCAGTTACCCTCAACCGGATTTTGAGGTTAAAACCAGAAAACTTGTTAGTATAAAAACTAACATATCTAATTTTTAAAATATAAAAGGATTTTCGCAAAGGTCCCAATTTCCCTAAGGATCCAAATTTTTAAGAAATGTGGACTTTAAAACCCACCTTTCGGCTTTGGTATGATTTCATTCCGTGTGTGTACTAAAAGTGTGTGTATTACATTGTGAAATAAATAAAAGCGTGTGTACTCCTAAGGGTTGTGTATACTTTAAACGCGTGAGTTTGATTCGTGTGTGAAATAAAAAGTGTGAGTGTGTATATATTGTGACCCGAGTGTGTGTTCCATATAGCGTGAGTTATTATGTTCCAAAATAATTTGTGTATCTTGTGTACTATATCGAGTGAGTGTGATTCCCATTTTTGTGTTCTCAATTAAATAAGTGTATTTACTGTAGTAAATTTCGATTTCTTGTAAGTCTTGCTTGAGGACAAGCAAGGTTTAAGTGTGGGGATTTTGATAACGCCAAAATCATACATGTTTATTGTCATTATTTCGATCTAAAGTTGTTCCATTTGTATGTAATTGTTGTACGTATGTATTGTAATTCATGTATATTTGTAAAAGTCCATTGTGAATGAATAAATAAAGACCAACAGCGAAAACAGAGTTAAAACGAAGATTGAACGCATAAAACAGTTCGAAACCACTGAAACAGGTCCCAATGAGGCGCATCTCTCCTAGATGCGGCGCATCTCTGTACCAAATAACTCCCGACAGTTTCAGATGCGGAGCATAAAGACTTCTGGACCAAAACAACCTCAGATGTGGCGCATCTGAGATGGATGCGGCGCATCTGTCCCAGATGCGGCGCATCTGCTCCCCTGCTGACAGTCCTGAGTGCAGAATCGAGCTGGAATCTACTGAACGTAAACATATACGGCGCATCCCAAAGAGATGTGGCGCATCTGGTCAATTTCTGGCCATTTTACCTAACTTTTGAGCCTATTTAAGAGAGCCTTTGGTTACATACTTCATAGACCTTCACTACTACGTTTTCCCTCAGTTCTAATACGATTTTCAAGGTTCAAGGAAGGATACAAGTCAATCTCCACTCTTTCAACATCAAGATTAAGCTAAGATCATTCATCACTATTGGTATTATTGTTCTAAATCTTTTAAACATGAATTCAACTTGTATTTACTGTTCCATTAGTTCTATTATGATTATGTTAGGCTAAAAGCCTTGTATGTTTGCCCCAATGTAAGATTTATGGCTTGAGATTGTTCTATACTTTGATGTTATGCTAGTTATACATATGTTTGATTGATTAAATTATCTAGTTCAACCGTAAGAACCATTGTTATGCTTGCTTAGTTCATTACTTCAATTATATAGATTGCAAACCTATTAATGTGAGTTAACTAGGAAAACAATCTATATTTCAATACACCTAGTAATCTAGACGATTAGATACATAAACTTAAGTGATTTTGTTATGTGTTTAATTCGGTAATTGAATAAGTTCCAAAGCAACATAGTTATGAAATTATCTCAAGTGATTGTTGTAATTTAGGTTTCACGTGAATTTAACCGGGTAGGATCTAGTTAGTTAATCAATCTAAATCACCATGTTCTTTCAAAAGATCCATTGTTGTAATCATCCTTATATCCTAGTTCAATTATGTAAGTTATGACTTGGTTTATATGAGTTTATCAAAGAACATAGCTTATACTTCAACACCTAGTGATCTAGCCACCTATATGTGAGTATAGGATGTTAATTGAACGAAATTTAGGATATACAATCATGTAGTTTACTTCGAGTGATCTTAGTAAACTAGGTTTTATGTGAATTCAACCACGAAAGAATCTTGTTGATTAAACATAGCTCTTAAGTTTATAGAAATTGTGAAATTGATATAAACTGCTCTATTGTAACTATCACATAACGGTTTTAATTATAAAAGAACAATCCCTGTCATTTATCGAGCATAGAAGTAAACACCGCATTCTCATTCTTGTTATTCATTATATTTATTTACTGTTTCATTAAACGAAAATACAACTTCAAACACAAACTCCCCCTTAGAATAATTAATCGTTGTAAAATCCTTAAAACAAACTTCTCCCTGTGGATCGAACTGGTCAATTTACTTGCTAGTTACTGCATGATCGGGTTTTAGTTGCCTGTATTATTTGTTAATTGTTAAGCATATTGTCTACATTTTAAAGGTTACGTTTTGACACATCACGTCCTGTTAAAGGTATCACCTTGGAAATGTGTGATATGTTTTGGTAAGAGGAGAAAGTTGAATCCTCGGTATGTTGGTCCGTTTGAGATTGCAAAAAAATTGGAACCGTGGCTTATCATTTGAAATTGCCACAAGAGCTTAGCGATGTTCATGACGTTTTTCATATATCTAATTTGAAGAAGTGTTTGGCTGAGGCCGATGAAACCATTCCCATTGATGAACTTCACATCGATAAATAACTCCATTTTATTGAGGAACCTGTCAAGATTATGGATCGAGAGGTTAAGAAACTCAAGCAAAGTAAGATTCCTATCGTCCGAGTTAGATGGAATGCTAGACGCGGGCCCGAGTTCACTTGGTAACGTGAAGATTAGATGAGGCAGAAGTAACCGCATTTATTCTCAAATGGCGAGTCAACCCCTGCACCTGCTTAAATTTCGGGACTAAATTTCCGTAATGGGAAGGTACTGTCACGACCCTACTTTTTCTGTTATCTTCATCCATTTATATGTAACTTCTATTAATTGATATTCGTGCCACGTCATTTCTATGACATGTATTATTATTTTAATGATAATATATTCTTTATTATATGTTGATGTGTGCAGAGGTGTATACGAAATAGTTATATTTTTGTTGCGAAATACTATTAAATACGATACAATTTTACACAAGTTATTTATTTATTTATAGAGTGGATATACCTAAACCTTGCTACAACACTTATAGGCAGTGTACCTAATCGTAAAGTAGAGTAGTTTTTAGTAAGTCCGGTTCGTCCACAGGGAACTAGCCAAGTTTAACACTATATTTTTAAAACTATATTTGTGTGTATATATATATATATATATATATATATATATATATATATATATAAGTAGTATTATTATTATAAAAGGGGGTTTTTACCGTTTAATGACCGGTTTGTCGATTTTATGTCTTAAGTCGCAATTAAAACCTAATGTAAAATATTAAAAATAAATACAACTTAATTTAAAGCGTAAAGTAAATAACAATAATTAAAGTGCGATAATTTAAAGTTCGATAAATAAAATGACAGTAAATAAAATTGCGATAATTTAAAATATGATAAATAAAATGACAGTAAATAAAAGTGCGACGAGATATAAAATAAAGGAATTATGCTTATTTAAACTTTCATAATCATGATGTTTGACGTGTTGATTTTAGTTTATTACCAAGGGTTAATTGTCCTTTATTTATGAATATGAACTGTAAATACCTTAGTTTGCATTCGAAATCACAGGTTATAGGTCAAACTTTGGTGAATCTTATGAAAGTGATCATTTCCGTTGTAAAAACAACATCTAGATGATCATTTTTACAAAAATACTTACACTTTGAGTTACACCGTGAGATTTTTATATATTAACATATTCATAAGAACTATCATTTTTCCAGAATATAAGCTTCCAATTCAAAGTTTAAGATGTTTTTAATTATCCAACCCAAAACTACCTCGGTTGCACTCCAACGATGTAGATTCAGTTTTAAGGTGTTCTTTGTAAAAACAAGTTGTATCTTGTTAAGTTAGCATATTATTATGATATATTACAGGTCTTGAAGTGTTTTAAAAGTTAAGTTAGAAGGATCTATTTAGTTTGCGAACAAGTTTGAAATCATTCAAACTATGTTCTTGTTGTTAAAATTTTACAACACAAAATAAGATAGTTAAATAAATATGAATCGAATAAGATTATGGACAAGGTTACTACCTCAAGTTACTTGGATAAAGCTACTGGAAAAATAAGAAAAGAAACTTAAGGTTGAAGGTCTTCTTCATAGCTTGGAATTTTTGAAGTATAAACTTAAAATGGAAGTAGTAACTTGTAGTGTTCTTGGTTGGTTTTCTTATGATGATTAAGGCTTGTTTTTGAAGCTAGATCTTCATGGTTACTTGCTGAATTGAAGTGGGTTTCTTATGGCTTTCAAGTATGTGAGTTAGAGGGTAGTTGGAAGTAAGGTTTGTGAACTAGAAATGAAGTGGGAGATGGCCATATAAAACGTGAAGGGGGGGGGGGGCACGAACAAAATTTTAGTTTGTTATTTTGTATAAAAATCTATGGTAGCTTCCAATTAAGGTTACCTCTCCTTGAGGGCAGTATATAGGGCTGATTAGGATGTTGATTTGATGTGTATATACCAATAGTAAATACGTATAGAAGCTGGGTATGATACGGGTACATATACCCTAGGTGTACGTGTAGAAATTTTTAGGAAACGGAACTAGAATTCAAATATGACTATCTTTTGTGAATATACTTATATTGTTTTATGTATTAAGCCTTTTAAAAGTGATTAAATACATATTTATACGATACTTGTATAAGCATTATAGGTTAAAGGTATATATGTCAAATAACGTTACGTATAGTTATCGTTTTGAAAGCTTAAGTGAGTAGTCTCAAAGTATGCTTATAACTTATTGTTATTAGTACACAATGAGATGTTAAACCATCCTTAGATCATGTTAAATATATATAAATACATATATATACACAAACGTATAATTATTGTATGTTATATAGTTCGTGATATCATCGGTCAAATTGGACGGTCAACCGTTGTGTAAAACTCTTTTCAAAAACATAAGTCTCAACAATTTAGATTGCTTATCATGTTGGTAAGGTTTAGTTTATGTAAATATTGATCTCGTAGGTATAAAACGATCGGAAAAATCCGGGTCGTTACAGTACCTACCCGTTAAATAAATTTCGTCCCGAAATTTTAAAGTTGTACCTATTTTGCGTTCTCGGGAAAAAAATGTGGGTACTTTTGTTTCATCTGATCCTCTCGTTCCCAAGTAAACTTAGGACCTCTTCGTGCATTCCAACGAACCTTAAAGATGGGTATGTTGCTCTGCTTGAGTTGTTTAACTTCACGGTCCATGATTTCGACTGGTTCTTCTATGAATTGTAGTTTCTCGTCGACTTGGATTTCTTCAAGAGGAATGGTGAGGTCTTCCTTTTCAAGACACTTCTTAAGGTTTGAAACGTGAAACGTATTATGTACTCCGGCGAGTTGTTGTGGTAACTCGAGTCGATAAGCTACCGGTCCAATGCGTTCGATGATCTTGAACGGGCCTACATACCTTGGGTTCTGTTTACCCCTTTTTCCGAAAAGTATTACACCTTTCCAAGGTGACACCTTTAACATAACCATGTCACCGATCTGAAACTCTAATGGTTTCCTTCGGACATCGGCGTAGCTCTTTTGGCGACTACGGGCTGTTTTCAATCTCTCCTTGATTTGTACTATCTTCTCAGTAGTTTCGTGTATAATCTCGGGACCAGTTAATTGTCGATCTCCTACTTCATTCCAACAGATAGGGGATCTACACTTCCTTTCATACAGTGCTTCAAATGGTGCAGCTTTAATGCTCGCATGATAACTATTATTATACGAGAATTCTGCTAATGGTAGATATTTATCCCATCCATTTCCAAAATCGATCACACATGCCCTGAGCATGTCTTCAAGAGTCTGAATTGTTCTTTCACTCTACCCGTCAGTTTGCGGATGATATGCGATGCTCATATCCAAACGAGTTCCTAGTGCCTCCTGTAGTAATTGCCAGAACTTTGATGTAAATCTACTATCACGATCGGATATAATGGAAATAGGTATTCCATGCCTTGAAACAATTTCCTTTATGTATAATCGTAATAGTTTCTCCATTCTATCCGTTTCCTTTATAGGCAAGAAATGTGCAGATTTGGTGAGACGATCAACTATTACCCAAATGGTGTCATAACCCCATGCAGTCTCGGGTAACTTCATGATAAAATCCATGGTAATACCGTCCCATTTCCATTCTGGAATTTCTGGTTGTTGAAGTAACCCTGATGGCTTCTGGTGTTCTGCTTTGAGTTTGGAATAAGTTAAACATTCCCCAACATATGTTGCAACGTCTGTCTTTAAATTAGGCCACCAATAATGCGTCTTAAGATCTTGATACATCTTTCCAACTCCAGGATGTATCGAGTATCTTGTCTTATGTGCCTCATTCAATATCAACTTCCTTAATCCACCCAACTTTGGTACCCAAATACGTTTTGCAAAACATCGAATTCCGTCTTCTCGTATAACGAGTTGCTTCTCATACTTCTTCATTATTTCATTTCCTATGTTTTCCTTAGTAAGAGCTTCTCGTTGAGCCTCTTTGATTTGTGAGTTGAGATTCATGCAAATTTTTATGTTCATCGCTCGTACTCGAATTGGCTCTCATTCCTTTCTACTTAGAGCGTCAGCCACTACATTCTCTTTCCCAGGATGATAGCGAATCTCACAATCATAGTCGTTTATCAGCTCGACCCACCTACGTTGCCTCATGTTCAGCTGTTTCTAATCGAAAATATGTTGAAGGATTTTATGATCGGTAAACACGGTGCATTTAACCCCATATAGGTAGTGTCTCCATATTTTCAATGCAAACACAACTGCTCCCAGTTCTATATCATGTGTCGTATAATTTCGCTCGTGAATCTTCAATTGTCGGGATGCGTATGCAATAACTTTCTTTCGTTGCATAAGGACGCAACCAAAACCTTGTCGTGAAGCGTCACAATATATCTCAAAATCATCGTAACGATAAAATAGGCGCTGTAGTCAAAGTTTTCTTCAGTAATTGAAATGCGTTCTCCTGCTCCGAGGTCCATTCGTACTTCTTCCCTTTTTGCGTTAAAGCTGTCAATGGTTTAGCTATTCGGGAAAAGTCTTGAATAAACCTTCTATAATAACCAACTAAACCCAAAAATTGGTGTATCTGCGTTGGTGTCTTAGGAGTCTCCCATTTTTCAATGGCCTCAATTTTAGCTGGATCAACCTGAATTCCTTTGCTACTAACAACGTGGCCAAGAAATTGCACTTCTTTCAACCAAAAAGCACACTTAGAAAATTTAGCGTATAGCTGTTTTTTTCTTAACAATTCTAATATCAACCTTAAATGCTGCTCATGCTCTTGCTCATTTTTGGAATAGATGAGAATATCGTCAATGAAAACGATAACAAACTTATCTAGATACGGACTACAAACTCGATTCATGAGGTCCATGAATACAGCTGGCGCATTCGTTAATCCAAACGGCATGACCAAAAATTCATAATGACCGTAGCGTGTCCGGAAAGCAGTTTTCAGAATATCTTCTTCTTTGACGCGTAGTTGATGATAGCCCAATCTTAGGTCGATTTTCGAGTAAACACATGATCCTTGTAGTTGATCAAATAAGTCGTCAATTCTCGGTAGTGGATACCGATTCTTGATAGTTAACTTATTTAATTCTCGGTAATCTATACACATCCTAAAAGATCCATCTTTCTTTTTAACAAATAAAATTGGAGCTCCCCACGGTGAAGTGCTCGGTCGAATGAATCCACGGTCCAGTAATTCTTGTAACTGGCTTTGTAACTCTTTCATCTCAGACGGTGCAAGTCTGTATGGAGCACGAGCTACTGGTGCAGCTCCTGGTACTAGATCTATTTGAAATTCTACAGATCTAAATGGAGGTAATCCCAGCAACTCTTCCGGAAAGACTTCAGGAAAATCTCTTGACACAGGCACGTCGTTGATGCACTTCTCTTTTTCTTTCGTTTCGACTTTATTAACATGTGCTAGGATAGCATAGCACCCTTTCTTCAAACACTTTTAAGCTTTCAAACAACTAATGAGTTTTAACTTTGAGTTAATCTTCTCTCCATAAATCATTACTGGCATTTTATCCTTTCGAGAAATACGAATTGCCTTCTTGGCACACACAACTTCAGCTCCTATTTTGGACATCCAGTCCATGCCGACAATTACATCAAAACTTCCTAATTCTACGGGTATCAAATCTATTTTAAATGTTTCTCCGGCTAGATTTACTTTACAATCACGGCAAATTTTATCGGCTTTAATTAGTTTACCATTAGCTAACTCAATCATGTACTTAGCATCTAGAGGTAATGATGAACAATTCAATTTAGCGTAAAAGTCTCTGCACATATAACTTCTATCCGCACCAGTATCAAATATAATAGATGCTGATAAGTTATTAATGGTAAACGTACCCGTAATAAGCTCCGGGTCTTCACACGCCTCTCTAGCATTAATAATAAATGCTCTTTCACTTGCAGGTCTGTTATTCTTCTCTGGATTCGGGCACTGGCTCTTATAATGACCCTGTTTCCCACACCCATAACAAGTAACAGTGGCCAAGGCAGTTCTATTTGCATTGGTGGCAGGAGTCTTACTGTCATTTGTAATTGTAGCGGGAACCCTACAATCTTCAGTAAGATGACCCCTTCGAATACAATTGTTGCATACCACATTACAATAACCAGAGTGATGTTTGTGGCATCTGTTACATAAAGGATTTCGTCCCTTGTAACCTGAGCTTGAACCACTACCCGCACCTTGCGTGGTTTCTTGTTTCTTGTTGGATTGTTGATGATTACCCTTCCACTTTCTTTTGTTTTCCGATATCTTGACATCGGTGTTCTTATCCAGAATAATTTGGTCCATCAACCTGTTTTCCATGGTGATGGCTTCATGAATAGTCTTGGGTTTCGATGCTGTAACATTTGCCTTGACATTTTTAGGCAAACCATCTTTGTACAGTTCTATCTTCCGTTCTTCGGTTGGTACCAATTCGGGACATAGCAAAGCTAATTCCATGAATCGCTGATTGTAGTTGGTGAGTTCAGTACCAACAACTTTCAGGCTTCGTAATTCAGCTTCCAACTTTCTAACCTCGTTCCTTGGACAATACTCGTTGATTAGCATTGTTTTGAATTCTTCCCATGGAGTATCATAAGCTACATCTCCTCCTAAGGCGTTCACATAGTTTTTCCACCACGTGAGTGCACTATCCTGTAAGGCGCACGATGCATACTTGGTCATGTCCTTCTCAATACAACCACTGATTTTAAACACAGACTCAATATTTTCGATCCACCGGGTTAAACCGACCGGTCCTTCTGTTCCACTGAATGATGAGGGCTTGCAACCTTGAAAAGTTTTATAGGTGCATCCCACACGAGGATTTGGGTTAACTGCAGCACCTCTTGCAGCTTCGACCCATAACATTCTGTCGTTCACTCGCTAATTGATGAGTTCCTCGATTTCTTGTTCCGTCATTCGGTTCAGTTGCGCCATTTTCTTCTATAAGAATGAAAAGAAAATAATTATTCACATGGAATATTATAGATGTAGTGTGTATTTACAGTACTTCGTAGCTTATTAATAATATGAACCAGTTACTATTATAAAAGCCTTTTCTTCTTATTAGCGTTTTATAATTATACCTAGGGTAGTACCTACCCGTTAAAGTTCATACTTAATAGCTTAGTACGGAAATCAATTACTACCATCCAAATAATACTCAACCATGAAAAATTATTGAATTTCACACTTCACTATTTTACATATGCTTATCTTACATCAAACATCAAGCAAACCACGCTAGTAATATTATACAAAACGTTATATGATCCCATGGTTTAAAACAACAGCGCATTATTTAGCCTATATCCCAAAACGTTTGTGTTCAGGGAATTGCTTAACGCTAATCCTAGCTATCTCCCTACATTTTGGCTGAGGGGCCGATGAATTGGATGCTGGGATAGAACGAATAGGGATAGCGGGAATAGGGGTGGTAGTGTCTAGTGGAGTTGGTGCCACAACATCCTCACTAAACTCGGGATTTGGATTTTCCAAATCATTAGCCTTTCGTTTCTTTCCTCGTTCGAACTTGTCTTTCGTAATTTCCTATATTTCTTCCTCCTCAAGATCACTTTCCGGGTCCTCTATAGTTGGTTCATCCGGAAATTGTGAGTCTTCCCCAAAGGTGTAATGACCCGGAATTTTCCGATCAAATTATACTTATGAGATTAATATTTACATAAATTAAACCATGATAAGCAATCCTAATTGTTGAGACTTGTGTTTTTGAAAAGAGTTTTACACAACGTTTGACCGTCCAATATGACCGATGATATCACGAACTATATAACATACGATAATTATACGTTTGTGTATATATATGTATTTATATATATTTAACATGATCTAAGGATGGTTTAACTATCATTGTGTACTAATGACAATGAGTTATAAGTATATTTTGAAACTACTAACTTAAGTTTTCAAAACGATAACTATACGTAACATTCTTTGATATATATACTTATAATCTATAATGCTTATACATGTATCGTATATATAATGTATTTAATCACTTTTTAAGGACTTAAATACATAAAACAATATAAGTATATTCACAAAAGATAGCTATATTTGAATTCTCGTTCCGTTTCCTCAAGATTTCTATACGTATATCTATGGTATATGTACCCGTATCATACCTAGCTTCTATACGTATTTACTATTGGTATATACACATCAAATCAACATCCTAATCAACATTATTACTGCCCTAGATATGAGGTAACTAGGATTTGTCAAGTAGTATGAATTATTAGTAAGAAAACAAAATTAGGAATCCTTTTCTTTCTTTATAAACTAAAAACATTTTTATAAATGAACACCATTTCTTCACTCCATTTTCTCATACCTACACCCTCATTTCTCTCTCAAAATACTCCTAACTTCATACTTTATCATCTCCAAGCATTTTCCCCATCATTTAGCTTCAATTATAAGCCATAAACACCATAAGAAAACTCTTTCAAGAACATATCAAAATAACCACCCATTTGAAGAAGTTTACTTCCAACCTTCTGATCTAACTCCACCACTCTTTGATTCCAAGATTATTTCTTATCTTTTGCAGTAACTTCGTCCAAGTAACTTGAGGTAGTAACCTTGTTCATAATCTTATTCAATTCATATTCATATAGCTATCTTATTTTGTGGTATAAAATTTTAACAACAAGAACATAGTTTGAATGATTTCAAACTTGTTCGCAAACTAAATAGATCCTTCTAACTTAACTTTTAAAACACTTCAAGACCTATAATATATCATAATGATATGCTAACCTAACAAGATATAACTTGGTTTTACAAAGAACATCTTAAAAACTGAATCTACGTCGTCGGAGTGCAACCGGGGGCTGTTTTGGGTTGGATAATTAAAAACCATCTTGAACTTTGAATTGAAAGTTCATGTTCTGGAAAAATGATATTTCTTATGAATATGTTAACACATAAAAATTTCATGGTTTAACTCAAAGTGTAAGTATTTTTAGAAAAATGATCATTAAATGTTGTTTTTATGATGGAAAATGATCACGTTCATAAGTTTCACCAAAGTTTGACCTATAACCTATGATTTTGAATACAAACTAAGGTATTTTCAGTTCATATTCTTAAAATTTGACTCTATCCAAGGAAGTGGCAAGTTGAACCAACAAAAACGGAGTTGTAATGAAGAAACTACGACTAAAACAAGATTGGGTATCCGAAGCTAGTTTAGCTACGAAAATATTTGGAGAAAAAGTAAATTAATCATATCTTTTCTAATTAATATGATATTTTATATATAATTACTTATGATTTGATTTTATATATTTCAGGACCACCCGTAAACAACACGAGAAGATTAATCATAAGACCTCATGATTGTACGCAACACGTCATTTGACAACACGGTACTTTATGTACGCAACACGTCATTTGACAACATGGTACCATGGGTCGAGATTAATTCTGATCAATACGAATACGATGGGGTCTTTATTTATTTTATTTAAGCAACTAATTATGGACCACTAACATCGGACTGCTAACTACGGACTAAGAAAATATTAAAAGTATTAAAAGTATATATTTATGTAACGATTACTTAAAAAGAAAATATGTTGATATATTATATATATGGTTAGGTTCGTGATATCTATCGGAGACCAAGTCGAATTAAATACCTTCAAGGCAAAAGTGAGTTTCATTTGCTCCCTTTTTAATTGCTTTTGCAATATATATTTTTGGGCTGAGAATACATGCGCTGCTTTTATAAATGTTTACAAAATAGACACAAGTACTTAAAAATATATTCTACGTTGAGTTTTACCACTGGCATATTTCCCTGTAGCTTGGTAACTACTATTTACATGGGTATTGTAAACGCGAATCCTGTTGATAGATCTATCGGCCCTGACAACCCCAACCGGATTGGACGACCAGTATTCAACGGTTGCACAGTACTTCGTTTTGGTGACTACACTTGGTACGGTGTAGTGAGATTTCATAATAAAGGGAATATGCCACGTTGATTAAATGTTAAGTATGGTTACCAAGTGCTCAATCACTTAGAATGCTTTACATACACTTGCGAGTGTATTATGTTTATGATTATGAAATCTTGTGGTCTATTAACATATTGAAATAATTGTTATGATAAACCTATGAACTCACCAACCTTTTGGTTGACACTTTAAAGCATGTTTATTCTCAGGTACGAATTAAGTCTTCCGCTGTGCATTTGCTCAATATAAGGACATTACTTGGAGCCGATCATCGCAATGGGACCAAATGTTGATGACTTCGTCCAGGTGGATTAGGACGGGTCCTTTCAGTTGGTATCAGAGCGGTGGTCGGAGCGAACCAGGTCTTGCATTAGTGTGTCTAACTAGTAGTTGTTAGGATGCATTAATGAGTCTGGACTTCGACCGTGTCTACATGTCAAAAGTTTTACTTATCATTTCTAGTCGGAAATCATGTGCTTATCATCCTTAGGAAATTACCTGCTTATCATTCATAAGTCTAGACATGTTTTACTGCATTTACTGCATTGATAGTGTATAGACGAATTCTTATCTTAGCATATCTGTTATTGCGAACTTTGACTGATATCTTTTCAAAGATTCTCCGTAATTTACGGGATTTTGGTATTATATATACATATGTAAATTATGTATTGAAGAGTACCAAATCTAACTCCTATAATCTATTCCATACCAAAAATTCATTTTCCCCATTATACAATATGGTTTCCGCATCTAGTTCGAATTCTTCAGATTCCGACAGTTATGCCGATATGGATTTCCATTCGGGCTCCGAAAGCAGCGTCACCGGAATGGATCAACCAATTTCCCATAATCTATTCTGGATGAATTGGGGATGGGTTCGTAATATACTAAATCACTGGAGACAAGAAGAAGGTGATCCATTCCATCCACCAAATTTCCCTCTTGGCGATGAACCTGAAGCACTTACCGGCGAACCTATTCGAAACACCATTTTCTCTCTCATTTCTAGAGTATCTCATCACGATTATATACTATCCCATATTACAAATCTTGTTCATTCGCTCGCTCCAACCGCCAATCATCCCGGTGTACTCGCAGAAGTTAACGAACTTCGCGCTCGCGTGACGGCTTTGGAGAACATGGTGCGAAGGTTGCAAACACCAGCAGTAGCACCAGCAGCATAATCAGCACCACCATCAATAACATCAACAATACCATCATCACCACTAACAAACAACATCCGCATCACACGTCTCGACATCATAATCTGTCCCACAAACATCAACATCATACGCACCATAGATACCAAGGAGTACCAACAATAATGAACGATGAAGTATTGATCCATAACTTCATTGATATTCTGCGAAGAATATGTGGTTTCAAAAAGTTTTAGAGATTTCTTATTCTAGCTCAAACCGAAAAGCAAATGAGATTAATATCATATTAACTCATTAATTTCATGATTTCATCTGAAGAAAATATATATGTATATATGTTTTCATAAAGATTGGAATTAAAAGTTCTTTTGTACAAAATATTAATGGTGAAATTTTTTTTAAACGGGTAGGTAATACCCGAGGAATAATTAGATTTCATCTTAATAAGTTACATTGTACATTCGTCGAAGCTAATTCAACAGTCATTTACTATCCTACTTACAACCACCAATATACGTATCCGTTCACCGCAGAATAACCATTTTCATTCAATTTCATATTTGGATTTTGACTTCCCAGAATTCAACAAGTGGCATATGAAGAAAACATATGACAAAATAAAATCTGTTAGAAACAAACAAATTAACTATGAAAAATTTTGTTAAGAATCCATGCTAACTGTTCCAGCTAACTCTTCCTAGCTAACTGATTACATTTTATTTATCGCAGTTTATTTATCGCAATTTAATTATCGCACTTTTATTTATCGTCATTTAATTTCTGTAATTATTTTACGCACTTTAAATATCGGGACACGTATACAATGTTTTGACATATCATATCGACGCATCTATATATATTATTTGGAATCACCATAGACACTCTAAATGTAGTAATGATCGAGTTCTCTATATAGGGTTGAGGTTGATTCTACAATAATATATATAGTTTGAGTTGTGATCGAGTCTGAGAGGTATACGGGTCACGACACGTATTAATTAATTCGTATATTATATATTAAACTATATATGAATTATTGGACTGTTACTGTGGACTATCGACTGTGGACTAATGACATTGGACAATTAAAATGAATTAAAATATTGATTATAACATATGAAACTAAACATTTCTTCAAGATTGCCACTTGATTTCATCTTAAACCTCATTGTATCTCGACGATTACAATCAGCGTTCAAATCTATCATGATTCTTAAAAACACCTCAATCGTGAGGATAAACCAACCGCACTTCATCTACGGAAGAAAAGTTAATGCATATAGTTATGAACCTGAAAAACCCTCAAAAACTGAGTAAACGTTTTACACGTATCTGTTCTAGTTCCTTTGACATTGTTATTACCGAAGATCGTTTTGCAATCCCTTTCCAAAGTAGCTAATTTTGTCACAGCTCCAGCAAGTCAACTCCGACTTTTCATCCGAAACAACTTTATTATAACCGCGATATATATGCGTACTCTTTATTGTTATTGGGGAACCTTTTATATTCCACAATATTACCATCAGCGATTAATCATTCTAAAAACATAATTCTCCTGAAACTACCTCGGTTTGATAACTGATGACCCAGATCAGTTAACTTTGAAAATGCTGACGAAGCAGCATGTTGTAGATGATCTTAATGGCCAAAAGTTTGATGATAAAGAAAGGAGTGTTAGGAACGCTCGATAGAAAATTTAGTACCGAAAAGCGGATTATGTGAAACTATGAAGAAAGTCATTGACAAATCACAAAGAATAAGTTTGCCTTCAAAGAATCCAAATGATTCTGTGCCTGCTGAAATCGTTAGCAAACATCTTATTTCTCATTCTAAACCTTCACAGACAAATCTTCTTCATCATCCATTGATATTAGAAATTCTAAGATATTCTCGTATGTTCTATTATAAATATCCTCCATATTTCTGGCGATATTTTCACAACTATTCTTATCTGAGATCATTTATCTCTCCGTAATATCTGCAACATAAAAGAAACTGTGTTAGTTTCTAAATTCTGAAACCTTCGAGTTTAAAATATGAATGTTTTGAAGTAGTGTTGGGAACTGAAGCATGGATTAGTATAATATAATGACACTTGATCAACGTCATTATATTACAGTAAGTCATGCTGAGTTCTTAATGAAGCATGATGATTCACAGTTCCGTCATCATGTGCCATTTCCAAGACTCTTACATTCTATCTAATCTCTAAACATATCAAGAGAATATTTTTCTGGATGACTCGGTCTTCTCCAGGGTATTCTGGTAATTTAACAAATCAAAATCATTCTATTACCATTTTCTTCTTAGAGCATTAGCTATGTTCATTCTGAATTTCATATCTACGAATTCCGGACCATTACTCGCTTGACTCGAAGTCGGGAAGAGAAAACGAAAGCATGAAGCTCCGAAAAATAATGAAGAATATAAAATCCGATAATAACCCCGAAATTACAAACCGTGTATATCGATGCAGATAGCAATATAGAGACACGGGAGAATTAGAAACACTATAAACACAAGAGTATAGTAGAAGTAAATAGATTCTTCTGGTGGTAGATGAAAAAGAAGAATGACAGATATAAAAGTTAGGAGTATATCAAGAATCAGGACTGGATGGAGCATATTGATGAATGCTTTAAAGTAAGAATCAAGGGAGAAAGAATAGAAGGTGTGAGTCGTGGAAAATAAGGAAACGAATGGGTGAATTTATAGTGAAATATCCGACAGAGCAATCGAAACAGATTATTGCATATAATCAAAGAAGATCCTGATTTCCTTAATCACCAAAGAACCAAATCTTATTACGTAAGATTCTCTTTAAATCCCTTAAATCTCGGAAATCAATCATAACTACGTCATCGGTTAAGACGAATATATTTTACTCATCTCACTCTTTTACGATAGTCTCATTTATATTCTTCGCATAATCGAATCGTTTTATCTACATTACTCAATGATGATAAAACTCCATTATCACCTTATGTTTGTCATGAAAACCTTCTTATTGTTATCCATAACAACCTCTATCAAATTTCGGGGACGAAATTTCTTTAACGGGTAGGTACTGTAATGACCCGGAATTTTCCGACCAAATTATACTTATGAGATTAATATTTACATAAATTAAACCATACCAACATGATAAGCAATCCAAATTGTTGAGACTTGTGTTTTTGAAAAGAGTTTTACACAACGTTTGACCGTCCAATATGACCGATGATATCACGAACTATATAACATACGATAATTATACGTTTGTGTATATATATGTATTTATATATATTTAACATGATCTAAGGATGGTTTAACATCTCATTGTGTACTAATGACAATGAGTTATAAGTATATTTTGAAACTACTAACTTAAGTTTTCAAAACGATAACTATACGTAACATTCTTTGATATATATACTTATAATCTATAATGCTTATATATGTATCGTATATATAATGTATTTAATCACTTTTTAAGGACTTAAATACATAAAACAATATAAGTATATTCACAAAAGATAGCTATATTTGAATTCTCGTTCCGTTTCCTCAAGATTTCTATACGTATATCTATGGTATATGTACCCGTATCATACCCAGCTTCTATACGTATTTACTATTGGTATATACACATCAAATCAACATCCTAATCAACATTATTACTACCCTAGATATGAGGTAACTAGGATTTGTCAAGTAGTATGAATTATTAGTAAGAAAACAAAATTAGGAATCCTTTTCTTTCTTTATAAACTAAAAACGTTTTTATAAATGAACACCATTTCTTCACTCCATTTTCTCATACCTACACCCTCATTTCTCTCTCAAAATACTCCTAACTTCATACTTGATCATCTCCAAGCATTTTCCCCATCATTTAGCTTCAATTATAAGCCATAAACACCATAAGAAAACTCTTTCAAGAACATATCAAAATAACCACCCATTTGAAGAAGTTTATTTCCAACCTTCTGATCTAACTCCACCACTCTTTGATTCCAAGATTATTTCTTATCTTTTGCAGTAACTTCTTCCAAGTAACTTGAGGTAGTAACCTTGTTCATAATCTTATTCAATTCATATTCATATAGCTATCTTATTTTGTGGTATAAAATTTTAACAACAAGAACATAGTTTGAATGATTTCAAACTTGTTCGCAAACTAAATAGATCCTTCTAACTTGACTTTTAAAACACTTCAAGACCTATAATATATCATAATGATATGCTAACCTAACAAGATATAACTTGGTTTTACAAAGAACATCTTAAAAACTGAATCTACGTCGTCGGAGTGCAACCGGGGGCTGTTTTGGGTTGGATAATTAAAAACCATCTTGAACTTTGAATTGGAAGTTCATGTTCTGGAAAAATGATATTTCTTATTAATATGTTAACACATAAAAATTTCATGGTTTAACTCAAAGTGTAAGTTTTTTTAGAAAAATGATCATTAAATGTTGTTTTTATGATGGAAAATGATCACGTTCATAAGTTTCACCAAAGTTTGACCTATAACCTATGATTTCGAATACAAACTAAGGTATTTTCAGTTCATATTCTTACTCGATCCAAGGAAGTGGCAAGTTGAACCAACAAAAACGGAGTTGTAATGAAGAAACTACGACTAAAACAAGATTGGGTATCCGAAGCTAGTTTAGCTACGAAAATATTTGGAGAAAAAGTAAATTAATCATATCTTTTCTAATTAATATGATATTTTATATATAATTACTTATGATTTGATTTTATATATTTCGGGACCACCCGTAAACAACACGAGAAGATTAATCATAAGACCTCATGATTGTACGCAACACGTCATTTTGACAACACGGTACTTTATGTACGCAACACGTCATTTGACAACATGGTACCATGGGTCGAGATTAATTCTGATCAATACGAATACGATGGGGTCTTTATTTATTTTATTTAAGCAACTAATTGTGGACCACTAACATCGGACTGCTAACTACGGACTAAGAAAATATTAAAAGTATTAAAAGTATATATATATATATATATATATATATATATATATATATATATATATATATATATATATATATATATATATATATATATATATATATATATATATATATATATATATATATATATATATATATATATATATATATATATATATATGTAACGATTACTTAAAAAGAAAATATGTTGATATATTATATATATGGTTAGGTTCGTGATATCTATCGGAGACCAAGTCGAATTAAATACCTTCAAGGCAAAAGTGAGTTTCATTTGCTCCCTTTTTAATTGCTTTTGCAATATATATTTTTGGGCTGAGAATACATGCGCTGGTTTTATAAATGTTTACAAAATAGACACAAGTACTTAAAAATATATTCTACATTGAGTTTTACCACTGGCATATTTCCTTGTAGCTTGGTAACTACTATTTACATGGGTATTGTAAACGCGAATCCTGTTGATAGATCTATCGGGCCTGACAACCCCAACCGGACTGGACGACCAGTATTCAACGGTTGCACAGTACTTCGTTTTGGTGACTACACTTGGTACGGTGTAGTGAGATTTCATAATAAAGGGAATATGCGACGTTGATTAAATGTTAAGTATGGTCACCAAGTGCTCAATCACTTAGAATGCTTTACATACACTTGCGAGTGTATTATGTTTATGATTATGAAATCTTGTGATCTATTAACATATTGAAATGATTGTTATGATAAAACTATAAACTCACCAACCTTTTGGTTGACACTTTAAAGCTTGTTTATTCTCAGGTACGAATTAAGTCTTCCGCTGTGCATTTGCTCAATATAAGGACATTACTTGGAGCCGATCATCGCAATGGGACCAAATATTGATGACTTCGTCCAGGTGGATTAGGACGGGTCCTTTCAAAAGGTGTCATTTTCGTCATCGGATAGGTTAATGACTGGAACACTATATGGGGATTCTGGTTCGGAGTCACTGAATATGATAATAAGTTCTGAGCCAGACATCTATCACACAACAACTAGCACGTTAGTACCACATAATATTTAAATTTTTAACCACAATGATAAGCAATAGTTTTCGAAATCAGACACGGTCAAAGTCCAGACTTACTAATGCATCCTAACGACTTATCAGTTAGACACACTAATGCAAACCTGGTTCGCTAAGACCACTGCTCTGAGACCACATGTAAATAGTGGGGACGCATCCCACTCAGTGCCTTCCCAGCTAACCGCCTGGTGACCACTGAGCGTACCTCAGACACTGATTTTACGGCCCTGCCTCTCGGCAAAACCAACCATATTCGGACCGCGAGGAGTAAGAGCCAATGCTTCGTCACAGGTAACACTATGAGAACCCCCTCTACGATTAAGCCGACGACACAGCTTAAACCAACTCTGATACCACATGTCATAACCCGACCTTAACCATAAGGACGAATACAATAACATATGATTTCATCGCGAGGTATTGACCTCTATATGCGACATTTTTCGAAAACTGCATTCGTTTTTACAATACAAACCATAACTTTTATTAAAAACCAAGGTTTAAACAACATAGTAATGATTACCGTCTAGCGATAATCTTAGTCTTACAAACTTTACATGTGATAACAATAATACGATTCCCAACATATTTTACATTACAAATTTTCCGATATGCAGTTTTATTTTTGACACAAATATGCATACTCCAAATCTTGCTTAAGTTCAGCATAATGCAGCGGAAGCTTCTACTTATCACCTGAGAATGAACATGCTTAAAACGTCAACATAAAGTTGGTGAGATATAGGTTTAATGCCGCCAGCGTTATAAATATAGACCACAAGATTTTATATACATAAACGTTTTAATAAAAATATTCTAAGTGGTTGAGCACTTGATAACCATACTTAACATTTAATCAACGTCGCATATTCCCTTTATTATGAAATCTCACTACACCGTACCAAGTATAGTTACCGAAACGAAGTACTGTGCAACCGTTGAATACTGGTCGTCCAGTCCGGTTGGGGTTGTCAGGCCCGATAGATCTATCAACAGGATTCGCGTTTACAATACCGTATGTAAATAGTAGTTACCAAGTTACAGGGAAGTATGCCAGTGGTACAACTCAACGTAGAATATATATTTTAATCACTTGTGTCCATAACGTAAATCATAAAATGCATGTATTCTCATCCCGAAATATTTAGAGTTTAAAAGTGGGACTATATACTCACTTTTACTTTGAAGATATTTAACACGACTTGGTCTCTGATAGATATCACGAACCTAACCATATATATAATATATTAACATATTTTCTTTTCAAATAATCGTTACATATATACTTATAATACTTTTAATATCTATTAGTCCGTAGTTAGCAGTCCAATGTTAGTGGTCCACAATTAGTTGCTCAATAAAATAAATAAAGACTCCATCGTATTCGTATTGATCAGAATTAATCTCGACCCATGGTACCATGTTGTCAAATGACGTGTTGCGTACATAAAGTACCGTGTTGTCAAATGACGTGTTGCGTACAATCATGAGGTCTTATAATTAATCTTCTCGTGTTATTTACGAATGGTCCTGAAATATATAAAATCAAATCATAAGTAAATATATATAAAATATCATATTAATTAGCAAAGATATGATTAGTTTAGTTTTACTCCAATTAATTTCGTAGCTAAACTAGTTTCGGATACCCAATTTTGTTTTAGCCGTAGTTTCTTCAATATAACTCCGTTTTTGTTGGTTCAACTTGCCACTTCCTTGGATCGAGTCATTATTTATGAATATGAACTGTAAATACCTTAGTTTTCATTCGAAATCACAGGTTATAGGTCAAACTTTGGTGAATCTTATGAAAGTGATCATTTCCGTTGTAAGAACAACATCTAGATGATCATTTTTACAAAAATACTTACACTTTGAGTTACACCGTGAGATTTTTATATATTAATATATTCATAAGAAGTATCATTTTTCCAGAATATAAGATTCCAATTCAAAGTTTAAGATGGATTTTAATTATCTAACCCAAAACAGCCCCGGTTGCACTCCAACGATGTAGATTCAGTTTTAAGGTGTTCTTTGCAAAAAAAGTTGTATCTTGTTAAGTTAGCATATCATTATGATATATTACAGGTATTGAAGTGTTTTAAAAGTTAAGTTAGAAGGATCTATTTAGTTTGCGAACAAGTTTGAAATCATTCAAACTGTGTTCTTGTTGTTAAAATTTTACAATACAAAATAAGATAGTTATATAAATATGAATCGAATAAGATTATGGACAAGGTTACTACCTCAAGTTACTTGGATAAAGCTACTGGAAAAATAAGAAAAGAAACTTAAGGTTGAAGGTCTTCTTCATAGCTTGGAATTTTTGAAGTATAAACTTAAAATGGAAGTAGTAACTTGTAGTGTTCTTGGTTGGTTTTCTTATGATGATTAAGGCTTGTTTTTGAAGCTAGATCTTCATGGTTACTTGCTGAATTGAAGTGGGTTTCTTATGGCTTTCAAGTATGTGAGTTAGAGGGTAGTTGGAAGTAAGGTTTGTGAACTAGAAATGAAGTGGGAGATGGCCATATAAAACGTGAAGGGGGGGGGGGGGGGGGGGGGGGGCACGAACAAAATTTTAGTTTGTTATTTTGTATAAAAATCTATGCTAGCTTCCAATTAAGGTTACCTCTCCTTGAGGGCAGTATATAGGGCTGATTAGGATGTTGATTTGATGTGTATATACCAATAGTAAATACGTATAGAAGCTGGGTATGATACGGGTACATATACCCTAGGTGTACGTGTAGAAATTTTTAGGAAACGGAACTAGAATTCAAATATGACTATCTTTTGTGAATATACTTATATTGTTTTATGTATTAAGCCTTTTAAAAGTGATTAAATACATATTTATACGATACTTGTATAAGCATTATAGGTTAAAGGTATATATGTCAAATAACGTTACATACAGTTATCGTTTTGAAAGCTTAAGTGAGTAGTCTCAAAGTATGCTTATAACTTATTGTTATTAGTACACAATGAGATGTTAAACCATCCTTAGATCATGTTAAATATATATAAATACATATATATACACAAACGTATAATTATTGTATGTTATATAGTTCGTGATATCATCGGTCAAATTGGACGGTCAACCGTTGTGTAAAACTCTTTTCAAAAACATAAGTCTCAACAATTTAGATTGCTTATCATGTTGGTAAGGTTTAGTTTATGTAAATATTGATCTCGTCAGTATAAAACGATCGGAAAAATCCGGGTCGTTACAGTACCTACCCGTTAAATAAATTTCGTCCCGAAATTTTAAAGTTGTACCTATTTTGCGTTCTCGGGAAAAAAATGTGGGTACTTTTGTTTCATCTGATCCTCTCGTTCCCAAGTAAACTTGGGACCTCTTCGTGCATTCCAACGAACCTTAACGATGGGTATGTTGCTCTGCTTGAGTTGTTTAACTTCACGGTCCATGATTTCGACTGGTTCTTCTATGAATTGTAGTTTCTCGTCGACTTGGATTTCTTCAAGAGGAATGGTGAGGTCTTCCTTTTCAAGACACTTCTTAAGGTTTGAAACGTGAAACGTATTATGTACTCCGGCGAGTTGTTGTGGTAACTCGAGTCGATAAGCTACCGGTCCAATGCGTTCGATGATCTTGAACGGGCCTACATACCTTGGGTTCAGTTTACCCCTTTTTCCGAAAAGTATTACACCTTTCCAAGGTGACACCTTTAACATAACCATGTCACCGATCTGAAACTCTAATGGTTTCCTTCGGACATCGGCGTAGCTCTTTTAGCGACTACGGGCTGTTTTCAATCTCTCCTTGATTTGTACTATCTTCTCAGTAGTTTCGTGTATAATCTCGGGACCAGTTAATTGTCGATCTCCTACTTCATTCCAACAGATAGGGGATCTACACTTCCTTTCATACAGTGCTTCAAATGGTGCAGCTTTAATGCTCGCATGATAACTATTATTATACGAGAATTCTGCTAATGGTAGATATTTATCCCATCCATTTCCAAAATCGATCACACATGCCCTGAGCATGTCTTCAAGAGTCTGAATTGTTCTTTCACTCTACCCGTCAGTTTGCGGATGATATGCGATGCTCATATCCAAACGAGTTCCTAGTGCCTCCTGTAGTGATTGCCAGAACTTTGATGTAAATCTACTATCACGATCGGATATAATGGAAATAGGTATTCCATGCCTTGAAACAATTTCGTTTATGTATAATTGTAATAGTTTCTCCATTCTATCCGTTTCCTTTATAGGCAAGAGATGTGCAGATTTGGTGAGACGATCAACTATTACCCAAATGGTGTCATAACCCCATGCAGTCTCGGGTAACTTCATGATAAAATCCATGGTAATACCGTCCCATTTCCATTCTGGAATTTCTGGTTGTTGAAGTAACCCTGATGGCTTCTGGTGTTCTGCTTTAACTTTGGAATAAGTTAAACATTCCCCAACATATGTTGCAACGTCTGTCTTTAAATTAGGCCACCAATAATGCGTCTTAAGATCTTCATACATCTTTCCAACTCCAGGATGTATCGAGTATCTTGTCTTATGTGCCTCGTTCAATATCAACTTCCTTAATCCACCCAACTTTGGTACCCAAATACGTTTTGCAAAACATCGAATTCCGTCTTCTCGTATAACGAGTTGCTTCTCATACTTCTTCATTATTTCATTTCCTATGTTTTCCTTAGTAAGAGCTTCTCGTTGAGCCTCTTTGATTTGTGAGTTGAGATTCATGCAAATTTTTATGTTCATCGCTCGTACTCGAATTGGCTCTCGTTCCTTTCTACTTAGAGCGTCAGCCACTACATTCGCTTTCCCAGGATGATAGCGAATCTCACAATCATAGTCGTTTATCAGCTCGACCCACCTACGTTGCCTCATGTTCAGCTGTTTCTAATCGAAAATATGTTGAAGGATTTTATGATCGGTAAACACGGTGCATTTAACCCCATATAGGTAGTGTCTCCATATTTTCAATGCAAACACAACTGCTCCCAGATCTATATCATGTGTCGTATAATTTCGCTCGTGAATCTTCAATTGTCAGGATGCGTATGCAATAACTTTCTTTCGTTGCATAAGGACGCAACCAAAACCTTGTCGTGAAGCGTCACAATATATCTCAAAATCATCGTAACGATAAAATAGGCGCAGTAGTCAAATTTTTCTTCAGTAATTGAAATGCGTTCTCCTGCTCCGAGGTCCATTCGTACTTCTTCCCTTTTTGCGTTAAAGCTGTCAATGGCTTAGCTATTCAGGAAAAGTCTTGAATAAACCTTCTATAATAACCAGCTAAACCCAAAAATTGGTGTATCTGCGTTGGTGTCTTAGGAGTCTCCCATTTTTCAATGGCCTCAATTTTAGCTGGATCAACCTGAATTCCTTTGCTACTAACAACGTGGCCAAGAAATTGCACTTCTTTCAACCAAAAAGCACACTTAGAAAATTTAGCGTATAGCTGTTCTTTTCTTAACAATTCTAATATCAACCTTAAATGCTGCTCATGCTCTTGCTCATTTTTGGAATAGATGAGAATATCGTCAATGAAAACGATAACAAACTTATCTAGATACGGACTACAAACTCGATTCATGAGGTCCATGAATACAGCTGGCGCATTCGTTAATCCAAACGGCATGACCAAAAATTCATAATGACCGTAGCGTGTTCGGAAAGCAGTTTTCGGAATATCTTCTTCTTTGACGCGTAGTTGATGATAGCCCGATCTTAGGTCAATTTTCAAGTAAACACATGATCCTTGCAGTTGATCAAATAAGTCGTCAATTCTCGGTAGTGGATACCGATTCTTGATAGTTAACTTATTTAATTCTCGGTAATCTATACACATCCTAAAAGATCCATCTTTCTTTTTAACAAATAAAATTGGAGCTCCCCACGGTGAAGTGCTCGGTTGAATGAATCCACGGTCCAGTAATTCTTGTAACTGGCTTTGTAACTCTTTCATCTCATACGGTGCAAGTCTGTATGGAGCACGAGCTACTGGTGCAGCTCCTGGTACTAGATCTATTTGAAATTCTACAGATCTAAATGGAGGTAATCCCAGCAACTCTTCCAGAAAGACTTCAGGAAAATCTCTTGACACAGGCACGTCGTTGATGCACTTCTCTTTTTCTTTCGTTTCGACTTTATTAACATGTGCTAGGATAGCATAGCACCCTTTCTTCAAACACTTTTAAGCTTTCAAACAACTAATGAGTTTTAACTTTGAGTTACTCTTCTCTCCATAAATCATTACTGGCATTTTATCCTTTCGAGAAATACGAATTGTCTTCTTGGCACACACAACTTCAGCTCCTATTTTGGACATCCAGTCCATGCCGACAATTACATCAAAACTTCCTAATTCTACGGGTATCAAATCTATTTTAAATGTTTCTCCGGCTAGATTTATTTTACAATCACGGCAAATTTTATCGGCTTTAATTAGTTTACCATTAGCTAACTCAATCATGTACTTAGCATCTAGAGGTAATGATGAACAATTCAATTTAGCGTAAAAGTCTCTACACATATAACTTCTATCCGCACCAGTATCAAATATAATAGATGCTAATAAGTTATTAATGGTAAACGTACCCGTAATAAGCTCCGGGTTTTCACACGCCTCTCTAGCATTAATAATAAATGCTCTTTCACTTGCAGGTCCGTTATTCTTCTCTGGATTCGGGCACTGGCTCTTATAATGACCCTATTTCCCACACCCATAACAAGTAACAGTGGCCAAGGCAGTTCTATTTGCATTGGTGGCAGGAGTCTTAGTGTCATTTGTAATTATAGCGGGAACCCTACAATCTTCAGTAAGATGACCCCTTCGATTACAATTGTTGCATACCACATTACAATAACCAGAGTGATGTTTGTGGCATCTGTTACATAAAGGATTTTGTCCCTTGTAACCTGAGCTTGAACCACTACCCGCACCTTGCGTGGTTTCTTGTTTCTTGTTGGATTGTTGATGATTACCCTTCCACTTTCTTTTGTTTTCCGATATCTTGACATCGGTGTTCTTATCTAGAATAATTTGGTCCATCAACAAGTTTTCCATGGTGATGGCTTCGTGAATAGTCTTGGGTTTCGATGCTGTAACATTTGCCTTGACATTTTTAGGCAAACCATCTTTGTACAGTTCTATCTTCTGTTCTTCGGTTGGTACCAATTCGGGACATAGCAAAGCTAATTCCATGAATCGCTGATTGTAGTTGGTGAGTTCAGTACCAACAACTTTCAGGCTTCATAATTCAGCTTCCAACTTTCTAACCTCGTTCCTTGGACAATACTCGTTGATTAGCATTGTTTTGAATTCTTCCCATGGAGTATCATAAGCTACATCTCCTCCTACGGCCTTCACATAGTTTTTCCACCACGTGAGTTGTAGTGACCCGAACTTTTCCATGTTTATATATATTAATTGAGATTGATATTTACATGATTAGATGTTTCCAACATGTTAAGAAATCAAACTTGTTAAGACTTGATTAATTGAAATAGGTTTCATATAGACAATTGACCACCCAAGTTGACCGGTGATTCACGAACGGTAAAACTTGTAAAAACTATATGATGACATATATATGGATATATATATAGTTAACATGATACTATGATAAGTAAACATATCATTAAGTATATTAACAATGAACTACATATGTAAAAACAAGACTAGTAACTTAATGATTTTTAAACGAGACATATATGTAACGATTATCATACATGATAATATCATGATAATATAATAATTTAAAATCTCATTTGATATTATAAACATTGGGTTAACAACATTTAACAAGATCGTTAACCTAAAGGTTTTAAAACAACACTTACATGTAACGACTAACGATGACTTAACGACTCAGTTAAAATGTATATACATGTAGTGTTTTAATATGTATTTATACACTTTTGAAAGACTTCAATACACTTATCAAAATACTTCTACTTAACAAAAATGCTTACAATTACATCCTCGTTCAGTTTCATCAACAATTCTACTAGTATGCACCCGTATTCGTACTCGTACAATACACAGCTTTTAGATGTATGTACTATTGGTATATACACTCCAATTATCAGCTCTTAGCAGCCCATGTGAGTCACCTAACACATGTGGGAACCATCATTTGGCAACTAGCATGAAATATCTCATAAAATTACAAAAATATGAGTAATCATTCATGACTTATTTACATGAAAACAAAATTACATATCCTTTATATCTAATCCATACACCAACGACCAAAAACACCTACAAACACTTTCATTATTCAATTTTCTTCATCTAATTGATCTCTCTCAAGTTCTATCTTCAAGTTCTAAGTGTTCTTCATAAATTCCAAAAGTTCTAGTTTCATAAAATCAAGAATACTTTCAAGTTTGCTAGCTCACTTCCAATCTTGTAAGGTGATCATCCAACCTCAAGAAATCTTTGTTTCTTACAGTAGGTTATCATTCTAATACAAGGTAATAATCATATTCAAACTTTGGTTCAATTTCTATAACTATAACAATCTTATTTCAAGTGATGATCTTACTTGAACTTGTTTTCGTGTCATGATTTTGCTTCAAGAACTTCGAGCCATCCAAGGATCCATTGAAGCTAGATCCATTTCTCTCTTTTCCAGTAGGTTTATCCAAGGAACTTAAGGTAGTAATGATGTTCATAACATCATTCGATTCATACATATAAAGCTATCTTATTCGAAGGTTTAAACTCGTAATCACTAGAACATAGTTTAGTTAATTCTAAACTTGTTCGCAAACAAAAGTTAATCCTTCTAACTTGACTTTTAAAATTAACTAAACACATGTTCTATATCTATATGATATGCTAACTTAATGATTTAAAACCTGGAAACACGAAAAACACCGTAAAACCGGATTTACGCCGTCGTAGTAACACCCGAGCTGTTTTGGGTTAGTTAATTAAAAACTATGATAAACTTTGATTTAAAAGTTGTTATTCTGAGAAAATGATTTTTATTATTAACATGAAACTATATCCAAAAATTATGGTTAAACTCAAAGTGGAAGTATGTTTTCTAAAATGGTCATCTAGACGTCGTTCTTTCGACTGAAATGACTACCTTTACAAAAATGACTTGTAACTTATTTTTCCGACTATAAACCTATACTTTTTTTGTTTAGATTCATAAAATAGAGTTCAATATGAAACCATAGCAATTTGATTCACTCAAAACGGATTTAAAATGAAGAAGTTATGGGTAAAACAAGATTGGATAATTTTTCTCATTTTAGCTACGTGAAAATTGGTAACAAATCTATTCCAACCATAACTTAATCAACTTGTATTGTATATTATGTAATCTTGAGATACCATAGACACGTATACAATGTTTCAACCTATCATGTCGACACATCTATATATATTTCGGAACAACCATAGACACTCTATATGTGAATGTTGGAGTTAGCTATACAGGGTTGAGGTTGATTCCAAAATATATATAGTTTGAGTTGTGATCAATACTGAGATACGTATACACTGGGTCGTGGATTGATTCAAGATAATATTTATCAATTTATTTCTGTACATCTAACTGTGGACAACTAGTTGTAGGTTACTAACGAGGACAGCTGACTTAATAAACTTAAAACATCAAAATATATTAAAAGTGTTGTAAATATATTTTGAACATACTTTGATATATATATGTATATATTGTTATAGGTTCGTGAATCAACCAGTGGCCAAGTCTTACTTCCCGACGAAGTAAAAATCTGTGAAAGTGAGTTATAGTCCCACTTTTAAAATCTAATATTTTTGGGATGAGAATACATGCAGGTTTTATAAATGATTTACAAAATAGACACAAGTACGTGAAACTACATTCTATGGTTGAATTATCGAAATCGAATATGCCCCTTGTTATTAAGTCTGGTAATCTAAGAATTAGGGAACAGACACCCTAATTGACGCGAATCCTAAAGATAGATCTATCGGGCCCAACAAGCCCCATCCAAAGTACCGGATGCTTTAGTACTTCGAAATTTATATCATATCCGAAGGGTGTCCCGGAATGATGGGGATATTCTTATATATGCATCTTGTTAATGTCGGTTACCAGGTGTTCACCATATGAATGATTTTTATCTCTATGTATGGGATGTGTATTGAAATATGAAATCTTGTGGTCTATTATTATGATTTGATATATATAGGTTAAACCTATAACTCACCAACATTTTTGTTGACGTTTTAAGCATGTTTATTCTTAGGTGATTATTAAGAGCTTCTGCTGTCGCATACTTAAATAAGGACGAGATTTGGAGTCCATACTTGTATGATATTGTGTAAAAACTGCATTCAAGAAACTTATTTTGTTGTAACATATTTGTATTGTAAACCATTATGTAATGGTCGTGTGTAAACAGGATATTTTAGATTATCATTATTTGATAATCTACGTAAAGCTTTTTAAACCTTTATTGATGAAATAAAGGTTATGGTTTGTTTTAAAATGAATGCAGTCTTTGAAAAACGTCTCATATAGAGGTCAAAACCTCGCAACGAAATCAATTAATATGGAACGTTTTTAATCAATAAGAACGGGACATTTCAGTTGGTATCCGAGCGTTGGTCTTAGAGAACCAGAAAATTTGCATTAGTGTGTCTTATCGAGTTTGTTAGGATGCATTAGTGAGTCTGGACTTCGACCGTGTTTTCTTTAAAAATGATTGCTTAACATTTTTGTTGGAAACTATATATTTTTAACATATGAATATTATGTGATATATTAATCTCTTATCGTGTTTGATATTATGTGATAGATGTCTACCTCTAGAACAAGTTCCATTGACTCACCTAATAATAATGAAGAGTCAAATGTAAATTGGAATGATTCGTGGACTGATTCACAAGTTCCCGAAGAGGAACCGGAAGAAGAGTCGGAACCGGAAGAAGAATCGGAACCGGAAGAAGAATCAGAACCGGAAGAAGAAATAGAACTGGTGGGGGAAATAATAAAACGGTTAAGTAAAAGAGAATCCTCAACCAACCGACCAAGGTTAATTATGGTCAATGGTGTTTCCGCCAAGGAAGCAAAATATTGGGAGGATTACCAATTCTCCGATGAATCGGATTCCGACGAGAATTCCGATGATGTTATAGAAATTACCCCAACTGAATTTAAAAAGGCAAAAGAAAATAATAAGAGAAAGGGCATAAAAATAGAGAAATCTAATTCCAACCCCGATGAACTTTATATGTATCGTCAACCCCCGAAGTCCTTAAGTTGTAACAATGACCCGGGAACCTCTAAACCACCAGGTTTTTCTAAACCAATGTGGATAACGACGGCTCGTATTAGGGGAACATCATATATCCCTAGAAACTTGGCAAAACGAACCAAAACCGAAGAAGAAGAAACAAGCGAGTCGGAATAAGATAGTTGTATTCGTGTGGTGTAATATATGTAATATAGTGTGCTTATGCTTTATGATGTGTAAAAATTGCTTGTATTAATAAGTATTTTTTTTATGAATCTAACTCTTGTCTATTTTACAGTATAAAAACACAAAATGGATAGACAACCCAATATTTTAAGAGACCTACCCGGAGACATGATTGATGAAATCTTGTCTAGAGTCGGTCAGAATTCTTCGGCACAACTATTTAAGGCGAGATCAGTTTGTAAGACATTCGAAGAACGTTCCAAGAATGCCTTGGTTTATAAAAGGCTTTCGTTCGAAAGATGGGGGATATCACATTGGGAAATCCATAAGTTACGATGTGTTTACTTTGACGCAAATATTGCGGGGAACCCAAATGCTATTTTACGCAATGGGTTAAGAAATTATTTTGACTCAATATATCCGAATATTGGACTTCGTGATTTAGAAAAAGCGGCTAACATGCAACATAAAGAAGCATGTTATGCTTACGGATTAGTAATGTTCGCTTCTCACCAAAGTGAGAACAAGAACATCGGGCTACAACTATTAAACAAAACGTTCCAACAAGTGACGGAGTCGGTAATTGGGGTAAGAAATGAGGTTTTTAGATTGTTACGGGACTGTTGGACATTACGTAACCCTCGTCCCTTTGACGACGTTACAACACGCTGTCTTATCAACGGCCATAACGGTTATGTTCCACAAGACCAAGGATGGGAAGTAATCCTAGTAAAACCAGAATGCATGACTTGTTTCTGGACGTATGAATTACGTGTCTTTATTGCCTTTGCTGAACGACTTGTGTACTAGCTAGAATTATCTTCACAACCATCTTGTATCAAATTTATTGTGTGCTATATTTCATGCTATATGTAAAATTAGCGGTATTGTAAGTTTGTAAAATATTGTGTAAAAGTTTGAACGCGTAATATTATTATAATCAGTTTTTCATATAGAATTGTAGTAGTTGAATTGTATATTAGCTACTAAGTATGAACTTAACGGGTAGGTACTACCCGAATTTAAACTTATAAAACGCTAATATGAAGAAAAAGCTTTTATAAATGAGTTCATATTATGCTACGAAATACTATTAACTACTCTTAATATTCTGTATGATTAACTTGTTCCATTTGACTATTTTGAAGGAAATGGCACCGACTACTCGACACACCGTGAATATGAATGAAGAGGAATTCCGTACTTTTCAAGCTTCAAACATAGCCGCAGTACAGGCTGCGCTACATACCAACAATAACATTGGATCTAGCAGTACAGGAAATCGTGTAGGATGCACCTACAAAGAATTCACTGCCTGCAAACCTTTGGAATTTGATGGAACCGAAGGACCGATCGGATTGAAACGGTGGACCGAGAAGGTCGAATCGGTGTTTGCCATAAGTAAGTGTACTGAAGAGGACAAAGTGAAGTACGCTACGCATACCTTTACAGGTTCTGCGTTAACATGGTGGAATACCTATCTAGAGCAAGTGGGACAAGATGATGCGTACGCACTACCGTGGTCAGCATTCAAGCACTTGATGAATGAGAAGTACCGTCCCAGAACCGAGGTCAATAAGCTCAAGACAGAACTTAGAGGGTTACGAACCCAAGGATTTGATATTACCACGTACGAAAGACGATTCACATAATTGTGCCTATTGTGTCCGGGAGCATTCGAAGATGAGGAAGAGAAGATCGATGCGTTTGTGAAAGGATTACCGGAAAGAATCCAAGAAGATATAAGTTCACACGAGCCCGCCTCCATACAACAGGCATGTAGAATGGCTCACAAACTAGTGAACCAGATTGAAGAAAGAATTAAAGAACAGACTGCTGAAGAGGCCAATGTGAAGCAAGTCAAAAGAAAGTGGGAGGAAAACAGTGATAAGAATCACCAATACAACAACAACAGCAATTACAACAATAATCGCAACAATTATCCCAACAATCGCAACATCAATCGTAACTACAACAAACGGCCCAACAACAACAACAACAACAACAACAACAACTACAACAATCATCCCAACAACAATAATAACCGCAACAACAACAATCAGAAGCAGCTATGCCAAAGGTGTGAAAAGTATCACTCGAGGTTCTGCACCAAATTTTGCAACAAGTGTAAAAGAAATGGTCATAGCGCGGCGAAGTGTGAGGTCTACGGACCAGGGGTTAACAGAACGAAAGGAACAAATGGTGTCGGAACGAGTAATGGTGGAGCAAGTAGTGTCGGAGCAAGTTATGCCAATGTAGTTTGTTATAAATGTGGAAAACCGGGCCACATTATTAGAAATTTCCCGAACCAGGAGAACACGAATGGACAAGGCCGCGGAAGAGTTTTCAATATTAATGCGGCAGAGGCACAGGAAGACCCGGAGCTTGTTACGGGTACGTTTCTTATTGACAATAAATCTGCTTACGTTTTATTTGATTCGGGTGCGGATAGAAGCTATATGAGTAGAGATTTTTGTGCTAAATTAAGTTGTCCATTGACGCCTTTGGATAGTAAATTTTTACTCGAATTAGCAAATGGTAAATTAATTTCAGCAGATAATATATGTCGGAATCGAGAAATTAAACTGGTTAGCGAAACATTTAAGATTGATTTGATACCAGTAGAGTTAGGGAGTTTTGATGTGATAATCGGTATGGACTGGTTGAAAGAAGTGAAAGCAGAGATCGTTTGTTACAAAAATGCAATTCGCATTATACGAGAAAAAGGAAAACCCTTAATGGTGTACGGAGAAAAGGGCAACACGAAGCTACATCTTATTAGTAATTTGAAGGCACAAAAACTAATAAGAAAAGGTTGCTATGCTGTTCTAGCACACGTCGAGAAAGTACAAACTGAAGAAAAGTGCATCAATGATGTTCCCGTCGCAAAAGAATTTCCTGATGTATTTCCGAAAGAATTACCGGGATTACCCCCACATCGATCCGTTGAATTTCAAATAGATCTTGTACCAGGAGCTGCACCAATAGCTCGTGCTCCTTACAGACTCGCACCCAGCGAAATGAAAGAACTGCAAAGCCAATTACAAGAACTTTTAGAGCGTGGTTTCATTCGACCAAGCACATCACCGTGGGGAGCTCCTGTTTTGTTTGTCAAGAAGAAAGATGGTACATTCAGGTTGTGTATCGACTACTGGGAGTTGAACAAACTTACCATCAAGAATCGCTACCCACTACCGAGAATCGACGACTTATTTGATCAACTACAAGGCTCGTCTGTTTATTCAAAGATTGACTTACGTTCCGGGTATCATCAAATGCGGGTGAAAGAAGATGATATTCCAAAGACTGCTTTCAGAACACGTTATGGTCATTACGAGTTTATGGTCATGCCGTTTGGTTTAACTAATGCTCCAGCTGTGTTCATGGACCTTATGAACCGAGTGTGTGGACCATACCTTGACAAGTTTGTCATTGTTTTCATTGATGACATACTTATTTACTCAAAGAATGACCAAGAACACGGTGAACATTTGAGAAAGGTGTTAGAAGTATTGAGGAAGGAAGAATTGTACGCTAAGTTTTCAAAGTGTGCATTTTGGTTGGAAGAAGTTCAATTCCTCGGTCACATAGTGAACAAAGAAGGTATTAAGGTGGATCCGGCAAAGATAGAAACTGTTGAAAAGTGGGAAACCCCGAAAACTCCGAAACACATACGCCAGTTTTTAGGACTAGCTGGTTACTACAGAAGGTTCATCCAAGACTTTTCCAGAATAGCAAAACCCTTGACTGCATTAACGCATAAAGGGAAGAAATTTGAATGGAATGATGAACAAGAGAAAGCATTTCAGTTATTGAAGAAAAAGCTAACTACGGCACCTATATTGTCATTGCCTGAAGGGAATGATGATTTTGTGATTTATTGTGACGCATCAAAGCAAGGTCTCGGTTGTGTATTAATGCAACGAACGAAGGTGATTGCTTATGCGTCTAGACAATTGAAGATTCACGAACAAAATTATACGACGCATGATTTGGAATTAGGCGCGGTTGTTTTTGCATTAAAGACTTGGAGGCACTACTTATATGGGGTCAAAAGTATTATATATACCGACCACAAAAGTCTTCAACACATATTTAATCAGAAACAACTGAATATGAGGCAGCGTAGGTGGATTGAATTATTGAATGATTATGACTTTGAGATTCGTTACCACCCGGGGAAGGCAAAAGTGGTAGCCGATGCCTTGAGCAGGAAGGACAGAGAACCCATTCGAGTAAAATCTATGAATATAATGATTCATAATAACCTTACTACTCAAATAAAGGAGGCGCAACAAGGAGTTTTAAAAGAGGGAAATTTAAAGGATGAAATACCCAAAGGATCGGAGAAGCATCTTAATATTCGGGAAGACGGAACCCGGTATAGGGCTGAAAGGATTTGGGTACCAAAATTTGGAGATATGAGAGAAATGGTACTTAGAGAAACTCATAAAACCAGATACTCAATACATCCTGGAACGGGGAAGATGTACAAGGATCTCAAGAAACATTTTTGGTGGCCGGGTATGAAAGCCGATGTTGCTAAATACGTAGGAGAATTTTTGACGTGTTCTAAGGTCAAAGCTGAGCATCAGAAACCATCAGGTCTACTTCAACAACCCGAAATCCCGGAATGGAAATGGGAAAACATTACCATGGATTTCATCACTAAATTGCCAAGGACTGCAAGTGGTTTTGATACTATTTGGGTAATAGTTGATCGTCTCACCAAGTCAGCACACTTCCTGCCAATAAGAGAAGATGACAAGATGGAGAAGTTAGCACGACTGTATTTGAAGGAAGTCGTCTCCAGACATGGAATACCAATCTCTATTATCTCTGATAGGGATGGCAGATTTATTTCAAGATTCTGGCAGACATTACAGCAAGCATTAGGAACTCGTCTAGACATGAGTACTGCCTATCATCCACAAACTGATGGGCAGAGCGAAAGGACGATACAAACGCTTAAAGACATGCTACGAGCATGTGTTATTGATTTCGGAAATAGTTGGGATCGACATCTACCATTAGCAGAATTTTCCTACAACAACAGCTACCATTCAAGCATTGAGATGGCGCCGTTTGAAGCACTTTATGGTAGAAAGTGCAGGTCTCCGATTTGTTGGAGTGAAGTGGGGGATAGACAGATTATGGGTCCGGAGATTATACAAGAAACTACCGAGAAGATCATCCAAATTCAACAACGGTTGAAAACCGCCCAAAGTCGACAAAAGAGCTACGCTGACATTAAAAGAAAAGATTTAGAATTTGAAATTGGAGAGATGGTCATGCTTAAAGTTGCACCTTGGAAAGGCGTTGTTCGATTTGGTAAACGAGGGAAATTAAATCCAAGGTATATTGGACCATTCAAGATTATTGATCGTGTCGGACCAGTAGCTTACCGACTTGAGTTACCTCAACAACTCGCGGCTGTACATAACACTTTTCACGTCTCGAATTTGAAGAAATGTTTTGCTAAAGAAGATCTCACTATTCCGTTAGATGAAATCCAAATCAACGAAAAACTTCAATTCATCGAAGAACCCATCGAAATAATGGATCGTGAGGTTAAAAGACTTAAGCAAAACAAGATACCAATTGTTAAGGTTCGATGGAATGCTCGTAGAGGACCCGAGTTCACCTGGGAGCGTGAAGATCAGATGAAGAAGAAATACCCTCATCTATTTCCAGAAGATTCGTCAACACCTTCAACAGCTTAAAATTTCGGGACGAAATTTATTTAACGGGTAGGTACTGTAGTGACCCAAACTTTTCCATGTTTATATATATTAATTGAGATTGATATTTACATGATTAAATGTTTCCAACATGTTAAGAAATCAAACTTGTTAAGACTTGATTAATTGAAATAGGTTTCATATAGACAATTGACCACCCAAGTTGACCGGTGATTCACGAACGTTAAAACTTGTAAAAACTATATGATGACATATATATGGATATATATATAGTTAACATGATACTATGATAAGTAAACATATCATTAAGTATATTAACAATGAACTACATATGTAAAAACAAGACTAGTAACTTAATGATTTTTAAACGAGACATATATGTAACGATTATCGTTGTAAAGACATTTAATGTATATATATCATATTAAGAGATATTCATACATGATAATATCATGATAATATAATAATTTAAAATCTCATTTGATATTATAAACATTGGGTTAACAACATTTAACAAGATCGTTAACCTAAAGGGTTTAAAACAACACTTACATGTAACGACTAACGATGACTTAACGACTCAGTTAAAATGTATATACATGTAGTGTTTTAATATGTATTTATACACTTTTGAAAGACTTCAATACACTTATCAAAATACTTCTACTTAACAAAAATGCTTACAATTACATCCTCGTTCAGTTTCATCAACAATTCTACTCGTATGCACCCGTATTCGTACTCGTACAATACACAGCTTTTAGATGTATGTACTATTGGTATATACACTCCAATTATCAGCTCTTAGCAGCCCATGTGAGTCACCTAACACATGTGGGAACCATCATTTGGCAACTAGCATGAAATATCTCATAAAATTACAAAAATATGAGTAATCATTCATGACTTATTTACATGAAAACAAAATTACATATCCTTTATATCTAATCCATACACCAACGACCAAAAACACCTACAAACACTTTCATTCTTCAATTTTCTTCATCTAATTGATCTCTCTCAAGTTCTATCTTCAAGTTCTAAGTGTTCTTCATAAATTCCAAAAGTTCTAGTTTCATAAAATCAAGAATACTTTCAAGTTTGCTAGCTCACTTCCAATCTTGTAAGGTGATCATCCAACCTCAAGAAATCTTTGTTTCTTACAGTAGGTTATCTTTCTAATACAAGGTAATAATCATATTCAAACTTTGGTTCAATTTATATAACTCTAACAATCTTATTTCAAGTGATGATCTTACTTGAACTTGTTTTCGTGTCATGATTTTGCTTCAAGAACTTCGAGCCATCCAAGGATCCATTGAAGCTAGATCCATTTCTCTCTTTTCCAGTAGGTTTATCCAAGGAACTTAAGGTAGTAATGATGTTCATAACATCATTCAATTCATACATATAAAGCTATCTTATTCGAAGGTTTAAACTCGTAATCACTAGAACATAGTTTAGTTAATTCTAAACTTGTTCGCAAACAAAAGTTAATCCTTCTAACTTGACTTTTAAAATTAACTAAACACATGTTCTATATCTATATGATATGCTAACTTAATGATTTAAAACCTGGAAACACGAAAAACACCGTAAAACCGGATTTACGCCGTCGTAGTAACACCGCGAGCTGTTTTGGGTTAGTTAATTAAAAACTATGATAAACTTTGATTTAAAAGTTGTTATTCTGAGAAAATGAATTTTATTATGAACATGAAACTATATCCAAAAATTATGGTTAAACTCAAAGTGGAAGTATGTTTTCTAAAATGGTCATCTAGACGTCGTTCTTTCGACTGAAATGACTACCTTTACAAAAACGACTTGTAACTTATTTTTCCGACTATAAACCTATACTTTTTCTGTTTAGATTCATAAAATAGAGTTCAATATGAAACCATAGCAATTTGATTCACTCAAAACGGATTTAAAATGAAGAAGTTATGGGTAAAACAAGATTGGATAATTTTTCTCATTTTAGCTACGTGAAAACTGGTAACAAATCTATTCCAACCATAACTTAATCAACTTGTATTGTATATTATGTAATCTTGAGATACCATAGACACGTATACAATGTTTCGACCTATCATGTCGACACATCTATATATATTTCGGAACAACCATAGACACTCTATATGTGAATGTTGGAGTTAGCTATACAGGGTTGAGGTTGATTCCAAAATATATATAGTTTGAGTTGTGATCAATACTGAGATACGTATACACTGGGTCGTGGATTGATTCAAGATAATATTTATCAATTTATTTCTGTACATCTAACTGTGGACAACTAGTTGTAGGTTACTAACGAGGACAGCTGACTTAATAAACTTAAAACATCAAAATATATTAAAAGTGTTGTAAATATATTTTGAACATACTTTGATATATATATGTATATATTGTTATAGGTTCGTGAATCAACCAGTGGCCAAGTCTTACTTCCCGACGAAGTAAAAATCTGTGAAAGTGAGTTATAGTCCCACTTTTAAAATCTAATATTTTTGGGATGAGAATACATGCAGGTTTTATAAATGATTTACAAAATAGACACAAGTACGTGAAACTACATTCTATGGTTGAATTATCGAAATCGAATATGCCCCTTGTTATTAAGTCTGGTAATCTAAGAATTAGAGAACATACACCCTAATTGACGCGAATCTTAAAGATAGATCTATCGGGCCCAACAAGCCCCATCCAAAGTACCGAATGCTTTAGTACTTCGAAATTTATATCATATCCGAAGGGTGTCCCGGAATGATGGGGATATTCTTATATATGCATCTTGTTAATGTCGGTTACCAGGTGTTCACCATATGAATGATTTTTATCTCTATGTATGGGATGTGTATTGAAATATGAAATCTTGTGGTCTATTATTATGATTTGATATATATAGGTTAAACCTATAACTCACCAACATTTTTGTTGACGTTTTAAGCATGTTTATTCTCAGGTGATTATTAAGAGCTTCCGCTGTCGCATACTTAAATAAGGACGAGATTTGGAGTCCATACTTGTATGATATTGTGTAAAAACTGCATTCAAGAAACTTATTTTGTTGTAACATATTTGTATTGTAAACCATTATGTAATGGTCGTGTGTAAACAGGATATTTTAGATTATCATTATTTGATAATCTACGTAAAGCTTTTTAAACCTTTATTGATGAAATAAAGGTTATGGTTTGTTTTAAAATGAATGCAGTCTTTGAAAAACGTCTCATATAGAGGTCAAAACCTCGCAACGAAATCAATTAATATGGAACGTTTTTAATCAATAAGAACGGGACATTTCATGAGTGCACTATCCTGTAAGGCGCACGATGCATACTTGGTCATGTCCTTATCAATACAACCACTGATTTTAAACACAGACTCAATATTTTCGATCCACCGGGTTAAACCGACCGGTCCTTCTGTTCCACTGAATGATGAGGGCTTGCAACCTTAAAAAGTTTTGTAGGTGCATCCCACACAAGGATTTGGGTTAACTGCAGCACCTCTTGCAGCCTCGACCCATAATATTCTGTCGTTCACTCGCTAATTGATGAGTTCCTCGATTTCTTGTTCCGTCATTCGGTTCAGTTGCGCCATTTTCTTCTATAAGAATGAAAAGAAAATAATTATTCACATGGAATATTATAGACGTAGTGTGTATTTACAGTACTTCGTAGCTTATTAATAATATGAACCAGTTACTATTATAAAAGCCTTTTCTTCTTATTAGCGTTTTATAATTATACCTAGGGTAGTACCTACCCGTTAAAGTTCATACTTAATAGCTTAGTATGGAAATCAATTACTACCATCCAAATAATACTCAACCATGGAAAATTATTGAATTTCACACTTCACTATTTTACATATGCTTATCTTACATCAAACATCAAGCAAACCACACTAGTAATATTATACAAAACGTTATATGATCCCATGGTTTAAAACAACAGCGCATCATTTAGCCTATATCCCAAAATGTTTGTGTTCAGGGAATTGCTTAACGCTAATCCTAGCTATCTCCCTACGTTTTGGCTGAGGGGCCGATGAACTGGATGCTGGGATAGAACGAATAGGGATAGCGGGAATAGGGGTGGCAGTGTCTAGTGGAGTTGGTGCCACAACATCCTCACTAAACTCGGGATTTGGATTTTCCAATTCATTAGCCTTTCGTTTCTTTCCTCGTTCGAACTTGTCTTTCGTAATTCCCTATATTTCTTCCTCCTCAAGATCAATTTCCGGGTCCTCTATAGTTGCTTCATCCGGAAATTGTGAGTCTTCCCCAAAGGTGTAATGACCCGGAATTTTCCGATCAAATTATACTTATGAGATTAATATTTACATAAATTAAACCATACCAACATGATAAGCAATCCAAATTGTTGAGACTTGTGTTTTTGAAAAGAGTTTTACACAACGTTTGACCGTCCAATATGACCGATGATATCACAAACTATATAACATACGATAATTATACGTTTGTGTATATATATGTATTTATATATATTTAACATGATCTAAGGATAGTTTAACATCTCATTGTGTACTAATGACAATGAGTTATAAGTATATTTTGAAACTACTAACTTAAGTTTTCAAAACGATAACTATACGTAACATTCTTTGATATATATACTTATAATCTATAATGCTTATACATGTATCGTATATATAATGTATTTAATCACTTTTTAAGGACTTAAATACATAAAACAATATAAGTATATTCACAAAAGATAGCTATATTTGAATTCTCGTTTCGTTTCCTCAAGATTTCTATACGTATATCTATGGTATATGTACCCGTATCATACCCAGCTTCTATACGTATTTACTATTAGTATATACACATCAAATCAACATCCTAATCAACATTATTACTGCCCTAGATATGAGGTAACTAGGATTTGTTAAGTAGTATGAATTATTAGTAAGAAAACAAAATTAGGAATCCTTTTCTTTCTTTATAAACTAAAAATATTTTTATAAATGAACACCATTTCTTCACTCCATTTTCTCATACCTACACCCTCATTTCTCTCTCAAAATACTCCTAAATTCATACTTGATCATCTCCAAGCATTTTCTCCATCATTTAGCTTCAATTATAAGCCATAAACACCATAAGAAAACTCTTTCAAGAACATATCAAAATAACCACCCATTTGAAGAAGTTTACTTCCAACCTTCTGATCTAACTCCACCACTCTTTGATTCCAAGATTATTTCTTATCTTTTGCAGTAACTTCGTCCAAGTAACTTGAGGTAGTAACCTTGTTCATAATCTTATTCAATTCATATTCATATAGCTATCTTATTTTGTGGTATAAAATTTTAACAACAAGAACATAGTTTGAATGATTTCAAACTTGTTCGCAAACTAAATAGATCCTTCTAACTTGACTTTTAAAACACTTCAAGACCTATAATATATCATAATGATATGCTAACCTAACAAGATATAACTTGGTTTTACAAAGAACATCTTAAAAACTGAATCTACGTCGTCGGAGTGCAACCGGGGGCTGTTTTGGGTTGGATAATTAAAAACCATCTTGAACTTTGAATTGGAAGTTCATGTTCTGGAAAAATGATATTTCTTATGAATATGTTAACACATAAAAATTTCATGGTTTAACTCAAAGTGTAAGTATTTTTAGAAAAATGATCATTAAATGTTGTTTTTATGATGGAAAATGATCACGTTCATAAGTTTCACCAAAGTTTGACCTATAACCTATGATTTCGAATAAAAACTAAGGTATTTTCAGTTCATATTCTTAAAATTTGACTCGATCCAAGGAAGTGGCAAGTTGAACCAACAAAAACGGAGTTGTAATGAAGAAACTACGACTAAAACAAGATTGGGTATCCGAAGCTAGTTTAGCTACGAAAATATTTGGAGAAAAAGTAAATTAATCATATCTTTTCTAATTAATATAATATTTTATATATAATTACTTATGATTTGATTTTATATATTTCAGGACCACCCGTAAACAACACGAGAAGATTAATCATAAGACCTCATGATTGTACGCAACACGTCATTTGACAACACGGTACTTTATGTACGCAACACGTCATTTGACAACATGGTACCATGGGTCGAGATTAATTCTGATCAATACGAATACGGTGGGGTCTTTATTTATTTTATTTAAGCAACTAATTATGGACCACTAACATCGGACTGCTAACTACGGAATAAGAAAATTATTAAAAGTATTAAAAGTATATATATATGTAACGATTACTTAAAAAGAAAATATGTTGATATATTATATATATGGTTAGGTTCGTGATATCTATCGGAGACCAAGTCGAATTAAATACCTTCAAGGCAAAAGTGAGTTTCATTTGCTCCCTTTTTAATTGCTTTTGCAATATATATCTTTGGGCTGAGAATACATGCGCTGCTTTTATAAATGTTTACAAAATAGACACAAGTACTTAAAAATATATTCTACGTTGAGTTTTACCGCTGGCATATTTCCCTGTAGCTACTACTATTTACATGGGTATTGTAAACGTAAATCCTGTTGATAGATCTATCGGGCCTGACAACCCCAACCGGATTGGACGACCAGTATTCAACGGTTGCACAGTACTTCGTTTTGGTGACTACACTTGGTACGGTGTAGTGAGATTTCATAATAAAGGGAATATGCCACGTTGATTAAATGTTAAGTATGGTTACCAAGTGCTCAATCACTTAGAATGCTTTACATATACTTGCGAGTGTATTATGTTTATGATTATGAAATCTTGTGGTCTATTAACATATTGAAATAATTGTTATGATAAACCTATGAACTCACCAACCTTTTGGTTGACACTTTAAAGCATGTTTATTCTCAGGTACGAATTAAGTCTTCCGCTGTGCATTTGCTCAATATAAGGACATTACTTGGAGCCGATCATCGCAATGGGACCAAATGTTGATGACTTCGTCCAGGTGGATTAGGACGGGTCCTTTCAGTTGGTATCAGAGCGGTGGTCGTAGCGAACCAAGTCTTGCATTAGTGTGTCTAACTAGTAGTTGTTAGGATGCATTAATGAGTCTGGACTTCGACCGTGTCTACATGTCAAAAGTTTTACTTATCATTTCTAGTCGAAAATCATGTGCTTATCATCCTTAGGAAATTACCTGCTTATCATTCATAAGTCTAGACATGTTTTACTGCATTTACTGCATTGATAGTATATAGACGAATTCTTATTTTAGCATATCTGTTATTGCGAACTTTGACTGATATCTTTTCAAAGATTCTCCGTAATTTACGGGATTTTGGTATTATATATACATATGTAAATTATGTATTGAAGAGTACCAAATCTAACTCCTATAATCTATTCCATACCAAAAATTCATTTTCCCCATTATACAATATGGTTTCCGCATCTAGTTCGAATTCTTCAGATTCCGACAGTTATGCCGATATGGATTTCCATTCGGGCTCTGAAAGCAGCGTCACCGGAATGGATCAACCATTTTCCCATCATCTATTCTGGATGAATTGGGGATGGGTTCGTAATATACTAAATCACTGGAGACAAGAAGAATGTGATCCATTCCATCCACCAAATTGCCCTCTTGGCGATGAACCTGAAGCACTTACCGGCGAACCTATTCGAAACACCATTTTCTCTCTCATTTCTAGAGTATCTCATCATGATTATATACTATCCCATATTACAAATCTTATTCATTCGCTCGCTCCAACCGTCAATCATCCCAGTGTACTAGCAGAAGTTAACGAACTTCGCGCTCGCGTGACGGCTTTGGAGAACATGGTGCGAAGGTTGCAAACACCAGCAGTAGCACCAGCAGCATAATCAGCACCACCATCAATAACATCAACAATACCATCATCACCACTAACAAACAACATCCGCATCACACGTCTCGACATCATAATCTGTCCCACAAACATCAACATCATACGCACCATTGATACCAAGGAGTACCAACAATAATGAACGATGAAGTATTGATCCATAACTTCATTGATATTCTGCGAAGAATATGTGGTTTCAAAAAGTTTTAGAGATTTCTTATTCTAGCTCAAACCGAAAAGCAAATGAGATTAATATCATATTAACTCATTAAATTCATGATTTCATCTGAAGAAAATATATATGTATATATGTTTTCATAAAGATTGTAATTAAAAGTTCTTTTGACCAAAATATTAATGGTGAAATTTTTTTTTAATGGGTAGGTAATACCCGAGGAATAATTAGATTTCATCTTAATAAGTTACATTGTACATTCGTCGAAGCTAATTCAACAGTCATTTACTATCCTACTTACAACCACCGATATACGTATCCGTTCACCGCAGAATAACCATTTTCATTCAATTTCATATTTAGATTTTGACTTCCCAGAATCCAACAAGTGGCATATGAAGAAAACATATGACAAAATAAAATCTGTTAGAAACAAACAAATTAACTATGAAAAATTTTGTTAAGAATCCACGCTAACTGTTCCAGCTAACTCTTCCTAGCTAACTGATTACATTTTATTTATCGCAGTTTATTTATCGCAATTTAATTATCGCACTTTTATTTATCGTCATTTAATTTCTGTAATTATTTTACGCACTTTAAATATCGGGACACGTATACAATGTTTTGACATATCATATCGACGCATCTATATATATTATTTGGAATCACCATAGACACTCTATATGCAGTAATGATCGAGTTCTCTATACAGGGTTGAGGTTGATTCTACAATAATATATATAGTTTGAGTTGTGATCGAGTCTGAGAGGTATACGGGTCACGACACGTATTAATTAATTCGTATATTATATATTAAACTATATATGAATTATTGGACTGTTACTGTGGACTAATGACATTGAACAATTAAAATGAATTAAAATATTGATTATAACATATGAAACTAAACATTTCTTCAAGATTGCCACTTGATTTCATCTTAAACCTCATTGTATCTCGACAATTACAATCAGCGTTCAAATCTATCATGATTCTTAAAAACACCTCAATCGAGAGGATAAACCAACCGCACTTCATCTACGGAAGAAAAGATTGATGCATATAGTTATGAACCTGAAAAACCCTCGGAAACTGAGTAAACGTTTTACACGTATCTGTTCTAGTTCCTTTGACATTGTTATTACCGAAGATCGTTTTGCAATCCCTTTCCAAAGTAGCTAATTTTGTCACAGCTCCAGCAAGTCAACTCCGACTTTTCATCCGAAACAACTTTATTATAACCGCGATATATATGCGTACTCTTTATTGTTACTGGGGAACCTTTTATATTCCACAATATTACCATCAGCGATTAATCATTCTAAAAACACAATTCTCCTGAAACTACCTCGGTTTGATAACCAATGACCCAGATCAGTTAACTTTGAAAATGCTGACGAAGCAGCATGTTGTAGATGATCTTAATGGCCAAAAGTTTGATGATAAAGAAAGGAGTGTTAGGAACGCTCGATAGAAAATTTAGTACCGAAAAGCGGATTATGTGAAACTATGAAGAAAGTCATTGACAAATCACAAAGAATAAGTTTGCCTTCAAAGAATCCAAATGATTCTGTGCCTGCTGAAATCGTTAGCAAACATCTTATTTCTCATTCTAAACCTTCACAGACAAATCTTCTTCATCATCCATTGATATTAGAAATTCTAAGATATTCTCGTATGTTCTATTATAAATATCCTCCATATTTCTGGCGATATTTTCACAACTATTCTTATCTGAGATCATTTATCTCTCCGTAATATCTGCAACATAAAAGAAACTGTGTTAGTTTCTAAATTCTGAAACCTTCGAGTTTAAAATATGAATGTTTTGAAGTAGTGTTGGGAACTGAAGCATGGATTAGTATAATATAATGACACTTGATCATCGTCATTATATTAAAGTAAGTCATGCTGAGTTCTTAATGAAGCATGATGATTCACAGTTTCGTCATCATGTGCCATTTACACGACTCTTACATTCTATCTAATCTCTAAACATATCAAGAGAATATTTTTCTGGATGACTCGGTCTTCTCCAGGGTATTCTGGTAATTTAACAAATCAAAATCATTCTATTACCATTTTCTTCTTAGAGCATTAGCTATGTTCATTCTGAATTTCATATCTACGAATTCCGGACCATTACTCGCTTGACTCGAAGTCGGGAAGAGAAAACGAAAGCATGAAGCTCCGAAAAATAATGAAGAATATAAAATCCGATAATAACCCCGAAATTACAAACCGTGTATATCGATGCAGATAGCAATATAGAGACACGGGAGAATTAGAAACACTATAAACACAAGAGTATAGTAGAAGTAAATAGATTCTTCTGGTGGTAGATGAAAAAGAAGAATGACAGATATAAAAGTTAGGAGTATATCAAGAATCAGGACTGGATGGAGCATATTGATGAATGCTTTAAAGTAAGAATCAAGGGAGAAAGAATAGAAGGTGTGAGTCGTGGAAAATAAGGAAACGAATGGGTGAATTTATAGTGAAATATCCGACAGAGCAATGGAAACAGATTATTGCATATAATCAAAGAAGATCCTGATTTCCTTAATCACCAAAGAACCAAATCTTATTACGTAAGATTCTCTTTAAATCCCTTAAATCTCGGAAATCAATCATAACTACGTCATCGGTTAAGACGAATATATTTTACTCATCTCACTCTTTTACGATAGTCTCATTTATATTCTTCGCATAATCGAATCATTTTATCTACATTACTCAATGATGATAAAACTCCATTATCACCTTATATTTGTCATGAAAACCTTCTTATTGTTATCCATAACAACCTCTATCAAATTTCGGGGACGAAATTTCTTTAACGGGTAGGTACTGTAATGACCCGGAATTTTCCGACCAAATTATACTTATGAGATTAATATTTACATAAATTAAACCATACCAACATGATAAGCAATCCAAATTGTTGAGACTTGTGTTTTTGAAAAGAGTTTTACACAACGTTTGACCGTCCAATATGACCGATGATATCACGAACTATATAACATATGATAATTATACGTTTGTGTATATATATGTATTTATATATATATAACATGATCTAAGGATGGTTTAACATCTCATTGTGTACTAATGACAATGAGTTATAAGTATATTTTGAAACTACTAACTTAAGTTTTCAAAACGATAACTATACGTAACATTCTTTGATATATATACTTATAATCTATAATGCTTATACATGTATCGTATATATAATGTATTTAATCACTTTTTAAGGACTTAAATACATAAAACAATATAAGTATATTCACAAAAGATAGCTATATTTGAATTCTCGTTCCGTTTCCTCAAGATTTCTATACGTATATCTATGGTATATGTACCCGTATCATACCCAGCTTCTATATGTATTTACTATTGGTATATACACATCAAATCAACATCCTAATCAACATTATTACTACCCTAGATATGAGGTAACTAGGATTTGTCAAGTAGTATGAATTATTAGTAAGAAAACAAAATTAGGAATCCTTTTCTTTCTTTATAAACTAAAAACATTTTTATAAAGGAACACCATTTCTTCACTCCATTTTCTCATACCTACACCCTCATTTCTCTCTCAAAATACTCCTAACTTCATACTTGATCATCTCCAAGCATTTTCCCCATCATTTAGCTTCAATTATAAGCCATAAACACCATAAGAAAACTCTTTCAAGAACATATCAAAATAACCACCCATTTAAAGAAGTTTACTTCCAACCTTCTGATCTAACTCCACCACTCTTTGATTCCAAGATTATTTCTTATCTTTTGCAGTAACTTCGTCCAAGTAACTTGAGGTAGTAACCTTGTTCATAATCTTATTCAATTCATATTCATATAGCTATCTTATTTTGTGGTATAAAATTTTAACAACAAGAACATAGTTTGAATGCTTTCAAACTTGTTCGCAAACTAAATAGATCCTTCTAACTTGACTTTTAAAACACTTTAAGACCTATAATATATCATAATGATATGCTAACCTAACAAGATATAACTTGGTTTTACAAAGAACATCTTAAAAACTGAATCTACGTCGTCGGAGTGCAACCGGGGGCTGTTTTGGGTTGGATAATTAAAAACCATCTTGAACTTTGAATTGGAAGTTCATGTTCTGGAAAAATGATATTTCTTATGAATATGTTAACACATAAAAATTTCATGGTTTAACTCAAAGTGTAAGTATTTTTAGAAAAATGATCATTAAATGTTGTTTTTATGATGGAAAATGATCACGTTCATAAGTTTCACCAAAGTTTGACCTATAACATATGATTTCGAATACAAACTAAGGTATTTTCAGTTCATATTCTTAAAATTTGACTCGATACAAGGAAGTGGCAAGTTGAACCAACAAAAACGGAGTTGTAATGAAGAAACTACGACTAAAACAAGATTGGGTATCCGAAGCTAGTTTAGCTACGAAAATATTTGGAGAAAAAGTAAATTAATCATATCTTTTCTAATTAATATGATATTATCATATTAATATATAATTACTTATGATTTGATTTTATATATTTCAGGACCACCCGTAAACAACACGAGAAGATTAATCATAAGACCTCATGATTGTACGCAACACGTCATTTGACAACACGGTACTTTATGTACGCAACACGTCATTTGACAACATGGTACCACGGGTCGAGATTAATTCTGATCAATACGAATATGATGGGGTCTTTATTTATTTTATTTAAGCAACTAATTGTGGACCACTAACATCGGACTGCTAACTACGGACTAAGAAAATATTAAAAGTATTAAAAGTATATATATATATATGTAACGATTACTTAAAAAGAAAATATGTTGATATATTATATATATGGTTAGGTTCGTGATATCTATCGGAGACCAAGTCGAATTAAATACTTTCAAGGCAAAAGTGAGTTTCATTTGCTCCCTTTTTAATTGCTTTTGCAATATATATTTTTGGGCTGAGAATACATGCGCTGGTTTTATAAATGTTTACAAAATAGACACAAGTACTTAAAAATATATTCTACGTTGAGTTTTACCACTGGCATATTTCCTTGTAGCTTGGTAACTACTATTTACATGGGTATTGTAAACGCGAATCCTGTTGATAGATCTATCGGGCCTGACAACCCCAACCGGACTGGACGACCAGTATTCAACGGTTGCACAGTACTTCGTTTTGGTGACTACACTTGGTACGGTGTAGTGAGATTTCATAATAAAGGGAATATGCAACGTTGATTAAATGTTAAGTATGGTTACCAAGTGCTCAACCACTTAGAATGCTTTACATACACTTGCGAGTGTATTATGTTTATGATTATGAAATCTTGTGATCTATTAACATATTGAAATGATTGTTATGATAAACCTATAAACTCACCAACCTTTTGGTTGACACTTTAAAGCTTGTTTATTCTCAGGTACGAATTAAGTCTTCCGCTGTGTATTTGCTCAATATAAGGACATTACTTGGAGCCGATCATCGCAATGGGACCAAATGTTGATGACTTCGTCCAGGTGGATTAGGACGGGTCCTTTCAAAAGGTGTCGTTTTCGTCATCGGATAGGTTAATGACTGGAACACTATATGGGGATTCTGGTTCGGAGTCACTGAATATGATAATAAGCTCTGAGCCAGACATCTATCACACAACAACTAGCACGTTAGTACCACATAATATTTAAATTTTTAACCACAATGATAAGCAATAGTTTTCGAAATCAGACACGGTCAAAGTCCAGACTTACTAATGCATCCTAACGACTTATCAGTTAGACACACTAATGCAAACCTGGTTCGCTAAGACCACTGCTCTGAGACCACATGTAAATAGTGGGGACGCATCCCACTCAGTGCCTTCCCAGCTAACCGCCTGGTGACCACTGAGCGTGAAATGTCCCGTTCTTATTGATTAAAAACGTTCCATATTAATTGATTTCGTTGCGAGGTTTTGACCTCTATATGAGACGTTTTTCAAAGACTGCATTCATTTTAAAACAAACCATAACCTTTATTTCATCAATAAAGGTTTAAAAAGCTTTACGTAGATTATCAAATAATGATAATCTAAAATATCCTGTTTACACACGACCATTACATAATGGTTTACAATACAAATATGTTACAACAAAATAAGTTTCTTGAATGCAGTTTTTACACAATATCATACAAGCATGGACTCCAAATCTCGTTCTTATTTAAGTATGCGACAGCGGAAGCTCTTAATAATCACCTGAGAATAAACATGCTTAAAACGTCAACAAAAATGTTGGTGAGTTATAGGTTTAACCTATATATATCAAATCATAATAATAGACCACAAGATTTCATATTTCAATACACATCCCATACATAGAGATAAAAATCATTCATATGGTGAACACCTGGTAACCGACAATAACAAGATGCATATATAAGAATATCCCCATCATTCCGGGACACCCTTCGGATATGATATAAATTTCGAAGTACTAAAGCATCCGGTACTTTGGATGGGGTTTGTTAGGCCCAATAGATCTATCTTTAGGATTCGCGTCAATTAGGGTGTCTGTTCCCTAATTCTTAGATTACCAGACTTAATAAAAAGGGGCATATTCGATTTCGATAATTCAAGCATAGAATGTAGTTTCACGTACTTGTGTCTATTTTGTAAATCATTTATAAAACCTGCATGTATTCTCATCCCAAAAATATTAGATTTTAAAAGTGGGACTATAACTCACTTTCACAGATTTTTACTTCGTCAGGAAGTAAGACTTGGCCACTGGTTGATTCACGAACCTATAACAATATATACATATATATCAATGTATGTTCAAAATATATTTACAACACTTTTAATATATTTTGATGTTTTAAGTTTATTAAGTCAGCTGTCCTCGTTAGTAACCTACAACTAGTTGTCCACAGTTAGATGTACAGAAATAAATCGATAAATATTATCTTGAATCAATCCACGACCCAGTGTATACGTATCTCAGTATTGATCACAACTCAAACTATATATATTTTGGAATCAACCTCAACCCTGTATAGCTAACTCCAACATTCACATATAGAGTGTCTATGGTTGTTCCGAAATATATATAGATGTGTCGACATGATAGGTCGAAACATTGTATACGTGTCTATGGTATCTCAAGATTACATAATATACAATACAAGTTGATTAAGTTATGGTTGGAATAGATTTGTTACCAATTTTCACGTAGCTAAAATGAGAAAAATTATCCAATCTTGTTTTACCCATAACTTCTTCATTTTAAATCCGTTTTGAGTGAATCAAATTGCTATGGTTTCATATTGAACTCTATTTTATGAATCTAAACAGAAAAAGTATAGGTTTATAGTCGGAAAAATAAGTTACAAGTCGTTTTTGTAAAGGTAGTCATTTCAGTCGAAAGAACGACGTCTAGATGACCATTTTAGAAAACATACTTCCACTTTGAGTTTAACCATAATTTTTGGATATAGTTTCGTGTTCATAATAAAAATCATTTTCTCAGAATAACAACTTTTAAATCAAAGTTTATCATAGTTTTTAATTAACTAACCCAAAACAGCCCGCGGTGTTACTACGACGGCGTAAATCCGGTTTTACGGTGTTTTTCGTGTTTCCAGGTTTTAAATCATTAAGTTAGCATATCATATAGATATAAAACATGTGTTTAGTTGATTTTAAAAGTCAAGTTAGAAGGATTAACTTTTGTTTGCGAACAAGTTTAGAATTAACTAAACTATGTTCTAGTGATTACAAGTTTAAACCTTCGAATAAGATAGCTTTATATGTATGAATCGAATGATGTTATGAACATCATTACTACCTTAATTTCCTTGGATAAACCTACTGGAAAAGAGAAAAATGGATCTAGCTTCAATGGATCCTTGGATGGCTCGAAGTTCTTGAAGCAGAATCATGACACGAAAACAAGTTCAAGTAAGATCATCACTTGAAATAAGATTGTTATAGTTATAGAAATTGAACCAAAGTTTGAATATGATTATTACCTTGTATTAGAATGATAACCTACTGTAAGAAACAAAGATTTATTGAGGTTGGATGATCACCTTACAAGATTGGAAGTGAGCTAGCAAACTTGAAAGTATTCTTGATTTTATGAAACTAGAACTTTTGGAATTTATGAAGAACACTTAGAACTTGAAGATAGAACTTGAGAGAGATCAATTAGATGAAGAAAATTGAAGAATGAAAGTGTTTGTAGGTGTTTTTGGTCGTTGGTGTATGGATTAGATATAAAGGATATGTAATTTTGTTTTCATGTAAATAAGTCATGAATGATTACTCATATTTTTGTAATTTTATGTGATATTTCATGCTAGTTGCCAAATGATGGTTCCCACATGTGTTAGGTGACTCACATGGGCTGCTAAGAGCTGATCATTGGAGTGTATATACCAATAGTACATACATCTAAAAGCTGTGTATTGTACGAGTACGAATACGGGTGCATACGAGTAGAATTGTTGATGAAACTGAACGAGGATGTAATTGTAAGCATTTTTGTTAAGTAGAAGTATTTTGATAAGTGTATTGAAGTCTTTCAAAAGTGTATAAATACATATTAAAACACTACATGTATATACATTTTAACTGAGTCGTTAAGTCATCGTTAGTCGTTACATGTAAGTGTTGTTTTGAAACCTTTAGGTTAACGATCTTGTTAAATGTTGTTAACCCAATGTTTATAATATCAAATGAGATTTTAAATTATTATACTATCATGATATTATCAGGTATGAATATCTCTTAATATTATATATATACATTAAATGTCTTTACAACGATAATCGTTACATATATGTCTCGTTTAAAAATCATTAAGTTAGTAGTCTTGTTTTTACATATGTAGTTCATTGTTAATATACTTTATGATATGTTTTCTTATCATAGTATCATGTTAACTATATATATATATATCCATATATATGTCATCATATAGTTTTTACAAGTTTTAACGTTCGTGAATCACCGATCAACTTGGGTGGTCAATTGTCTATATGAAACATATTTCAATTAATCAAGTCTTAAAAAGTTTGATTGCTTAACATGTTGGAAACATTTAATCATGTAAATATCAATCTCAATTAATATATATAAACATGGAAAAGTTCGGGTCACTACAGAGCGTACCTCAGATACTGATTTTACGGCCCTGCCTCTCGGCAAAACCTACCATATTCGGACCGCGAGGAGTAAGAGCCAATGCTTCGTCACAGGTAACACTGTGAGAACCCCCTCTACGATCAAGCCGACGACACAGCTTAAACCAGCTCTGATACCACATGTCATAACCCGACCTTAACCATAAGGACGAATACAATAACATATGATTTCATCGCGAGGTATTGACCTCTATATGCGACGTTTTTCAAAAACTGCATTCGTTTTTACAATACAAACCATAACTTTTATTAAAAACCAAGGTTTAAACAACATAGTAATGATTACCGTCTGGCGATAATCTTAGTCTTACAAACTTTACATGTGATAACAATAATATGATTCCCAACATATTTTACATTACAAATTTTCCGATATGCAGTTTTATTTTTGACATAAATATGCATACTCCAAATCTTGCTTAAGTTCAGCATAATGCAGCGGAAGCTTCTACTTATCACCTGAGAATGAACATGCTTAAAACGTCAACATAAAGTTGGTGAGATATAGGTTTAATGCCGCCAGCGTTATAAATATAGACTACAAGATTTCATATACATAAACGTTTTAATAAAAATATTATAAGTGGTTGAGCACTTGATAACCATACTTAACATTTAATCAACGTCGCATATTCCCTTTATTATGAAATCTCACTACACCGTACTAAGTATAGTTACCGAAACGAAGTACTGTGCAACCGTTGAATACTGGTTGTCCAGTCCGGTTGGGGTTGTCAGGCCCGATAGATCTATCAACAGGATTCGCGTTTACAATACCGCATGTAAATAGTAGTTACCAAGTTACAGGGAAGTATGCCAGTGGTACAACTCAACGTAGAATATATATTTTAATCACTTGTGTCCATAACGTAAATCATAAAATGCATGTATTCTCATCCCGAAATATTTAGAGTTTAAAAGTGGGACTATATACTCACTTTTACTTTGAAGATATTTAACACGACTTGGTCTCTGATAGATATCACGAACCTAACCATATATATAATATATTAACATATTTTCTTTTCAAATAATCGTTACATATATACTTATAATACTTTTAATATCTATTAGTCCGTAGTTAGCAGTCCAATGTTAGTGGTCCACAATTAGTTGCTCAATAAAATAAATAAAGACTCCATCGTATTCGTATTGATCAGAATTAATCTCGACCCATGGTACCATGTTGTCAAATGACGTGTTGCATACATAAAGTACCGTGTTGTCAAATGACGTGTTGCGTACAATTATGAGGTCTTATAATTAATCTTCTAGTGTTATTTACGAGTGGTCCTGAAATATATAAAATCAAATCATAAGTAAATATATATAAAATATCATATTAATTAGCAAAGATATGATTAGTTTAGTTTTACTCCAATTAATTTCGTAGCTAAACTAGTTTCGGATACCCAATTTTGTTTTAGCCGTAGTTTCTTCAATATAACTCCGTTTTTGTTGGTTCAACTTGCCACTTCCTTGGATCGAGTTATTATTTATGAATATGAACTGTAAATACCTTAGTTTTCATTCGAAATCACAGGTTATAGGTCAAACTTTGGTGAATCTTATGAAAGTGATCATTTCCGTTGTAAAAACAACATCTAGATGATCATTTTTACAAAAATACTTACACTTTGAGTTACACCGTGAGATTTTTATATATTAACATATTCAAAAGAAGTATCATTTTTCCAGAATATAAGCTTCCAATTCAAAGTTTAAGAAGGATTTTAATTATCCAACCCAAAACAGCCTCGGTTGCACTCCAACGATGTAGATTCAGTTTTAAGGTGTTCTTTGCAAAAAAAAGTTGTATCTTGTTAAGTTAGCATATCATTATGATATATTATAGGTCTTGAAGTGTTTTAAAAGTTAAGTTAGAAGGATCTATTTAGTTTGCGAACAAGTTTGAAATCAATCAAACTATGTTCTTGTTGTTAAAAGTTTACAACACAAAATAAGATAGTTATATAAATATGAATCGAATAAGATTATGGACAAGGTTACTACCTCAAGTTACTTGAATAAATCTACTGAAAAAATAAGAAAATAAACTTAAGGTTGAAGGTCTTCTTCATAGCTTGGAATTTTTGAAGTATAAACTTGAAATGGAAGTAGTAACTTGTAGTGTTCTTGGTTGGTTTTCTTATGATGATTAAGGCTTGTTTTTGAAGCTAGATCTTCATGGTTACTTGCTGAATTGAAGTGGGTTTCTTATGGCTTTCAAGTATGTGAGTCAGAGGGTAGTTGGAAGTAAGGTTTGTGAACAAGAAATGAAGTGGGAGATGGCCATATAAAACGTGAATGGGGGGGGGGGGGGACACGAACAAAATTTTAGTTTGTTATTTTGTATAAAAATCTATGCTAGCTTCCAATTAAGGTTACCTCTCCTTGAGGGCAGTATATAGGGCTGATTAGGATGTTGATTTGATGTGTATATACCAATAGTAAATACGTATAGAAGTTGGGTATGATACGGGTACATATACCCTAGGTGTACGTGTAGAAATTTTTAGGAAACGGAACTAGAATTCAAATATGACTATCTTTTGTGAATATACTTATATTGTTTTATGTATTAAGCCTTTTAAAAGTGATTAAATACATATTTATACGATACTTGTATAAGCATTATAGGTTAAAGGTATATATGTCAAATAACGTTACGTATAGTTATCGTTTTGAAAGCTTAAGTGAGTAGTCTCAAAGTATACTTATAACTTATTGTTATTAGTACACAATGAGATGTTAAACCATCCTTAGATCATGTTAAATATATATAAATACATATATATACACAAACGTATAATTATCGTATGTTATATAGTTCGTGATATCATCGGTCAAATTGGACGGTCAACCGTTGTGTAAAACTCTTTTCAAAAACATAAGTCTCAACAATTTAGATTGCTTATCATGTTGGTAAGGTTTAGTTTATGTAAATATTAATCTCATAAGTATAAAACGATCGGAAAAATCCGGGTCGTTACAGTACCTACCCGTTAAATAAATTTCGTCCCAAAATTTTAAAGTTGTACCTATTTTGCGTTCTCGGGAAAAAAATGTGGGTACTTTTGTTTCATCTGATCCTCTCGTTCCCAAGTAAACTCAGGACCTCTTCGTGCATTCCAACGAACCTTAACGATGGGTATGTTGCTCTGCTTGAGTTGTTTAACTTCACGGTCCATGATTTCGACTGGTTCTTCTATGAATTGTAGTTTCTCGTCGACTTGGATTTCTTCAAGAGTAATGGTGAGGTCTTCCTTTGCAAGACACTTCTTAAGGTTTGAAATGTGAAACGTATTATGTACTCCGGTGAGTTGTTGTGGTAACTCGAGTCAATAAGCTACCGGTCCAATGCGTTCGATGATCTTGAACGGGCCTACATACCTTGGGTTCAGTTTACCCCTTTTTCCAAAACGTATTACACCTTTCCAAGGTGACACCTTTAACATAACCATGTCATCGATCTGAAACTCTAATGGTTTCCTTCGGACATCGGCGTAGCTCTTTTGGCGACTACGGGCTGTTTTCAATCTCTCCTTGATTTGTACTATCTTCTCAGTAGTTTCGTGTATAATCTCGGGACCAGTTAATCGTCTATCTCCTACTTCATTCCAACAGATAGGGGATCTACACTTCCTTCCATACAGTGCTTCAAATGGTGCAGCTTTAATGCTCGCATGATAACTATTATTATACGAGAATTCTGCTAATGGTAGATATTTATCCCATCCGTTTCCAAAATCGATCACACATGCCCTGAGCATGTCTTCAAGAGTCTGAATTGTTCTTTCACTCTGCCCGTCATTTTGCGGATGATATGCGGTTCTCATATCCAAACGAGTTCCTAGTGCCTCCTATAGTGATTGCCAGAACTTTGATGTAACTCTACTATCATGATCAGATATAATGGAAATAGGTATTCCATGCCTTGAAACAATTTCCTTTATGTATAATCGTAATAGTTTCTCCATTATATCCGTTTCCTTTATAGGCAAGAAATGTGCAGATTTGGTGAGACGATCAACTATTACCCAAATGGTGTCATAACCCCATGCAGTCTCGGGTAACTTCGTGATAAAATCCATGGTAATACCATCTCATTTCCATTCTGGGATTTCTGGTTATTGAAGTAACCCTGACGGCTTCTGGTGTTCTGCTTTGACTTTAGAACAAGTTAAGCATTCCCCAACATATGTTGCAACGTCTGTCTTTAAATTAGGCCACCAATAATGCATCTTAAGATCTTGATACATCTTTCCAACTCCAGGATGTATCGAGTATCTTGTCTTATGTGCCTCGTTCAATATCAACTTCCTTAATCCACCCAACTTTGGTACCCAAGTACGTTTTGCAAAACATCGAATTCCATCTTCTCGTATAACGAGTTGCTTCTCATACTTCTTTATTATTTCATTTCTTATGTTTTCCTTAGTAAGAGCTTCTCGTTGAGCCTCTTTGATTTGTGAGTTGAGATTCATGCGAATTTTTATGTTCATTGCTCGTACTCGAATTGGCTCTCGTTCCTTTCTGCTTAGAGCGTCAGCCACTACATTCGCTTTCCCAGGATGATAGCGAATCTCACAATCATAGTCGTTTATCAGCTCGACCCACCTACGTTGCCTCATGTTCAGCTGTTTCTAATCGAAAATATGTTGAAGGCTTTTATGATCGGTAAACACGGTGCATTTCACCCCATATAGGTAGTGTCTCCATATTTTCAATGCAAACACAACTGCTCCCAGTTCTAGATCATGCGTCGTATAATTTCGCTCGTGAATCTTCAATTGTCGGGATGCGTATGCAATAACTTTCTTTCATTGCATAAGGACGTAACTAAAACCTTGTCGTGAAGCGTCACAATATATCTCAAAATCATCATAACGATAAAATAGGCGTTGTAGTCAACTTTTTCTTCAGTAATTGAAATGCGTTCTCCTGCTCCGAGGTCCATTCGTACTTCTTCCCTTTTTGCATTAAAGCTGTCAATGGCTTAGCTATTCGGGAAAAGTCTTGAATAAACCTTCTATAATAACCAGCTAAACCCAAAAATTGGTGTATCTGCGTTGGTGTCTTAGGAGTCTCCCATTTTTCAATGGCCTCAATTTTAGCTGGATCAACCTGAATTTCTTTGCTACTAACAACGTGGCCAAGAAATTGCACTTCTTTCAACCAAAAAGCACACTTAGAAAATTTAGCGTATAGCTGTTCTTTTCTTAACAATTCTAATATCAACCTTAAATGCTGCTCATGCTCTTGCTCATTTTTGGAATAGATGAGAATATCGTCAATGAAAACGATAACAAACTTATCTAGATACGGACTACAAACTCGATTCATGAGATCCATGAATACAGCTGGCACATTCGTTAATCCAAACGGCATGACCAAAAATTCATAATGACCGTAGCGTGTCCGGAAAGCAGTTTTCGGAATATCTTCTTCTTTGATGCGTAGTTGATGATAGCCCGATCTTAGGTCGATTTTCGAGTAAACACATGATCCTTGTAGTTGATCAAATAAGTCGTCAATTCAAGGTAGTGGATACCGATTCTTGATAGTTAACTTATTTAATTCTCGGTAATCTATACACATCCTAAAAGATCCATCTTTTTTTTTAACAAATAAAATTGGAGCTCCCCACGGTGAAGTGCTCGGTCGAATGAAACCACGGTCCAGTAATTCTTGTAACTGGCTTTGTAACTCTTTCAACTCAGACGGTGTAAGTCTATATGGAGCACGAGCCACTGGTGCAGCTCCTGGTACTAGATCTATTTAAAATTCTACAGATCTAAATGGAGGTAATCCCGGCAACTCTTCCGGAAAGACTTCAGGAAAATCTCTTGCCACAGGCACGTCGTTGATGCACTTCTCTTTTTCTTTCATTTCGACTTTATTAACATGTTCTAGGATAGCATAGCACCCTTTCTTCAAACACTTTTGAGCTTTCAAACAACTAATGAGTTTTAACTTTGAGTTACTCTTCGCTCCATAAATCATTACTGGCATTTTATCCTTTCGAGGAATACGAATTGCCTTCTTGGCACACACAACTTCAGCTCCTATTTTGGACATCCAGTCCATGCTGACTATTACATCAAAACTTCCTAATTCTACGAGTATCAAATCAATTTTAAATGTTTCTCCGGCTAGATTTATTTTACAATCACGGCAAATTTTATCGGCTTTAATTAGTTTACCATTAGCTAACTCAATCATGTACTTAGCATCTAGAGGTAATGATGAACAATTCAATTTAGCGTAAAAGTCTCTACACATATTACTTCTATCGGCAGCAGTATCAAATATAATAGATGCTGATAAGTTATTAATGGTAAACGTACCCGTAACAAGTTCCGGGTCTTCACACGCCTCTCTAGCATTAATAATAAATGCTCTTCCACGTGCAGGTCAGTTATTCTTCTCTGGATTCGGGCACTGGCTCTTATAATGACCCTGTTTCCCACACCCATAACAAGTAACAGTGGCCAAGGCAGTTCTATTTTCATTGGTGGCAGGATTCTTGGTGTCATTTGTAATTGTAGCGGGAACCCTACAATCTTCAGTAAGATGACCCCTTCGATTACAATTGTTGCATACCACATTACAATAACCAGAGTGATGTTTGTGGCATCTGTTACATAAAGGATTTCGTCCCTTGTAACCTGAGCTTGAACCACTACCCACACCTTGCGTGGTTTCTTGTTTCTTGTTGGATTATTGATGATTACCTTCCCACTTTCTTTTGTTTTCCGATATCTTGACATCGGTGTTCTTATCCAGAATAATTTGGTCCATCAACTCGTTTTCCATGGTGATGGCTTCGTGAATAGTCTTGGGTTTCGATGCTGTAACATTTGCCTTGACATTTTTAGGCAAACCATCTTTGTACAGTTCTATCTTCCGTTCTTCAGTTGGTACCAATTCGGGACATGTTTCAAAGCTAATTCCATGAATCGCTGATTTTAGTTGGTGAGTTCAGTACCAACAACTTTCAGGCTTCGTAATTCAGCTTCCAACTTTCTAACCTCGTTCCTTGTACAATACTCGTTGATTAGCATTGTTTTGAATTCTTCCCATGGAGTATCATAAGCTACATCTCCTCCTACGGCCTTCACATAGTTTTTCCACCACGTGAGTGCACTATCCTGTAAGGTGCACGATGCATACATGGTCATGTCCTTCTCAATGCAATCACTGTGAGAACCCCCTCTACGATTAAGCCGATGACACAGCTTAAACCAGCTCTGATACCACATGTCATAACCCGACCTTAACCATAAGGACGAATACAATAACATATGATTTCATCGCGAGGTATTGACCTCTATATGCGACGTTTTTCAAAAACTGCATTCGTTTTTACAATATAAACCATAACTTTTATTAAAAACCAAGGTTTAAACAACATAGTAATGATTACCGTCTAGCGATAATCTTATTCTTATAAACTTTACATGTGATAACAACAATACGATTCCCAACATATTTTACATTACAAATTTTCCGATATGCAGTTTTATTTTTGACACAAATATTCATACTCCAAATCTTGCTTAAGTTCAGCATAATGCAGCGGAAGCTTCTACTTATCACCTGAGAATGAACATGCTTAAAACGTCAACATAAAGTTAGTGAGATATAGGTTTAATGCCGGCAGCGTTATAAATATAAACCACAAGATTTTATATACATAAACATTTTAATAAAAATATTCTAAGTGGTTGAGCACTTGATAACCATACTTAACATTTAATCAACGTCGCATATTCCCTTTATTATGAAATTTCACTACACCGTACCAAGTATAGTTACCGAAACGAAGTACTGTGCAACCGTTGAATACTGGTCGTCCAGTCCGGTTGGGGTTGTCAGGCCCGATAGATCTATCAACAGGATTCGCGTTTACAATACCGCATGTAAATAGTAGTTACCAAGTTACAGGAAAGTATACCAGTGGTACAACTCAACGTAGAATATATATTTTAATCACTTGTGTCCATAAAGTAAATCATAAAATGCATGTATTCTCATCCCGAAATATTTAGAGTTTAAAAGTGGGACTATATACTCACTTTTGCTTTGAAGATATTTAACACGACTTGGTCTCCGATAGATATCACGAACCTAACCATATATATAATATATTAACATATTTTCTTTTCAAATAATCGTTACATATATACTTATAATACTTTTAATATCTATTAGTCCGTAGTTAGCAGTTCAATGTTAGTGGTCCACAATTAGTTGCTCAATAAAATAAATAAAGACCCCATCGTATTCGTATTGATCAGAATTAATCTCGACCCATGGTACCATGTTTTCAAATGACGTGTTGCGTACATAAAGTACCGTGTTGTCAAATGACGTGTTGCGTACAATCATGAGGTCTTATAATTAATCTTCTCGTGTTGTTTACGAGTGGTCCTGAAATATATAAAATCAAATCATAAGTAAATATATATAAAATATCATATTAATTCGCAAAGATATGATTAGTTTAGTTTTACTCCAATTAATTTCGTAGCTAAACTAGTTTCGGATACCCAATTTTGTTTTAGCCGTAGTTTCTTCAATAAAACTCCGTTTTTGTTGGTTCAACTTGAATCTTCCTTGGATCGAGTCATTATTTATGAATATGAACTGTAAATACCTTAGTTTGCATTCGAAATCACAGGTTATAGGTCAAACTTTGGTGAATCTTATGAAAGTGATCATTTCCGTTGTAAAAACAACATCTAGACGATTTTTTTTACAAAAATACTTACACTTTGAGTTACCCTATGAGATTTTTATATATTAATATATTCATAAGAACTATCATTTTTCCAGAATATAAGCTTCCAATTCAAAGTTTAAGATGGTTTTTAATTATCCAACCCAAAACATCCCCGGTTACACTCCAACGATGTAGATTCAGTTTTAAGGTGTTCTTTGTAAAAACAAGTTGTATCTTGTTAAGTTAGCATATCATTATGATATATTACAGGTCTTGAAGTGTTTTAAAAGTTAAGTTAGAAGGATCTATTTAGTTTGCGAACAAGTTTGAAATCATTCAAACTATGTTCTTGTTGTTAAAATTTTACAACACAAAATAAGATAGTTATATAAATATGAATCGAATAAGATTATGGACAAGGTTACTACCTCAAGTTACTTGGATAAAGCTACTGGAAAAATAATAAAAGAAACTTAAGGTTGAAGGTCTTCTTCAGAGCTTGGAATTTTTGAAGTATAAACTTAAAATGGAAGTAGTAACTTGTAGTGTTCTTGGTTGGTTTTCTTATGATGATTAAGGCTTGTTTTTGAAGCTAGATCTTCATGGTTACTTGCTGAATTGAAGTGGGTTTCTTATGGCTTTCAATTATGTGAGTTAGAGGGTAGTTGGAAGTAAGGTTTGTGAACTAGAAATGAAGTGGGAGATGGCCATATAAAACGTGAATGTGGGGGACAAGAACAAAATTTTAGTTTGTTATTTTGTATAAAAATCTATGCTAGCTTCCAATTAAGGTTACCTCTCCTTGAGGGCAGTATATAGGGCTGATTAGGATGTTGATTTGATGTGTATATACCAATATTAAATACGTATAGAAGCTGGGTATGATACGGGTACATATACCCTAGGTGTACGTGTAGAAATTTTTAGGAAACGGAACTAGAATTCAAATATGACTATCTTTTGTGAATATAGTTATATTTTTTTATTTATTAAGCCTTTTAAAAGTGATTAAATACATATTTTTACGATACTTGTATAAGCATTATAGGTTAAAGGTATATATGTCAAATAACGTTACGTATAGTTATCGTTTTGAAAGCTTAAGTGAGTAGTCTCAAAGTATACTTATAACTTATTGTTATTAGTACACAATGAGATGTTAAACCATCCTTAGATCATGTTAAATATATATAAATACATATATATACACAAACGTATAATTATCGTATGTTATATAGTTCGTGATATCATCGGTCAAATTAGACGGTCAACCGTTGTGTAAAACTCTTTTCAAAAACATAAGTCTCAACAATTTAGATTGCTTATCATGTTGGTGAGGTTTAGTTTATGTAAATATTAATCTCATAAGTATAAAACGATCGGAAAAATCCGGGTCGTTACAGGTCTTTGCTGATTGTAAGTATTATTGGATACTTGCTGATTGCTAGGACCTTGTTGATTGTTGTATGGAACATTTTGGTTATAGTTCTGATTTTGATTGTAGATTAGTCTTGGCGGTTTATAAACATTCTCTCTTTGTTCCATTGTTTGTTCAATAATGAGACAATCTTTTGTCAAATGTGGTCCTCCACACTGCTCACAACTAATTCGTATTGAGTGAATATCTTTAGTCATCTTTTCCATTCGTCTCTCGACAGCATCTATCTTTGCAGAAATGGAATCGAAGTCATGGCTAGAATCGGCTCTAGCCGCTTTAGATGATCTAACGATATCTTTTTCTTGGTGCCACTCATGTGAGTGGGAAGCAGTGTTATCAATAATTTTATAAGCTTCCATTGCGGTTTTCTTCATAATGGAACCACCAGCTGCTATATCGATGTCTTTTCGTGTAGTGATGTCACATCCTTGGTAGAATATTTGTACTACTTGATAAGTGTCTAAACCATGTTGCGGACATCTTCTTAACAACTTTCCAAATCTTATCCATGCCTCATATAGAGTTTCATTTGGCTTCTGCGTGAACGTAACAATTTCTCCTTGGGGTCTTACGGCTTTAGATGCCGGAAAGAATTGTTTAAGAAATTTTTCAACTAAAACATCCCATGTATCAATCGCCCCTTCAGGTAACGATTCTAACCAATCTTTGGCTTCTCCCTTTAAAGTCCAGGGAAATAACATGAGATATATCTGTTCATCCTCCACTTCTCTGATTTTGAATAGAGTACAAATCCTATTAAAGGTACGAAGATGTTTGTTTGGATCTTCCTTCGGCACACCACTAAATTGGCATTGATTAGTTACCATGTGTAGGATTTGTCCTTTGATTTCATAATCTGGTGCATTAATGTCTGGTTGAGTAATTGCGTGACCTTGGCCAGTGCGTTTAGCTCTCATTCGGTCTTCCATACTTAGAGGTTCCAGATTTTCCATGATTGAATTTGTTGAATCTGAATCACTAGAGGATTCTGACTTAATGGTTTCTTCCTCGACAAACTCTGGATGAGTGATTTATGGTTCAGGAGGAATGAATAGTGGTTCAGGATCTTTGAATTGTCCCTGAATATCCTCCGGATTCTTAACTGTGAGGTCGGGTTCAAAAAATGGATTATCGGAAATTTGAATTGGAGTACTTGGTCGACTGGATGACGATTCTAAAGAAAAATCAACGGCGACAATGTTGGCTAGATGTCTTGATCGAGTTACAGGTGGTGAACGTATAAAAGGTGGTGAACGTTTTGCACGGTGCATTCACTGAATATCCTATTAGTTATAAAATTAAAAATTATATAAGTTATCAAATTAATAGACTTTTCTGATTTTGCCCACGTTTCGAATAGCCAATAGATGAAGCAGGTAGCCAGGACCCTTTAAATCGGAAGCCCACAACTCGCCACTAACAAATCCAACTATTACTACGAATCAAAAAATTTTGGATGTCTATCAATTTAACCACTTAAAATAATTTTTCGTTTTGAAATTTTAGAGATAAAAATCTATGTCCTAAAAACTAGAGCGTCGAGAAATAAGAAAGAAAAAGAGTGCGTCGAAAAATAAAAGGTCGAAAAACAAATATCGAAAAACAAACAGTCGAAAAATAAAATTAAGAAAATAAGCGTCGAAACTTAGAATTCTAAAAACTAAAAATTAAAACTTACGTCTAAAGATATTAAAGCTTAAAAGGAATTCTATATCCAAAACAGTAATAACTTAAAAAGTCCTAAAATCTTAAAAAGGCGATGAGCGACGTCGTAAAATTCTAAAGCGCCTAAGTCTTAATCTAAAGAAAAAAGCACTTAAGGGATTTTACGGCAAAGCCTAAAAAAAATCTAGAAATAAAAATAACTACGGCAAAATACTAGTCTTAAAACTAATTACGAACGAAAAATATACGAATAAATGATTAAAATATACAAAATGTAAAAATAAGCTTAAAGTTATAAAAATACAATTTTTATAAAAGTATTATTTTTATATTATTATTTTATAAAAGTATTACTTTATATATTAATAAAACTAATTATAACTTAAAAATACAAATTAAATAACAACTAAACTAAATTATTATTAAAATAAACCCTAATTAGGTAATTAATAATAATAATAATTAATTAACCAAACCCTAATTCGATTTAGCTGATGTACCAGGCCTGTCAAATCAGCTCATGCGATCGCGTGAGCTGAGTGTTGTAAATCCATGCGATCGCATGGTTCGTGGATCCAGGCCAGATGTTGGGCTGCTACAGTTGGGCCCGATTACTTTTACTCTTTTTTCTGTTTTTATATTTATATAAAATATTTATATAAATTAAATAAAACTTATATTAAAAAATAGAAATAAAAATACTTTATAATTTTATATATTTTGAACAACTCTTAAAAATATATATATTTTATTTTTCTTTTTATATTTTTGTATTTTTAATATTTAAAACGTATTTTTACAAAAAGAAATTAAAACTTAATAAAAATCTTATATATATATATATATATATATATATATATATATATATATATATATATATATATATAGCGTTTCGCTTCCGGCGTTTAAGAAGTTCCCCGGCAGCGGCGCCAAAAATACTTGATGTGTGCAGAGGTGTATACGAAATAGTTATATTTTTGTTGCGAAATACTATTAAATATGATACAATTTTATACAAGTTATTTATTTATTTATAGAGTGGATATACCTAAACCTTGCTACAACACTTATAGGCAGTGTACCTAATCGTAAAGGAGAGTAGTTTTTAGTAAGTCTGGTTCGTCCACAGGGAACTAGCCAAGTTTAACACTATATTTTTAAAACTATATTTGTATATAAATATATATATATATATATATATATATATATATATATATATATATATATATATATATATATATATATATATATATATATATATATATATATATAAGTAGTATTATTATTATAAAAAGGGGTTTTTACCGTTTAATGACCGGTTTGTCGATTTTATGTCTTAAGTCGCAATTAAAACCTAATGTAAAATTTTAAAAATAAATACAACTTAATTTAAAGCGTAAAGTAAATAATGATAATTAAAGTGCGATAATTTAAAGTGCGATAAATAAAATGACAGTAAATAAAATTGCGATAATTAAAAATACGATAAATAAAATGACAGTAAATAAAAGTGCGACGAGATATAAAATAAAGGAATTATGCTTATTTAAACTTCCATAATCATGATGTTTGATGTGTTGATTTTAATTTATTACCATGGATTAATTGTCCTTTGTCCTGGATTATTCGATATGTCCATACGGTTTTGTCCATAATAGTCCATCAGTCATAAATATAAAGTGCGAGAGTCTTCGCCAAATTATCCTTATTCCAGAAGTCAAATATTCCAACTAATTAGGGATTCGAATTGTAACAAGGTCTTAATACTTTGTTTAATGAATACACCAGGTTATCGACTGCGTGTAATCCAAGGTTTTACTACTTTGTTAACAATTACACCAATTACCCTTGAATGTAATCCACCCCTGTTTTAATGAGTCCATTAACTATTAATCCATCCCCATGTCCGGTAAAATGAACGATAATTCGTATTTATAGATATCCCGCCCACCGTACCCGATTAAGCGTATGTGGTTATATATAGATACGTCAAATTGTAATCTTTATATTAAATTAACGAGGTATCGTTTAATTAATATAAAGACCATTAATAGCCCATAGTCTAATTTCCACAAGTGTCGTTCTTTTGTCCAAACTCCAATTATAGTACAAAGCCCAATTACCCCATCTTTAATATTTAGCCCAACATCATGATTACTTCGATTTAAATAAGCATAATAATAACTTAGCTACAAGACATTCATTTAAAAAGGTTGAACATAAGTTACAATGATTAATAATTGCGTAGCGTTACACGGACAGAATTTCGACTTACACACTTACAACATTCGCTAACATAACCTTATTATTAATTTAAAATTAAAATTAAATTTATAAATATAAATATATATATATTTGAGAGTAAGAGAGATTGATGAAAAGGTGTATATAATTCGGCCAAAACATGCGAACTTTATAGGACCTCAGCTGCTACAGTGATCCATGCGACCGCATAGATTTTGTGCTTCTGGCCATGCGGTCGCATGGCCGCCTTTTCCTGGTGACATATGCTTCCAAAAACGTGGGCTGCTCGAGTTTTATAATATATATAATATAATATATATAATTTTATATAATTAATTATATATTATATTATATTCTTGTACTCCGTTGACTTGTAATTTTAGCTCCGTTGCATCGCGCGTTGAGAGTTGACTCTGGTCCCGGTTCCGGATTTTCGAACGTCCTTTCGTACTATTTAATATCTTGTACTTTGCGTTTTGCAGCTCGTACTCTTGTAACTTTTAGACATTTCTCATCAATAATTTGAATCACTTTGATTGTACTTTGTAGTTTTTAGCTTTTTGGTCGTTTACGTCTTCAAATCGTCGAATCTGTCTTTTGTCTTCACCTTTTATTATTTAAACGAATATCACTTGTAAATAGAACAATTGCAACCAAAAGCTTGTCTTTCTTGAAGGATAATGCCATGAAATATATGTTCGTTTTTAGCATTATCATATGTTATATGAATATATGTGTTCGTATTTAGAATTGTACGTTTCTACGTATTTTGAATTTCTATCCGGTAAATCGTTTCGGTTTTCAAACCAATAATCAGACTTTTATGATTTTCGAATCCAAATTATTTTATTTATGATATTTCTATATTATATGAGTTTATAAGATATTTCTATATTTTATTTTTCGTGTGTGTGTGTGTTTCTTCCGAAGATTTAATCGTGTAACGGTGTTTTCGCGAATCGGGCGTTCGGTCCACAAGCTATTTATCAATACTTCAAGATGGGCTAAGGGAGCCCACCCCTCTCCCTTGTTTCAGCCGAACTCCCCATTGGGAGGGTTGGTTTTGTCATTTTTGCTAACTTGCTTATCCTTAAACCTAGATCACTACTTCATTTCAAACCTAATTACATTTTATTTCTTTTTCTTCCCCCCTGCTCCTCTTGGCCGTCTTCTGTCACACACACATTCATCATCATCTTTTGATTTTTGTTTTGAAGATTTAGGGCTTCTTGTATAACCGGATTCTACTCTTCGTTCTCTATGCGTCTATATCACTTGATTATCGATTAGGGTATAAACATAAACCCTAAACTTTTCATTTTCATCTATTTTTACTGATTTTGATCATATATTAATGTATTAGTGCTTGTATGTTATTGTATTGTTGTTATTATGTTTAGAAATGCTCGATTGCGTATGATTTCGGTTGATCAAATTGTGGACAGCAGCTTTATTGATATAATTAGTGTATTTGGCTCATGTTTTTGGTTAATTAAAGTCTCTCAATGATTTCCTCTCTCTGACTACATAATTTTATGCTTTGGATTCGTCTCGTTTTGAGTTACGGATCAAAATCTATGCTTGATTTGAGGTTTTGTAAAGATTGAAATGTAATGACTTGTGAAACCAGGTTTTGGTCCGACTTTAGGACCATAATTTGAGATTTTAGAGTGTACCATTGGGTTAGGATTGATGATTGGATGAACTTTCATGTTCCGGCAGGGGCGGCCCATAAGGGGTGCAAAGTAGACATATATTCAGGGCCCAATATTTTAAGGGGCCCAATTTTATTATACCCTCAATACTAGTCCATGTAATTTTTCATTTTTTTCAAGCTTTACAAACAAACGTGATCAATCGGTTCCATTCCAAATCAGAATTCCAGTCAACTTAAAAGAAAAACAAGGGTTCGTACTTCGTATAATCGTATTCATCTGCTAATCCCGATTCGCATCCAGGTATCTATTTTTCTTTCTTTTTTGTATTTTTTTGTTTCTAATATTTGCTCTGTTTTTTTTTCTTTTTGCATAATCCGTAATTGGGGTGTAACCTGTTTTATTATGATGAGCAGATGAGGGTTTTTGACTTTTGAAAATTGGCATGTTTAATTACAAATTTATGATGTTGGTGGACCTAGACGACCTGGTGGTCGTTGATTACTTGATTAACATGAGAAATTTTATCATGTGACTTTCACATCAATTTATTTAAGGCCTTGGGGGTTTGTTATTTCATTATTTGGTAATTGGTAGCTATTTTTGTGCTATAAACTGTTCAAGCTTGAAACTTTTCATACAAATTTCAAATTTGCCTTAGTTTGCCTTTATAGTTTATTTTATTTGTAGTTAAATTGCTCATATATGTGACGATCTTTATATTACTCTTACTGATGTTATTTATTTTATTATAAGTATGTTTGAGTTTATGAGTATAGTTTGACTCAATCATTGTTTTATGGTTATTGTCTTATAGATTTGGTAAATAGAATTAAGGATGGCGCCTAAACAATTATCCGGTTGTGAAAAACGTAAGAGAAAAAGACTAGACGATGATATGAAAAAATCTCAAGCTGGTGCACTAGAAAAGTATTTGAGTAAACCGATTCTTGAAGAGCACGAGCATATACAAGTAAATCTAGAAGAAACTGAAGGGCAAAAGCATATTGATGAACAAGAGGCGGAAATAGACGAACCCGTTGAGACAAATATAATTGAAGAAGATGTGATACATAACATTGTTGATATATTTGACCCGAGAAATTGGGAAGGACTTAATTCTGATGAGATTAAACTTTTGGTTGAGAAGGGTCCTAAAAGAGATAATAACATAGAGTTTGGTCCGTATACCAAAAAGGGAATGTTTTGTGCAACTTTATACACAAGAACTTTATCAAATTTGGAGAAGTGTGACCGACCATGGCTAGTATATTCAAAAGGGCTAGACAAAATATTTTGTTTTTGTTGTAAAGTCTTTAGAAAAGGGCAGCCGAGAGGTGGTTTGGCCGAGAATGGTTATAAAAATTGGTTACATGCTCCGAAAAAACTCAGAATACATGAAAGTACCCCGGTTCATCTTGAAAATATGAGCAAATGGTATGATATGCGTAAAAGATTGAAGTTGAAGGAAACAATTAATAAAGTTCAATATGAATAATTGATGAAAGAAAGAGATTACTGGATGCAAGTCCTTTTGAGAATCGTTAGAGTAGTGAAATTTCTTGCTAAACATAGTTTATTCTTTCAGGTCTTGGGGCCCTTTTTCTTCGCATCGTTCAGGGCACTCAAATTCTCGGGACCGGCCCTGTGTGCGGGTCATCAAAATCCGAGCCACGGATCACCCGGAATGATTAAAACGGTTTTTGAAACGGATTAAAGTGATGTTTGGTTCATGGCTATTTATCACGGCTTTTAAGACTGAATGGGGTGTTCTTGAGTATCCTAAGGTGTCGGGATGGTTTGTTGGACGAGGAGATATATATAAGATTCGTCAAAAACCGACACCCGAGGCTCAAGTTATGACCCGGCAAAATTTTAATGAAACTTATGATTATGAAATTGAACTTAGGTATATAAATAATGATTTTCATTATTATTAAATTACTTAGGTTATAAAAGTAATTAATATTATTAATACTTATGATATATATTTATTATATCATTTAATAATTATATTATGATTTAATTATTCCTATAATTAAACTTATGATTTAATAATACAATTATTATTAATGAAAGACTTATGATAAGTATAAAACGTATGATATAAGATTTATTATATCAAGACTTATAATAAAGATTAATTATATATTTATTTATAATAAGACTTAGTTATTAATTATTCATGATACAATTTAATTATTAAAACTTATGGTTTAATAATTATAACAAAATACTTATGATATGTGTAACATTTCATAATTAATTTTAGATACTTATATTATGGTTAATAATTCATTATTAATTTATAATACTTATGATATAACTAATATTTATCTAATTAATTAAATACTTATGTTATATATATTATATCATTTAAACTTATATTAACTTTATAATTCAATTTAATTTAATTAAACTTATCATATGACTGGTTTATACAAATATTATTTTAAATAATATTATAACGTATATTATTAATGTGATTTACACTTTAAACTTTAAGGTTGACTAATGTTGACCAAGGTTGACTTTTGAGTTGACTTTTGAGTTGACTTTAACTGTCAGTTGACTTTTGTTGACTTTTCTAAATACGGAAACTTTCTAAAAATAGAAAATTTTCCAAAATAGAAACTTTCCAAAAATAGAAACTTTCCAAAAATAGAAACTTACTAAAAATAGAAACTTTCTAAAAATAGAAAGTACGTGTTTTACGTTATCCTGATCATATGATTGCTGTTCTTTGCTTTACTACAACAAGCACTATGGTGAACATACTAAGACTTGACCCAAGTTAGTTATTTATATCGACCTGCTCTATTTTTAGGTCGGAGTTGTGATCATTCTTGATCATTTGCCTTGTTGTTCGCATACTTGTTTCCTTTTTGCTTCATTTGCTTAAGGTGAGTTATAGTCCCGTTTTTATACTATTTTAAAGTATTTTTGGGATGAGATTACATGTAACTTTTGTTTTACATTTTAGACACAAGTGGAAATTGATTTAAGTTATTCATTGTGAGTTGAACAAATATATTCCCTAATCTGGTAATTGTAATCACTGGTTTCTACTGGTGAACGTGAATCATATGGATAGATCTATCGGGCTTGATAGCCCCATTTTGTGCTAGTCGCACTATCAATTTATAATCGAAATGTATTAGTACTTCGTAATTTTTAAAGATACACATGTTCAGTGTATATTGATGTATGTTAAGGGTAAGGAATGGTTAAGTGGTTACCAGGTGGCTCACGGGTTAATGGATAATATTTTTATATTTTCTAACATTTGAAATCTTGTGGTCTAAATCTTATACGTTATTTAAACCTATAATTCACTCAGCATTTTTGTTGACAATTTACTAGCATGTTTTCTCAGGTACTTGATTGATTGTTTCCGATGTGCTTAGAGAGTCTGCATATTGTTGGCAGCTTTTGTTAAACTATTAAACTTGCATTCTATTTTTGTTACATTAAATTGTGGGTGTTTGTTGACTCGATTTTGGTCGACTTTTATTAGTTACTCATGTTGGTTTTTCTAAACTTACATTTACTCTAGGTTTCCTTTATAGGAAATCATTTTTAAATAAAGAATGCAATATTATTTATTAAATTCATTTAGAGTTATGATCAAGCTGTGAGACCAAGTGACGGAGCCGTTAAGGTTACTTGGCGGGTCGTCTCACAATACATAACAAAGTAGCCTATGAATAAGAGATATACATGGACCATATAACAATATACAAAGACTATCCTATAAACTAGGATACAGATAAATGTAATCTATTACCCCCCCCCCCCCCCCCCCCCCGCGCAAGCGAATAGGGGAAGGTCCAACACGTAGCTTGGAATGAAAGTCTTCAAAAAGAGGTTGCGGAAGACTCTTGGTAAATATGTCAGCTAGTTGAAGATGTGTAGATACATACTTGGTGTAGAGTTTTCTAGAGAGTACCAATTCACGAACAAAATGGTAATCAATGTCAATATGTTTAACTCGTTTGTGAGAGATTGGATTCTGGCTCATAAAGAATGCCCTACGGTTATCACACAAGATGGTAGGACATCCCAATGGTAACACATGAAGTTCACGAAGTAGATGAGTCACCCAGACAATTTCAGATGCAGTGTTAGCAAGTGCTCTATATTCTGATTCACAACTAGAACGGGAGACTGTTGGTTGTTTCTTGGCACTCCAAGATACTAAATTACCCCAAAGAAAAATAGAATATCCATAAGTTGAGCGACGTGTCTCTATACCAAGGTTGCAAAAGACGTGAGACGGGGTCTAGACGGTCGGGTCCTAAAAACGTCGTGACGTTCGATACGGGGTCGAGACGGATGTTGACCAAAGTTGACTTTCAAATATATAAGTATATAAATGTATATATGTGTACATATTTTAAAACCAAAAACTTTTGTTGACTAATTTGTATCCATAATCGCTATCACCCTTAATATAATACAGAAAATTCAAACTAAAATACGACAATTTTGACCGATTTTACTGACTTTCTGGCTTTTCCGAATTTTGAGAGACTTTGACCTGATTTTTTTCAACTTTGACCCGAATTTTGACCGTTGACTGTCATATTAAACGTTTTCTTCGAGACGGGACGGGCTAGTCACCAAACCGTCGCAACTGCTCGAGACGGGGTGTTTTGCAACAGTGCTCTATACAACGTGCCCAGTCGGCATCCGAATAGCCAAGGATAGTAGGTGCTGCACAATGGAAAAAATAAAGACCATAGGAGATCGTTCTCTAGAAATACCGTAATATCCATTTTACTGTCTGATAGTGTTCAATTATGGGAGCATGAAGGAATTGACTCACCTGATTCAAGGCATAGGAGAGATCGGGACGTGTGATGGTAAGATATTGAAGTGCTCCAACAAGAGAACGATAAAGCGTAGGATCGTCAAATGAGTCACCTCTACTCGTTAATTACATAGTTGTCGAAAGAGGGGTGGCAGCAAGTTTAACATCCAACAGTTTAGCACGAGTAAGCACATCGTGGGCATACTTAGATTGGCTTAGGAAGATCCCATTGTCATGATATGATACCTCGAGTCCAAGAAAATAGTTCAGTTTACCGAGATCACTGACTTTAAATTCCTTGCTGAGCCATGAAATAAAAAATTGAAAAAGAGACACATTGTTGCCGGTAAGAATGAAATCGTCAACGTAGACCAGTAGGTAGATGAGATTCGGTCCTTTTTTAAAGACAAACAATGAGGCGTCGGCACGGCTACAAATGAATCCGAGAGAGACAAGAAACGAACTCAAGCGTTTAAACCAAGCCCGTAGTGCTTGTTTTAAATCGTACAAAGACTTTTTTAAACATGAGTGGAAAACTTGGGATCCACAAAGCCAGGGGGTTGTTCCATGTAAACAACATCAGATAAGTTGCCATTTAAAAATGCGTTTTTAACGTCTAGTTGATGAAGAGGCCATTTATTTAGCACAACAAGGGACAAAATAATTCGAACCGTAGAGGCTTTGACTACCGGCTAAAGGTGGCCGAATAATCAATTCCTGGAACTTGGGTAAACCTTTGAGCAACAAGACGTGCTTTGTATTTGTCAATGGTACCATCAGCAAGGAATTTAGTTCGAAAAATCCATTTAGAGCCAACGATATTTGTGTGAAGGGGACGTGGTACTAACTCCCATGTAGAATTAATATTCAGGGCCTGCATTTCATCAGGCATTGCTTGAAACCATTTGAGGTCCTTAGCCGCAAATTTATAGCCCTTCGGTTGGGTTGTAGTAAAAAGTGCATGATGCAAAGGCGAGACTGAAACATGAGATAAATCTTAAATATGACTTTGATTTTAAGGGATAAAACCATGTGAACCTAGAATAATCATCCACAAAAATGACATAGTAACGATAACCATCAATTGACATGATAGGAGATGGCCCCCATAGATCACAATGAATCAAATCTAATATATGTGAAGCATGTTTAACATTAATATCAAAAGGTAAACGTTTGCTTTTTGTTAATTGACAAGGAGAACACAAACTTGGGTTTGGTAATCCAAAGGTAATAGATAAATAACCCAATTTATTCAAAACCGAAATAATGTCATTAGAAACATGTCCTAAGCGACTATGCCATAAATTAAAAGAAGCAGAATTGCGAGTAGAGGTGAGCTTAGCAAGAAAGGCTTGATTGCTTAGTTCAAGTACATAAAGGCCATTTTTACGTCTTCCTTGTCCTAGAGGTTCTTTGGTGTGCCGTTTCTGAATATAAAACAAAGGATCGGAAAACAAAACATCAATTTGATTGTCTTGTGTGAGTTTACTCACCGAAAGAAGATTTTTGGTGAGTTTATGCACAACAAGAACATCAAGAAGAGATATATTAATGGATATAATAGATTTGCCAATATGAGATACAGAAGAGATATCACCATTTGCAAAGGTTACAAATTCATTACCAGAATATGGTGTAGTAGAGTCCAAATTTGCAGTGGTGGGAGTCATATGGGCCGAAGCGCCTGTGTCCACGAACCAGTCCGGTGTGGTACTGCATTGAGCCTGAAAATCCTCGACCAGGTTAGCATCAACACTAGCAGGGCTACGAGAAAATGTGGGCAAATCTGGACATTGGGTGGCGTAGTACCCATCTATGCGGCATAATTGGCAACGTAGAGGACGATGATTACCACGTCCACTGTCCCAGTACGAAGAACCTTGAGTCTTCGATCTACCACAGCCACGAGAAGCAGATTGAGTGGTGGTAGTAGTGTTTAATGCGACAGGAGCAGCTACAGTATCATTAACTGTCGTAACCCGACCTTAACCATAAGGACGAATACAATAACATATGATTTCATCACAAGGTATTGACCTCTATATGCGACATTTTTCAAAAACTGCATTCGTTTTTACAATACAAACCATAGCTTTTATTACAAATACAAGGTTTAAACAACTTAATAATGATTATCGTTTAGCGATAATCTTAGACTTACAAACTTTACATGTGATAATAACAATACGACCTCCAACATATTTTACATTACAAATCCTCCGATATGCAGTTTTATTTTTGACACAAATATGCATACTCAAGATCTTGCTTAAATTCAACATGTTGCAGCGAAAGCTTTTAGTTATCACCTGAGAATAAACATGCTTAAAACGTCAACATAAAGTTGGTGAGATATAGGTTTAATGCCGGCAGTGTTATAAATATAGACCACAAGATTTCATATATAAACGTTTCAATAAAAATATTCTAAGTTGTTGAGCACTTGATAACCATACTTAACATTTAATCAACGTCGCATATTCCCTTTATTATGAAATCTTACTACACCGTACCAAGTGTAGTCACCGAAACGAAGTACTGTGCAACCGTTGAATACTGGTCGTCCAGTCTGGTTGGGGTTGTCAGGCCCGATAGATCTATCAACAGGATTCGCGTTTACAATACCGCATGTAAATAGTAGTTACCAAGTTACAGGGAGATATGCCAGTGGTACAACTCAACGTAGAATATATTTTTAAGTACTTGTGTCTATAACGTAAATCATAAAATGCATGTATTCTCATCCCGAAATATTTAGAGTTTAAAAGTGGGACTATATACTCACCTTTTCCTTGAAGGTATTTAACTCGACTTGGTCTCCGATAGATATCACGAACCTAACCATATATATGATATATCAACATATTTTCTTTTTAAGAAATAAACGTTTCATATATATACTTTTAATACTTTTAATAATTTCTTAGTCCGTAGTTAGCAGTCCGATGTTAGTAGTCCACAATTAGTTTCTAAAAAAAATAAAGACCCCATCGTATTCATGTTGATCGGAATTAATCTTGACCCACGGTACCGTGTTGTCAAATGACGTGTTGCGTACATAAAGTACTGTGTTGTCAAATGACGTGTTGCGTACGTACATGAGGTCTTATGATTAATCTTCTCGTATTGTTTACGGGTGGTCCTGAAATATATAAAATTAAATCATGAGTAAATATATATGAAATATCATATTAATTAGGAAAGATATGATTTATTTAATTTTTCTCCAATTATTTTCGTTGTTAAACAAGCTTTGGATACCCATTCTTATTTTAGTCATAGTTTCTTCGTTACAACTCCGTTTTTGTTGATTCAACTTGCCACTTCCTTGGATCGAGTCAAATTTTAAGAATATGAACTGTAAATACCTTGGTTTACATTCGGAATCACAGGTTATAGTCCAAACTCTAGGTGAATCTTATGAAAGTAATCATTTTTGTCATAAAAACAACATTTAATGGTCATTTTTCTAAAAATACTTATACTTTGAATTAAACCATGAAATTTTTATGTGTTAACATATTCATAAGAAATATCATTTTTCCAGAACATGAACTTCTAATTCAAAGTTCAAGATGGTTTTTAATTATCCAACCCAAAACAGCCTCCGGTTACACTCCGACGACATAGATTCAGTTTTAAGGTGTTCTTTGTAAAAACAAGTTGTATCTTGTTAAATTAGCATATCATTATGATATATTACAAGTCTTGAAGTATTTTAAAAGTTAAGTTAGAAGGATCTATTTAGTTTGCGAACAAATTTGAAATCATTCAAACTATGTTCTTGTTGTTAAAATTTTATATCACAAAATAAGATAGCTATATAAATATGAATCGAATAAAATTATGAACAAGGTTACTACCTCAAGTTACTTGGACAAGATTACTGTAAAAGATGAGTAAAATCCTAGAACCAAAAGAGTGGTGGAGTTGGATCAAAAGGTTGGAAGTAAACTTGTAAATTTGGAAGGATTTTTGAAGTGTTCTTGGAAAGATTTTCTTATGATGTTTAAGTGTTGTTTTTGAAGCTAGATCTTCATGGTTGTTTGCTGAGATGTTTAAGGTGTTTAAGGCTCATGAATATGTGTGTGTTTAGCTAGGAAATTAAGGTAAAAGATTGAATTAGAAATGGAATGGGGGGGAGGTCTTAAAAATGTGAAAATGGGGAACATGGACAAATTTTCATTTTGTTATTTTGTAAAATTAGTCATGCATACTTCCAATTCTAATTACCTAGCCTTAAGGGCATGAACAAGAGCTGAATAGATGTTGATTTGACATGTATATACCAATAGTAAATACATCTAGAAGATGGGTATGATACCGGTACATATACCCTAGGTATACGTATAGAAATCTTTAAGAAAATGGAACGAGGATTCAAATATAACTATCTTTTGTAAATATACTTATATTGTTTTATGTATGTAAGCCCTTTAAAAGTGATTAAATACATATCTATACGATGCATGTATAAGTATTATAGATTATAAGTATTTATGTCAAAGAACGTTACGTATAGTTATCGTTTTGAAAACTTAAGTTAGTAGTTTCAAAATATACCTACAACTCATTGTTATTAGTACACAATGAGATGTTAAACATCCTTAGATCATGTTAAATATATATAGATACATATATATACCCAGACGTATAATTATCATATGTTATATAGTTCGTGATATCATCGGTCAAATTGGACGGTCAAACGTTGTGTAAAACTCTTTTCAAAAACATAAATCTCAACAATTTAGATTGCTTATCATGTTGGTAAGGTTTAATTTATGTAAATATTAATCTTATATGCAATAAACGATCGGAAAAATCCGGGTCGTTACATTACCTACCCGTTAAATAAATTTCGTCCCGAAATTTTAAAATTGTACCTATTTTGCGTCATCGGGAAACAAATGTGGGTACTTTTGTTTCATTTGATCCTCTCGTTCCCAAGTAAACTCGGGACCCCTTCGAGCATTCCAACGAACCTTGACGATTGGTATGTTGCTCTGCTTAAGCCGTTTAACCTCACGGTCCATGATTTCGACTAGTTCTTCTATGAATTGTAGTTTCTCGTTGACTTGAATTTCTTCAAGAGGAATGGTGAGATCTTCCTTTGCAAGACATTTCTTAAGGTTTGAGATGTGAAATGTATTATGTACTCTGGCGAGTTGTTGTGGTAATTCGAGTCGATAAGCTACCGGTCCAATGCGTTCGATGATCTTGAACGGGCCTATATACCTTGGGTTCAGTTTACCTCTTTTTCCAAAACGTATTACACCTTTCCAAGGTGACACCTTTAACATAACCATGTCACCGATCTGAAACTCTAATGGTTTCCTTCGGACATCGGCGTAGCTCTTTTGGCGACTACGGGCTGTTTTCAATTTCTCCTTGATTTGCACTATCTTCTCAGTAGTTTCATGGATGATCTCGGGTCCAGTTAATTGTCGATCTCCTACTTCGTTCCAACAGATAGGGGATCTACACTTCCTTCTATACAGTGCTTCGAATGGTGCAGCTTTAATGCTCGCATGATAACTATTATTATACGAGAATTCTGCTAATGGTAGATATTTATCCCATCCGTTTCCAAAATCGATCACACATGCTGAAAGGACCCGTCCTAATCCACCTGGACGAAGTCATCAACATTTGGTCCCATTGCGATGATCGGCTCCAAGTATTGTCCTTATATTGAGCAAATGCACAGCGAAAGACTTAATTCGTACCTGAGAATAAACATGCTTTAAAGTGTCAACCAAAAGGTTGGTGAGTTCATAGGTTTATCATAACAATCATTTCAATATGTTAATAGACCACAAGATTTCATAATCATAAACATAATACACTCGCAAGTGTATGTAAAGCATTCTAAGTGGTTGAGCACTTGGTAACCATACTTAACATTTAATCAATGTCGCATATTCCCTTTATTATGAAATCTCACTACACCGTACCAAGTGTAGTCACCAAAACGACGTACTGTGCAACCGTTGAATACTGGTCGTCCAGTCCGGTTGGGGTTGTCAGGCCCGATAGATCTATCAACAGGATTCGCGTTTACAATACCCATGTAAATAGTAGTTACCAAGCTACAGGGAAATATGCCAGTGGTACAACTCAACGTAGAATATATTTTTAAGTACTTGTGTCTATTTTGTAAACATTTATAAAAGCAGCGCATGTATTCTCAGCCCAAAAATATATATTGCAAAAGCAATTAAAAAGGGAGCAAATGAAACTCACTTTTGCCTTGAAGGTATTTAATTCGACTTGGTCTCCGATAGATATCACGAACCTAACCATATATATAATATATCAACATATTTTCTTTTTAAGTAATCGTTACATATATATATATACTTTTAATACTTTTAATATTTTCTTAGTTCGTAGTTAGCAGTCCGATGTTAGTGGTCCACAATTAGTTGCTTAAATAAAATAAATAAAGACCTCATCGTATTCGTATTGATCAGAATTAATCTTGACCCATGGTACCATGTTGTCAAATGACGTGTTGCGTACATAAAGTACCGTGTTGTCAAATGACGTGTTGCATACAATCATGAGGTCTTATGATTAATCTTCTCGTGTTGTTTACGGGTGGTCCTGAAATATATAAAATCCAATCATAAGTAATTATATATAAAATATCATATTAATTAGAAAATATATGATTAATTTACTTTATCTCCAAATATTTTCGTAGCTAAACTAGCTTCGGATACCCAATCTTGTTTTAGTCGTAGTTTCTTCATTACAACTCCGTTTTTGTTGGTTCAACTTGCCACTTCCTTGGATCGAGTCAAATTTTAAGAATATGAACTGAAAATACCTTAGTTTGTATTCAAAATCATAGGTTATAGGTCAAATTTTGGTGAAACTTATGAAAGTGATCATTTTCCATCATAAAAACAACATTTAATGATCATTTTTCTAAAAATACTTACACTTTGAGTTAAACCATGAAATTTTTATGTGTTAACATATTCATAAGAAATATCATTTTTCCAGAACATGAACTTCCAATTCAAAGTTCAAGATGGTTTTTAATTATCCAACCCAAAACAGCCCCCGGTTGCACTCCGACGACGTAGATTCAGTTTTTAAGGTGTTCTTTGTAAAACCAAGTTATATCTTGTTAAGTTAGCATATCATTATGATATATTACAGGTCTTGAAGTGTTTTAAAAATTAAGTTAGAAGGATCTATTTAGTTTGCAAACAAGTTTGAAATCATTCAAACTATGTTCTTGTTGTTAAAATTTTACAACATAAAATAAGATAGCTATATAATTATGAATCGAACAAGATTATGAACAAGGTTACTACCTCAAGTTACTTGGACAAAGTTACTGTAAGAGATAAGAAAATAATCTTGGAATCAAAGAGTGGTGGAGTTAGATCAAAAGGTTGGAAGTATACTTCTTCAAATGGGTGATTATTTTGATATGTTCTTGAAAGAGTTTTCTTATGGTGTTTAAGGCTTGTAATTGAAGCTAAATGATGGGAAAAATGCTTGGAGATGATCAAGTATGAAGTTAGGAGTATTTTGAGAGAGAAATGAGGGTGTAGGTATGAGAAAATGGAGTGAAGAAATGGTGTTCATTCATAAAAACGTTTTTAGTTTATAAAGAAAGAAAAGGATTCCTAATTTTGTTTTCTTACTAATAATTTATGCTACTTGACAAATCCTAGTTACCTCATATCTAGGGCAGTAATAATGTTGATTAGGATGTTGATTTAATGTGTATATACCAATAGTAAATATGTATAGAAGCCGGGTATGATACGGGTACATATACCCTAGATATACGTATAGAAATCTTGAGGAAACGGAACGAGAATTCAAATATAGCTATCTTTTGTGAATATACTTATATTGTTTTATGTATTTAAGTCCTTAAAAAGTGATTAAATACATTATATATACGATACATGTATAAGAATTATAGATTATAAGTATATATATCAAAGAATGTTACGTATAGTTATCGTTTTGAAAACTTAAGTTAGTAATTTCAAAATATACTTATAACTCATTGTCATTAGTACACAATGAGATGTTAAACCATCCTTAGATCATGTTAAATATATATAAATACATATATATACACAAACATATAATTATCGTATGTTATATAGTTCGTGATATCATCGGTCATATTGGACGGTCAAACGTTGTGTAAAACTCTTTTCAAAAACACAAGTCTCAACAATTTGGATTGCTTATCATGTTGGTATGGTTTAATTTATATAAATATTAATCTCATAAGTATAATTTGGTCGGAAAATTCCGGGTCATTACAGTACCTACCCGTTAAAGAAATTTCGTCCCCGAAATTTGATAGAGGTTGTTATGGTTAAAAATAAGAAGGTTTTTAAGACAAATATAAGGTGATAATGGAGTTTTATCATCATTGAGTAATGTAGATAAAACGATTCGATTATGCGAAGAATATAAATGAGACTATCGTAAAAGAGTGAGATGAGTAAAATATATTCGTCTTAACCGATGACGTAGTTATGATTGATTTCCGGGATTTAAAGAGAATCTTACGTAATAAGATTTGGTTCTTTGGTGATTAAGGAAATTGGGATCTTTTTTGATTATATGCAATAATCTGTTTCGATTGCTCTGTCGGATATTTCACTATAAATTCACCCCTTCGTTTCCTTATTTTCCACGACTCACACCTTCTATTCTTTCTCCCTTGATTCTTACTTTAAAGCATTCATCAATATGCTCCATCCAGTCCTGATTCTTGATATACTCCTAACTTTTATATATGTCATTCTTCTTTTTCATCTACCACCAGAAGAATCTATTTACTTCTACTATACTCTTGTGTTTATAGTGTTTCTAATTCTCCCGTGTCTCTATATTGCTATCTGCATCGATATACATGGTTTGTAATTTCAGGGTTATTATCGAAGTTTAAATTCTTCATTATTTTTCAGAGCTTCATGCTTTCGTTTTCTCTTCCCGACTTCGAGTCAAGCGAGTAATGGTCCGGAATTCGTAGATATGAAATTCAGAATGAACATAGCTAATGCTCTAAGAAGAAAATGGTAATAGAACGATTTTGATTTATTAAATTACCAGAATACCCTGGAGAAGACCGAGTCATCCAGAAAAATATTCTCTTGATATGTTTAGAGATTAGATAGAATGTAAGAGTCGTGTAAATGGCACATGATGACGGTACTGTGAATCATCATGCTTCATTAGAAACTCAGCATGACTTACTGTAATATAATGACGTTGATCAAGTGTCATTATATTATACTAATCCATGCTTCAGTTCCCAACACTACTTCAAAACATTCATATTTTAAACTCGAAGGTTTTAGAATTTAGAAACTAACACAGTTTCTTTTATGTTGCAGATATTACGGAGAGATAAATGATCTCAGATAAGAATAGTTGTGAAAATATCTCCAGAAATATGGAGGATATTTATAATAGAACATACGAGAATATCTTAGGATTTCTAATATCAATGGATGATGAAGAAGATTTGTCTGTGAAGGTTTAGAATGAGAAATAAGATGTTTGCTAACGATTTCAGCAGGCACAGAATCATTTGGATTCTTTGAAGGCAAACTTATTCTTTATGACTTTCTTCATAGTTTTGCATAATCCGCTTTTCGGTACTAAATTTTCTATCTAGCGTTCCTAACACTCCTTTCTTTATCATCAAACTTTTGGCCATTAAGATCATCTACAACATGCTGCTTCGTCAGCATTTTCAAAGTTAACTGATCTGGGTCATCGGTTATCAAATCGAGGTAGTTTCAGGAGAATTGTGTTATTAGAATGATTAATCGCTGATGGTAATATTGTAGAATATAAAAGGTTCCCCAGTAACAATAAAGAGTACGCATATATATCGCGGTTATAATAGAGTTGTTTCGGATGAAAAGTCGGAGTTGACTTGTTGGAGCTGTGACAAAATTAGCTACTTTGGAAAGGGATTGCAAAACGATCTTTGGTAATAACAATGTCAAAGGAACTAGAACAGATACGTGTCAAACGTTTACTCAGTTTCCGAGGGTTTTTCAGGTGCATAACTATATGCATCAATCTTTTCTTCCGTAGATGAAGTGCGGTTGGTTTATCCTCTCAATTGAGGTGTTTTTAAGAATCATGATAGATTTGAACGCTGATTGTAATCGTCGAGATACAATGAGGTTTAAGATGAAATCAAGTGGCAATCTTGAAGAAATGTTTAGTTTCATATGTTATAATCAATATTTTAATTCATTTTAATTGTCCAGTGTCATTAGTCCACAGTCGATAGTCCACAGTAACAGTCCAATAATTCATATATAGTTTAATATATAATATACGAATTAATTAATACGTGTCGTGACCCGTATACCTCTCAGACTCGATCACAACTCAAACTATATATATTATTGTAGAATCAACCTCAATCCTGTATAGAGAACTCGATCATTACTGCATATAGAGTGTCTATGGTGATTCCAAATAATATATATAGATGCGTCGATATGATATGTCAAAACATTGTATACGTGTCCCGATATTTAAAGTGCGTAAAATAATTACAGAAATTAAATGACGATAAATAAAAGTGCGATAATTAAATTGCGATAAATAAACTGCGATAAATAAAATGTAATCAGTTAGCTAGGAACAGTTAGCTGGAACAGTTAGCGTGGATTCTTAACAAAATTTTTCATAGTTAATTTGTTTGTTTCTAACAGATTTTATTTTGTCATATGTTTTCTTCATATGCCACTTGTTGATTTCTGGGAAGTCAAAATCCAAATATGAAATTGAATGAAAATGGTTATTCTGCGGTGAACGGATAAGTATATCGGTGGTTGTAAGTAGGATAGTAAATGACTGTTGAATCAGCTTCGACGAATGTACAATGTAACTTATTAAGATGAAATCTAATTATTCCTCGGGTATTACCTACCCGTTAAAAAAAAAAAATTCACCATTAATATTTTGTACAAAAGAACTTTTAATTACAATCTTTATGAAAACATATATACATATATATTTTCTTCAGATGAAATCATGAATTTAATGAGTTAATATGATATTAATCTCATTTGCTTTTCGGTTTGAGCTAGAATAAGAAATCTCTAAAACATTTTGAAGCCACATATTCTTCGCAGAATATCAATGAAGTTATGGATCAATACTTCATCGTTCATTATTGTTGGTACTCCTTAGTATCTATGGTGCGTATGATGTTGATGTTTGTGGGACAGATTATGATGTCGAGACGTGTGATGCGGACGTTGTTTGTTAGTGGTGATGATGGTATTATTGATGTTATTGATGGTGGTGATGATTATGCTGCTGGTGCTGCAGCTGGTGTTTGCAACCTTCGCACCATGTTCTCCAAAGCCGTCACGCGAGCGCGAAGTTCGTTAACTTCTGCTAGTACACCGGGATGATTGGCGGTTGGAGCGAGCGAATGAACAAGATTTGTAATATGGGATAGTATATAATCGTGACGAGATACTCTAGAAATGAGAGAGAAAATGGTGTTTCGAATAGGTTCGCCAGTAAGTGCTTCAGGTTCATCGCCAAGAGGGCAATTTGGTGGATGAAATGGATCACCTTCTTCTTGTCTCCAGTGATTTAGTATATTACGAACCCATCCCCAATTCATCCAGAATAGATGATGGGAAATTGGTTGATCCATTCCGGTGACGCTGCTTTCGGAGCCCGAATGGAAATCCATATCGGCATAACTGTCGGAATCTGAAGAATTCGAACTAGATGCAGAATCCATCTTGTATAATGGGGAAAATGAATTTTTGGTATGGAATAGATTATAGGAGTTAGATTTGGTACTCTTCAATACATAATTTACATATGTATATATAATACCAAAATCCCTTAAATTACGGAGAATCTTTGAAATGATATCAGTCAAAATTCGCAATAACAGATATGCTAAGATAAGAATTCGTCTATACACTATCAATGCAGTAAAACGTGTCTAGACTTATGAATGATAAGCAGGTAATTTCCTAAGGATGATAAGCAGATGATTTCCGACTAGAAATGATAAGCAAAACTTTTGACATGTAGACACGGTCGAAGTCCAGACTCATTAATGCATCCTAACAACTACTAGTTAGACACACTAATGCAAGACCTGGTTCGCTACGACCACCGCTCTGATACCAACTGAAAGGACCCGTCCTAATCCACCTGGACGAAGTCATCAACATTTGGTCCCATTGCGATGATCGGCTCCAAGTAATGTCCTTATATTGAGCAAATGCACAGCGAAAGACTTAATTCGTACCTGAGAATAAACATGCTTTAAAGTGTCAACCAAAAGGTTGGTGAGTTCATAGGTTTATCATAACAATCATTTCAATATGTTAATAGACCACAAGATTTCATAATCATAAACATAATACACTCGCAAGTGTATGTAAAGCATTCTAAGTGGTTGAGCACTTGGTAACCATACTTAACATTTAATCAACGTCGCATATTCCCTTTATTATGAAATCTCACTACACCGTACCAAGTGTAGTCACCAAAACGAAGTACTGTGCAACCGTTGAATACTGGTCGTCCAGTCCGGTTGGGGTTGTCAGGCCCGATAGATCTATCAACAGGATTCGTGTTTACAATACCCATGTAAATAGTAGTTACCAAGCTACAGGGAAATATGCCAGTGGTACAACTCAACGTAGAATATATTTTTAAGTACTTGTGTCTATTTTGTAAACATTTATAAAAGCAGCGCATGTATTCTCAGCCCAAAAATATATATTGCAAAAGCAATTAAAAAGGGAGCAAATGAAACTCACTTTTGCCTTGAAGGTATTTAATTCGACTTGGTCTCCGATAGATATCACGAACCTAACCATATATATAATATATCAACATATTTTCTTTTTAAGTAATCGTTACATATATATATATACTTTTAATACTTTTAATATTTTCTTAGTCCGTAGTTAGCAGTCCGATGTTAGTGGTCCACAATTAGTTGCTTAAATAAAATAAATAAAGACCTCATCGTATTCGTATTGATTAGAATTAATCTCGACCCATGGTACCATGTTGTCAAATGACGTGTTGCGTACATAAAGTACCGTGTTGTCAAATGACGTGTTGCGTACAATCATGAGGTCTTATGATTAATCTTCTCGTGTTGTTTACGGGTGGTCCTGAAATATATAAAATCCAATCATAAGTAATTATATATAAAATATCATATTAATTAGAAAAGATATGATTAATTTACTTTATCTCCAAATATTTTCGTAGCTAAACTAGCTTTGGATACCCAATCTTGTTTTAGTCGTAGTTTCTTCATTACAACTCCGTTTTTGTTGGTTCAACTTGCCACTTCCTTGGATCGAGTCAAATTTTAAGAATATGAACTGAAAATACCTTAGTTTGTATTCGAAATCATAGGTTATAGGTCAAATTTTAGTGAAACTTATGAAAGTGATCATTTTCCATCATAAAAACAACATTTAATGATCATTTTTCTAAAAATACTTACACTTTGAGTTAAACCATGAAATTTTTATGTGTTAACATATTCATAAGAAATATCATTTTTCCAGAACATGAACTTCCAATTCAAAGTTCAAGATGGTTTTTAATTATCCAACCCAAAACAGCCCCCGGTTGCACTCCGACGACGTAGATTCAGTTTTTAAGGTGTTCTTTGTAAAACCAAGTTATATCTTGTTAAGTTAGCATATCATTATGATATATTACAGGTCTTGAAGTGTTTTAAAAATTAAGTTAGAAGGATCTATTCAGTTTGCAAACAAGTTTGAAATCATTCAAACTATGTTCTTGTTGTTAAAATTTTACAACATAAAATAAGATAGCTATATAATTATGAATCGAACAAGATTATGAACAAGGTTACTACCTCAAGTTACTTGGATAAATTTACTGTAAGAGATAAGAAAATAATCTTGGAATCAAAGAGTGGTGGAGTTAGATCAAAAGGTTGGAAGTATACTTCTTCAAATGGGTGGTTATTTTGATATGTTCTTGAAAGAGTTTTCTTATGGTGTTTAAGGCTTGTAATTGAAGCTAAATGATGGGAAAAATGCTTGGAGATGATCAAGTATGAAGTTAGAAGTATTTTGAGAGAGAAATGAGGGTGTAGGTATGAGAAAATGGAGTGAAGAAATGGTGTTCATTCATAAAAACGTTTTTAGTTTATAAAGAAAGAAAAGGATTCCTAATTTTGTTTTCTTACTAATAATTTATGCTACTTGACAAATCCTAGTTACCTCATATCTAGGGTAGTAATAATGTTGATTATGATGTTGATTTGATGTGTATATACCAATAGTAAATATGTATAGAAGCCGGGTATGATACGGGTACATATACCCTAGATATACGTATAGAAATCTTGAGGAAACGGAACGAGAATTCAAATATAGCTATCTTTTGTGAATATACTTATATTGTTTTATGTATTTAAGTCCTTAAAAAGTGATTAAATACATTATATATACGATACATGTATAAGAATTATAGATTATAAGTATATATATCAAAGAATGTTACGTATAGTTATCGTTTGGAAAACTTAAGTTAGTAATTTCAAAATATACTTATAACTCATTGTCATTAGTACACAATGAGATGTTAAACCATCCTTAGATCATGTTAAATATATATAAATACATATATATACACAAACGTATAATTATCGTATGTTATATAGTTCGTGATATCATCGGTCATATTGGACGGTCAAACGTTGTGTAAAACTCTTTTCAAAAACACAAGTCTCAACAATTTGGATTGCTTATCATGTTGGTATGGTTTAATTTATATAAATATTAATCTCATAAGTATAATTTGGTCGGAAAATTCTGGGTCATTACACATGCCCTAAGCATGTCTTCAAGAGTCTGAATTGTTCTTTCACTCTGCCCGTCAGTTTGCAGATGATATGCGGTACTCATATCCAAACGAGTTCCTAGGGCCTCCTGTAGTGATTGCCAGAAGTTTGATGTAAATCTACTATCACGATCGGATATAATGGAAATAGGTATTCCATGCCTTGAAACAATTTCCTTTATGTATAATCGTAATAGTTTCTCCATTCTATCCGTTTCCTTTATAGGCAAGAAATGTGCAGATTTGGTGAGACGATCAACTATTACCCAAATGGTGCCATAACCCCAGGCAGTCTTAGGTAATTTTGTGATGAAATCCATGGTAATACCATCCCATTTCCATTCTGGGATTTCTGGTTGTTGAAGTAATCCTGACGGCTTCTGGTGTTCTGCTTTGACTTTGGAACAAGTTAAACATTCCCCAACATATGTTGCAACGTTTGTCTTCAAATTAGGCCACCAATAATGCGTCTTAAGATCTTGATACATCTTTCCAACTCCAGGATGTATCGAGTATCTTGTCTTATGTGCCTCATTCAATATTAACTTCCTTAATCCACCCAACTTTGGTACCCAAATACGGTTTGCAAAATATCGAATTCCATCTTCCCGCATAATGAGTTGTTTCCCATACTTCTTCATTATTTCATTTTTTATGTTTTCTTTAGTAAGAGCTTCTCGTTGAGCCTCTTTGATTTGTGAGTTGAGATTCATGCGAATTTTTATGTTCATTGCTCGTACTCGAATTGGTTCTCGTTCCTTTCTGCTTAAAGCGTCGGCCACTACATTCGCTTTCCCGGGATGATAGCGAATCTCACAATCGTAGTCGTTTATCAGCTCAACCCACCTACGTTGCCTCATGTTCAGCTGTTTCTGATCGAAAATATGTTGAAGGCTTTTATGATCAGTAAACACAGTGCATTTAACTCCATATAAATAGTGTCTCCATATCTTCAATGCAAACACTACTGCCCCCAATTCTAGATCATGCGTCGTATAATTCCGCTCATGAATCTTCAATTGTCGGGATGCGTATGCAATAACTTTCTTTCGTTGCATAAGGACGCAACCAAAACCTTGTCGCGAAGCGTCACAATATATCTCAAAATCATCGTTCCCTTCAGGTAACGATAAAATAGGTGTTGTGGTCAACTTCTTCTTGAGTAATTGAAATGCACTCTCCTGCTCAAAGGTCCATTCGTACTTCTTCCCTTTTTGTGTTAACGCTGTCAATGGTTTAGTTATTCGGGAAAAATCTTGAATAAACCTTCTATAATAACCGGCTAAACCCAAAAATTGGCGTATCTGCGTTGGTGTCTTAGGAGTCTCCCATTTTTCAATGGCCTCAATTTTAGCTGGGTCAACCTGAATTCCTTTGCTACTAACAACATGGCCAAGAAATTGCACTTCTTTCAACCAAAACGCACACTTAGAAAATTTGGCATATAATTGTTCTTTTCTTAACAATTCTAATACCAATCTTAAATGCTGTTCATGCTCTTGCTCATTCTTGGAATAGATAAGAATATCGTCAATGAAAACGATAACAAACTTATCTAAATACGGACTACAAACTCGATTCATGAGGTCCATGAATACAGCTGGCGCATTCGTTAATCCAAACGGCATGACCAAAAATTCATAATGACCGTAGCGTGTCCGAAAAGCAGTTTTCGGAATATCTTCTTCTTTGACACGTAGTTGATGATAGCCCGACCTTAGGTCGATTTTTGAGTAAACACATGATCCTTGCAATTGATTAAATAAGTCATCAATTCTCGGTAGTGGATACCGATTCTTGATAGTTAACTTATTTAATTCACAATAATCTATACACATTCGGAAAGATCCGTCTTTCTTCTTGACGAATAAAATCGGAGCTCCCCACGGTGAAGTGCTCGGTCGAATGAAACCACGGTCCAGTAATTCTTGTAACTGGCTTTGTAACTCTTTCATCTCAGATGGTGCAATTCTATATGGAGCACGAGCCACTGGTTCAGCTCCCGGTACTAGATCTATTTGAAATTCTACAGATCTAAATGGAGGTAATCCTGGTAACTCTTTCGGAAATACTTCAGGAAAATCTCTTGCCACAGGCACGTCGTTGATGCTCTTCACTTTTTCCTTCATTTTGACTTTATTAACATATTCTAAGATAGCATAGCACCCTTTCTTCAAGCACTTTTGAGCTTTCAAATAACTAATGAGTTTTAGCTTTGAGTTACCCTTCTCTCCATAAATCATTACTGGCGTTTTATCCTTACGAGGAATGCGAATTGCCTTCTTGGCGCACACAACTTCAGCTCCTATTTTGGACATCCAGTCCATGCCGACCATTACAACAAAACTTCCTAATTCTACGGGTATCAAATCAATCTTAAATGTTTCTCCGGCTAAATTTATTTTACAATCACGGTAAATTTTATCGGCTTTAATTAGTTTACCATTAGCTAACTCAATCATGTACTTAGCATCTAGAGGTAATGATGAACAATTCAATTTAGCGTAAAAGTCTCTACTCACGTAACTTCTATCAGCACCAGTATCAAATATAATAGATGCGGATAAGTTATTAATGGTAAACGTACTCGTAACAAGCTCCGGGTCTTCACACGCCTCTCTAGCATTAATAACAAATGCTCTTCCACGTGCAGATCCATTATTCTTCTCTGGATTCGGACACTGGCTCTTATAATGACCCTGTTTCCCACACCCATAACAAGTAACAGTGGCCAAGGCAGTTCTATTTGCATTGGTGGCAGGAGTCTTGGTACCGTTTGTATTTGTAGCAGGAACCCTACAATCTTCAGCAAGATGACCTTTTCGATTACAATTGTTGCACACCACATTACAATAACCAGAGTGATGTTTGTGGCATCTGTTACATAAAGGATTTCATCCTTTGTAACCTGAGTTTGAACCGCTACCCGCACCTTGCGTGGTTTCTTGTTTCTTGTTGGATTGTTGATGATTACCTTCCCACTTTCTTTTGTTTCCCGATGTCTTGACATCGGTGTTCTTATCCAGAATAATCTGGTCCATCAATTCGTTCACCATGGTGATAGCTTCATGAATAGTCTTGGGTTTGGATGCTGTAACATTTGCCTTGACCTTTTTAGGCAAACCGTCTTTGTACAGTTCAATCTTCCGTTCTTCGGTTGGTACTAATTCGGGACATAGCAAAGCTAATTCCATGAATCACTGATTGTAGTTGGTGAGTTCAGTACCAACAGCTTTCAGGCTTCGTAATTCAGCTTCCAACTTCCTAACCTCGTTCCTTGGACAATATTCATTGATTAGCATTGTTTTGAATTCTTCCCAAGGAGTATCATAAGCTACATCTCCTCCTACGGCCTTCACATAGTTTTTCCACCACGTGAGTGCACTATCTTGTAGGGTGCACGATGCATACTTGGTCATGTCCTTCTCAATACAACCACTGATTTTAAACACAGACTCAATCTTTTCGATCCACCGGGTTAAACTTACCGGTCCTTCTGTTCCACTGAATGATGAGGGCTTGCAACCTTGAAAAGTTTTGTAAGTGCACCCCACACGAGGATTTGGGTTAACTGCAGCACCTCTTGCAGCCTCGACCCATAACATTCTGTCGTTCACTCGCTGATTGATGAGTTCCTGGATTTCTTGTTCCGTCATTCGGTTCAATCGCGCCATAATCTTCAATAAGAATGAAAAAAAATAATTATTCACATGGAATATTATAGATGTAGTATGTATTTACAGTACATCGTAGCTTATTAATAATATGAACCAGTTATTATTATAAAAGCCTTTTCTTCTTATTAGCGTTTTATAATTATATCTAGGGTAGTACCTACCCGTTAAAGTTCATACTTAATAGCTTAGTACGAAAATCGATTACTACCACCCAAATAATACTTAACCATGGAAAATTATTGCATTTCACACTTCACTATTTTACATATGCTTATCTTACATCAAACGTTAAGCAAACCACACTAGTAATATTATACAAAACATTATATAATCCCATAGTTTAAAACAACAGCGCATCATTTAACCCAAAGCGTTCGTGTTCAAAGAAATCGCTTAAAGGTTATCCTGGTTGTCTCCCTGCGTTTTGGCTGAGGAACCGAAGAACTGGATGTCGGGATAGAACTAATAGGAATAGCGGGAATAGGTGTGGAAGTATCTGGTGGAGTTGGTGCCACAACATCCTCTCTAGACTCGGGATTTAGATTTTCCATTTCAGTAGCCTTTCGTTTCTTTCCTCGTTCGAACTTGTCTTTCGTAATTTCCTGTATTTCTTCCTCCTCAGGATCACTTTCCGGTTCCTCTTCAATTGATTCATCTGGAACTTGTGAGTCTTCCCCAAAGGTGTCGTTTTCATCATCGGATAGATTAATGACTGGAACACCATCTGAAGAGTCTGGTTCGGAGTCGCTGAATGTGATAATAAGTTCTAAGCCAGACATCTATCACATAACAACTAGCACGTTAATACTACATAATATTTACATATTAATTTTTAACCAACAAGGATAAGCAATAGTTTTCGAAATCAAACACGGTCAAAGTCCAGACTCACTAATGCATCCTAACAAACTCGATAAGACACACTAATGCAAATTCTCTGGTTCTCTAAGACCAACGCTCTGATACCACATGTCATAACCCGACCTTAACCATAAGGACGAATACAATAACATATGATTTCATCGCGAGGTATTGACCTCTATATGCGACATTTTTCAAAAACTGCATTCGTTTTTACAATACAAACCATAGCTTTTATTACAAATACAAGGTTTAAACAACTTAATAATGATTATCGTTTAGCGATAATCTTAGACTTACAAACTTTACATGTGATAATAACAATACGACCTCCAACATATTTTACATTACAAATCCTCCGATATGCAGTTTTATTTTTGACACAAATATGCATACTCAAGATCTTGCTTAAATTCAACATGTTGCAGCAGAAGCTTTTAGTTATCACCTGAGAATAAACATGCTTAAAACGTCAACATAAAGTTGGTGAGATATAGGTTTAATGCCGGCAGCGTTATAAATATAGACCACAAGATTTCATATATAAACGTTTCAATAAAAATATTCTAAGTTGTTGAGCACTTGATAACCATACTTAACATTTAATCAACATCGCATATTCCCTTTATTATGAAATCTTACTACACCGTACCAAGTGTAGTCACCGAAACGAAGTACTGTGCAACCGTTGAATACTGGTCGTCCAGTCCGGTTGGGGTTGTCAGGCCCGATAGATCTATCAACTGGATTCGCGTTTACAATACCGCATGTAAATAGTAGTTACCAAGTTACAGGGAGATATGCCAGTGGTACAACTCAACGTAGAATATATTTTTAAGTACTTGTGTCTATAACGTAAATCATAAAATGCATGTATTCTCATCCCGAAATATTTAGAGTTTAAAAGTGGGACTATATACTCACCTTTTCCTTGAAGGTATTTAACTCGACTTGGTCTCCGATAGATATCACGAACCTAACCATATATATGATATATCAACATATTTTCTTTTTAAGAAATAAACGTTTCATATATATACTTTTAATACTTTTAATAATTTCTTAGTCCGTAGTTAGCAGTCCGATGTTAGTAGTCCACAATTAGTTGCTAAAAAAAATAAAGACCCCGTCGTATTCATGTTGATCGGAATTAATCTTGACCCACGGTACCGTGTTGTCAAATGACGTGTTACGTACATAAAGTACCGTGTTGTCAAATGACGTGTTGCGTACGTACATGAGGTCTTATGATTAATCTTCTCGTGTTGTTTACGGGTGGTCCTGAAATATATAAAATTAAATCATGAGTAAATATATATGAAATATCATATTAATTAGGAAAGATATGATTTATTTAATTTTTCTCCAATTATTTTCGTTGTTAAACAAGCTTTGGATACCCGATCTTATTTTAGTCATAGTTTCTTCGTTACAACTCCGTTTTTGTTGATTCAACTTGCCACTTCCTTGGATCGAGTCAAATTTTAAGAATATGAACTGTAAATACCTTGGTTTACATTCAGAATCACAGGTTATAGTCCAAACTCTAGGTGAATCTTATGAAAGTAATCATTTTTGTCATAAAAACAACATTTAATGGTCATTTTTCTAAAAATACTTATACTTTGAATTAAACCATGAAATTTTTATGTGTTAACATATTCATAAGAAATATCATTTTTCCAGAACATGAACTTCTAATTCAAAGTTCAAGATGGTTTTTAATTATCCAACCCAAAACAGCCTCCGGTTACACTCCGACGACATAGATTCAGTTTTAAGGTGTTCTTTGTAAAAACAAGTTGTATCTTGTTAAATTAGCATATCATTATGATATATTACAAGTCTTGAAGTATTTTAAAAGTTAAGTTAGAAGGATCTATTTAGTTTGCGAACAAATTTGAAATCATTCAAACTATGTTCTTGTTGTTAAAATTTTATATCACAAAATAAGATAGCTATATAAATATGAATCGAATAAAATTATGAACAAGGTTACTACCTCAAGTTACTTGGACAAGATTGCTGTAAAAGATGAGTAAAATCCTAGAACCAAAAGAGTGGTAGAGTTGGATCAAAAGGTTGGAAGTAAACTTGTAAATTTGGAAGGATTTTTGAAGTGTTCTTGGAAAGATTTTCTTATGATGTTTAAGTGTTGTTTTTGAAGCTAGATCTTCATGGTTGTTTGCTGAGATGTTTAAGGTGTTTAAGGCTCATGAATATGTGTGTGTTTAGCTAGGAAATGAAGGTAAAAGATTGAATTAGAAATGGAATGGGGGGGAGGTCTTAAAAATGTGAAAATGGGGAACATGGACAAATTTTCATTTTGTTATTTTGTAAAATTAGTCATGCATACTTCCAATTCTAATTACCTAGCCTTAAGGGCATGAACAAGAGCTGAATAGATGTTGATTTGACATGTATATACCAATAGTAAATACATCTAGAAGATGGGTATGATACCGGTACATATACCCTAGGTATACGTATAGAAATCTTTGAGAAAATGGAACGAGGATTCAAATATAACTATCTTTTGTAAATATACTTATATTGTTTTATGTATGTAAGCCCTTTAAAAGTGATTAAATACATATCTATACGATGCATGTATAAGTATTATAGATTATAAGTATTTATGTCAAAGAACGTTACGTATAGTTATCGTTTTGAAAACTTAAGTTAGTAGCTTCAAAATATACCTACAACTCATTGTTATTAGTACACAATGAGATGTTAAACATCCTTAGATCATGTTAAATATATATAGATACATATATATACCCAGACGTATAATTATCATATGTTATATAGTTCGTGATATCATCGGTCAAATTGGACGGTCAAACGTTGTGTAAAACTCTTTTCAAAAACATAAATCTCAACAATTTAGATTGCTTATCATGTTGGTAAGGTTTAATTTATGTAAATATTAATCTTATATGCAATAAACGATCGAAAAAATCCGGGTCGTTACATTAACAGATTGCAAAAATATTTCATGACTTTCTGCCTGTAATACAAGATCATGAAAAGAGGGTTGTGGAGTGATAAGGCGTTGAGTACGTGGTGGAGAAAGTTTCACATGATGAACTAAGACCACATAAGAACCAGTGAATTTTATCACCATATTTGACTGGATGTCCAATTGCTTGAAGTTGGTCACATAAAGCCTTAAACTTTTTGGAAAATTCAGGGACCGTAGAAGAGCCCTTTTTTATATGGCGAAGAGAATCACGCAGCGTGTGAATACATTCTAGTGAATCATGTCTATAACAGCGTTCCAGAGCCAACCAAACATCATGAGAAGTTTCGTGGACAAGAGTTTCAGCTATGGCTTCCTCTGATAGAGATGTTTGAAGTAGAATTAAAGCTCTTTGATCAGATGCAACCCATGATGCATATGCAGGATTAGGAGTAGTGGTAGCATATGTTGTAACAGTAGGCGATGGTTTAGTTATGGTTCCATCTACATAGCCGGATAATTGTTGATAAGCAAGAAGAGGAACAATCTGCTTGTGCCATAATAAATAATTGGTTGTGGAAAGCTTGATTGAGAGCATGTGAAGAACCCCAGCTAACGGAAGAGTAGAATCAGCATGATCGGAAGAAGATGAAGAAGTGACTTCCATGATGATGAAAAAAATTAGGCCGTCCAGGTGTGTGCAGCTGATACCATATAGAGTTTATGAAAACACACGTTAATTGTGTGAGCAGTATATTCAATGTATTTATAAGATATAATACATAACAAATTAGCCTATCAATAAGAGATATACGTGGACCGAATAACAATATACAATGACTATCCTATAAACTAGGATACAGATGAATGTGGTCTATCAGTTTCTAACATGTTTTTATTTTATCTACACTACTTCACAGAATGTACTCTTAGTTCTTATTCTGTCTGTTGGACCTGTTGGGTATTTTATTTAGTTTCCAAATATGAGGAAATTAAAACCAAACCCAAGGCCCAACAAATTAGGCCCAAATGTTGGTTGACTTGGTCAATCATTTGAGGGCATTTCAAATCTCAATTGGGTGCAGCTGTTTTTATCATCAAGAGAGAAAGAAAGATCACAGAGAGATCAAGAAAAAGAGTCAAAACCCCAATTCCCGTCTACAGTGACAGCAGGCCAGAAAACCTTCGATCCCCGGAGATCCGACCGTTGAATCTTCTTCATTTTTGGGCTGTGTCTTCCTGACATCAGTGCCAACATTTTCAACCGTTGAATTCGTCTCAAGTGTTCTGTAGCTCGAGTTACAACAGGCCGAACAGTAGCAGAATTTTGGGTGATGAAATTCTTCTTTTGTCTTTAATTGTTTCATATACTTGTTGATTATTGTTGTTCAAGAGTATGTTGATGTTGTATGCCTCTAGTTGATCTAGAGAAGAATTATTGTATTGCTCTCTTTTTTGATGATAGTGGAATTTAAGTGGCTTACGAGTCCCGTGGTTTTTACTCTCGGTTTTGAGGGGTTTTCCACGTAAAAAGTCTCGTGTTTTAGTGTGTGCTTGATTATTGTTTTGCTACTGATTTGGAACAGATTTGGGGACTGATTTGGGTTGGATTTGATATAGCTTGTTTGTTAGTTTCCTCACGGGTTCATACGGGTCGGGAAAGTATTGGTCAAACGGGTTTGTTTCCGCTTTGTAGATTGTCCGTTGTGATTATTTTCCCATCAAATTGGTATCTAGAGCTAGGTTATTTGATTTGACTTGTGTGAAAGATGGAAGCTAATACAAGTAAAATGATTAGTTTAAATGGTTCAAATTATCATGTTTGGAAAGGTAAAATGGAGGATCTTCTTTATGTGAAAGATTATTATTTGCCTGTTTTTACTGAGGATAAACCTGAGGAAAAATCTGATGCTCAATGGAAAATTTTGCATAGACAAGTATGTGGGTATATTCGGCAGTGGGTTGATGATAATGTTGTGAATCATATTACTGGGGAGACTGATGTTAAAGCCTTATGGAAAAAGCTTGAGCAGTTATATGAACGAAAGACTGGGAATAACAAGTTGTTCTTAATTAAGCAGATGATGGCTTTGAAGTATCATGATGGGACTCCTATTACAGATCACCTAAATGCATATCAGGGTATTATAAATCAGCTTGCAGGTATGGGTATCAAGTTTGAGGATGAGATTCAGGGTCTCTGGTTACTTGGTACATTACCGGACTCTTGGGAGACTTTTAGGACATCTTTGTCCAACTCTGCACCGAATGGTACTATCACCATGGAATTGGCTAAGGGTAGTATTTTGAATGAAGAGATGAGAAGAAAGTCACAAGGTTCCTCTTCACAGTCAGATATCTTGGTCACAGAAACGCGGGGGAGAAGTCATAGTAGAGGTCAGGGTAAAAGAGGCAATCATCGTAGCAGCTCACGCAAAGGCAAATTTGCTAATGTTGAGTGTTATAATTGTCATGAAAAGGGGCACACAAAGTGGTATTGTCCAAAGTTGAAGAATGAGAAGAAAAAGGCATATGACAAGAATAAACAAAAGAAAAGTGATGGTGGTGATGATGATAAGGTTGAAGTTAACGCTATCACAGATGAGTTCTTTGTTTGTATTGATTATGATATGATCAATCTTACTCATGATGACACGAGTTGGATTGTTGATAGTGGTGCTACATGTCATGTTGCAATTTGTAGAGATCACTTCTCATCTTACACTCCAGGTGACTATGGATTTGCTAGGATGGGTAATGCCGGGTTATCAAAGATCGTTGGTATTGGAGATGTTTGTTTGAAATTTGACACGGGAATGGAGTTAGTTTTGCATAATGTAAAACATGTTCCGGATATGAGACTTAATGTTATTTCAACAGGCATTCTTGATGATGATGGTTATTATAACGGTTTTGGTAATGGTATTTGGAAACTAACTCTCGGTTCTATGATAGTGGGAAGAGGCAAGAAAGACTCAAGATTATACATCACGCGTCCTAAGATCATCCAGAACATTGTTAACGCAGTGGACAATGTTGATTCTACTGAGTTGTGGCATAAAAGACTTGGCCACATGAGTGAAAAGGGGATGTCTATCTTGTTCAAGAAGAATGTGTTGTCGGGTGTTAGTGGTATTGATTTGAGTAAGTGTTCTCACTGTTTGGCAGGGAAACAAACCAGAGTTGCGTTTAAGAGTCATTCTCCTTTTCGAATGGAGAACGTACTTGATCTAGTTCATTCGGATGTTTGTGGGCCTATGAAGACTAGGACACTTGGTGGATGTTCCTACTTTGTTACATTCATCGATGATCATTCCAGGAAGGTGTGGGTTTATACCTTAAAGTCAAAGGATCAAGTATTTGAAAAGTTTAAGGAATTTCATACACTAGTTGAAAGGCAAACAGGGAAGAAACTCAAGTGCATTTGGACTGATAATGGCGGTGAATACATTGGCAGATTTGATGCTTATTGTAAGGAGAATGGTATTCGGCATCAAAAGACTCCACCAAAGACACCTCAGTTGAATGTCTTAGCAGAGAGGATGAACAGAACTTTGGTTGAGAGAGTTAGATGTTTGCTTTCACATGCAGGGTTGTCCGATTCCTTTTGGGGTGAGGCTTTAAATACGGCAGTTCATATTATTAATCTAACCCCTTGTGTTCCTTTGCGTTTTGATGTTCCTAACAGGGTTTGGAGCGGCAAAGATGTTTCTTACCGTCATTTACGAGTTTTTGCATGTAAAGCTTTTGTTCATGTTCCCAAAGATGAGAGGTCAAAGCTTGATATGAAGACTAAGCCATGTGTATTCCTCGGCTATGGTGAAGATGATTTTGGGTACAGGTTATATGATCCAGTTCAGAAGAAACTCGTACGAAGCCGAGATGTTGTATTTACAGAAGATCAGATGTTAAAAGATGTTGATAAGACAGATTCAGTTCCTCAACCTAGTGCTGATCTTGTTGATTTGGATCCAGTTACTCCACAACATGTTGGAGATGATGTTCATAATGATGAACATGGTACTGATGATGATTATGCTCCGGAGCAGGTAGAGATTCCAGTACCAGATGTGCCCCCATTTGTCCTACTTAGGCGGTCTACCCGAGACCGTCATCCTTCTGTTAGATATTCTGCTGATGAGTATGTATTAGTTACTGATGGGGGAGAGCCAGAATGTTATTCAGAAGCAATGAAAGATGAGCATAAGAAAGAGTGGGGTGAAGCTATGCAAGATGAAATGAATTCCTTGCATGAGAACAATACTTATGAGCTGGTAAAGTTACCTAAAGGCAAGAGAGCTTTGAGAAACAAATGGGTATTCAAAGTGAAGACAGATGAGCTTACTTCACAACCAAGGTACAAAGCTAGGTTAGTCGTTAAAGGATTCAGCCAGAAAAAGGGTATTGATTTTGATGAGATTTTCTCACCGGTTGTGAAGATGGGATCTATTCGAGTGGTTCTTGGATTAGCTGCTAGTCTTGATCTTGAGGTTGAACAGATGGATGTCAAGACTGCTTTTCTTCACGGTGATTTGGATAAGGAAATCTACATGATGCAACCTGAAGGTTTTCGGGTTAAGGGTAAAGAAAATTATGTTTGTAGACTTCAGAAAAGTTTATATGGGTTGAAGCAAGCACCGAGACAGTGGTATAAGAAGTTTGAGTCGGTTATAGGAAAGCAAGGCTACCGAAAGACAACTTCAGATCATTGTGTTTTCTTTCAGAGGTTTGGTGATGATGATTTCATCATATTGTTGTTATACGTTGATGATATGTTAATTGTTGGTAAAAATATTAAAAGAATTGCGCAGTTGAAGCGAGAATTGAGCAAGTCTTTTGCTATGAAAGACTTGGGGCCAGCAAAACAGATTCTTGGCATTCGGATTTATAGAGATAGAGGTGCTAAGACGTTACATATATCACAAGAGCAATACATTGAAAAGGTGCTAAGTAGATTCAACATGAAGAATGCTAAAGTGGTTAGTTCCCCTCTTACAAACAACTTTAAGCTAACAGAAAGAGATTGTCCTACTTCAAAGGAGGATGTTGAGGAGATGGATATAGTTCCATATGCGTCAGCAGTTGGTAGCTTGATGTATGCTATGGTGTGTACTAGGCCAGATATAGCTCATGCGGTAAGTGTTGTTAGTCGGTTTATGTCAAATCCAGGTAAGAAGCATTGGGAAGCGGTTAAATGGATTATGAGATACTTACAAGGTACTTCAAAGTTAGGTATCACATTCGAAAATGGAGAGCCGGTGCTTGTTGGTTATACAGACTCAGATATGGCAGGAAACAAAGATAACATGAAATCCACTTCTGGATATTTGATGACTTTCGCAGGGGGAGCAGTTTCATGGCAATCAAGGTTACAAAAGTGTGTTGCATTGTCTACAACCGAGGCTGAGTATATGGCAGCAACAGAAGCGTGCAAAGAACTATTGTGGATGAAAAGGTTTCTACAAGACCTTGGGTTTAAGCAATCACGATATGTGGTTCTTTGTGATAATGAGAGTGCGATTCATTTGGCTAGAAATTCTATGTATCATAAGCGGACAAAACATATAGATGTGCGGTATCATTGGATTAGAGAACGTCTTGAAGATGGTTCGTTTGAACTTGATAAAGTTCACACCGATGATAATGGTTCCGACATGTTCACAAAGGCTTTAGCAAGTGAGAAGCTCAAGGTATGTTGCTCGATCGCCGGGATGGCGATTCCTTCCTCATAATTGAAAAGGGGGAGATTTGTTGGGTATTTTATTTAGTTTCCAAATATGAGGAAATTAAAACCAAACCCAAGGCCCAACAAATTAGGCCCAAATGTTGGTTGACTTGGTCAATCATTTGAGGGCATTTCAAATCTCAATTGGGTGCAGCTGTTTTTATCATCAAGAGAGAAAGAAAGATCACAGAGAGATCAAGAAAAAGAGTCAAAACCCCAATTCCCGTCTACAGTGACAGCAGGCCAGAAAACCTTCGATCCCCGGAGATCCGACCGTTGGATCTTCTTCATTTTTGGGCTGTGTCTTCCTGACATCAGTGCCAACATTTTCAACCGTTGAATTCGTCTCAAGTGTTCTGTAGCTCGAGTTACAACAGGCCGAACAGTAGCAGAATTTTGGGTGATGAAATTCTTCTTTTGTCTTTAATTGTTTCATATACTTGTTGATTATTGTTGTTCAAGAGTATGTTGATGTTGTATGCCTCTAGTTGATCTAGAGAAGAATTATTGTATTGCTCTCTTTGTTGATGATAGTGGAATTTAAGTGGCTTACGAGTCCCGTGGTTTTTACTCTCGGTTTTGAGGGGTTTTCCACGTAAAAAGTCTCGTGTTTTAGTGTGTGCTTGATTATTGTTTTGCTACTGATTTGGAACAGATTTGGGGACTGATTTGGGTTGGATTTGATATAGCTTGTTTGTTAGTTTCCTCACGGGTTCATACGGGTCGGGAAAGTATTGGTCAAACGGGTTTGTTTCCGCTTTGTAGATTGTCCGTTGTGATTATTTTCCCATCAGGACCTAATAAAATATGAACTGCACATGAATTAATTTTGTTTTTAAGAAACATGTCTCTGTTTGTTACCATGCTTCTATATCGTTTCTTTTCCTAAAGCATGCTTTGCTTTTGGTACTTAGTATTCTAAAAATTTCACTTCTTTAAATGGGCAGTCAACTATGACTACTTTGATTATTGTTTGTTTGGAAATGTCTTATTTATGTGAAGAAAAGAGAGGTGTTTTGAACTTATTTATATTGGGGTGTTTGGGTTGGCTTCATTTAAAAATTAGTTTTGCTTCTCTTATGATTGGCTAATCTGTTAGTGACTTGCCTGAACCATATGTTATTGTTTTGGGGCATCTTAATAGTAGTAATTTAGTACTAACATTTATAATGACTATTCTTATATAAATATGCAGTATGACAATAGAACCTACATCATCACTTTCAATCAGCTGTATTCTTATATAAATATGCAGTATGACAATAGAACCTACATCATCACTTTCAATCAGCTGAAATTATCCTATGAACATTGTTCATTCGAGTATTCGGTTAAACATTATTGTTTTCTATTTCGTAGAACTTGATAAAATACCTTATTTTATTTACATGTTGATTATATAACATATCATTCAAAAAGATTCCCTTTGAAATTTCGTGATTCCATGTGTCTCTGCACTAGTATTCCATATATCTTTAATTAAGTCTCTAAATATTCAACCCTATTATCTCTTTCCCTTCCCTAATTTTCTCAATATTATTTAGTTCTTTTTCTAGCACAATCTACAATCTAATCGCCATCACCCTTTTCTCTTTTAATTGTTGGTTAACTTATTATACTTACATAGCTCAACAAATTATACTAATATCCAAAAAATTACCATTAGTTGCAAATTCTACCCCGGTTATTCAAACGGGTTGCAATATTAGTTGCATTCTTAGGATCACTTTATGTAGCATCTCCACTCCTCAAACTGAAGCCAACACCAATTATTGAAGCGTATGGGCGAACGGAGAATCTGATAACTGGAGATGTAAGGATGGTTTATTGGTCGGTGGCGGCGGCAGGGACGTATGTCGGTCGGCGGTAGGGACGGTTCTTAGAAGTGGAAGTAAGAAAATGATGCCAGAACTTTTTTCAGATCTACGACGGTGATAATGGAAAATGAAGATATATCGGACGCAATAAACTACTTTGATTTTACAAGATTTAGACCAGAAGATCTTAACCTGGAGCTTACCTTCTTGTTTACTGATATAAAACTTATAAAATCTTAACATGTGTTTTATAATATTTATTACGATTACGATGGATTACAGATAATTAGATGGTGGACTGGTGGTAAATTCATGTAGGTTTGAGGTAATTCTTGACGGTTGAAAATTGATATTTATAATAAGAATTTTGTTTATGAAAAGTTAACTTAGAATGGAGTAATGAGATGGTGGAAAGTTAACTTAAGGTTTGATATTTTTTTTATATGGATTAAAAAAAATCATTTGGATGATATTACCCTCACATGCGTGGCATATGTGAGGGGTTAACCTTATAACCTAATGGACGTTAGGTTGGGTACCAACCACGTAACTTAATCAAGACCTAGGTACCAACTATGCAAAAAATTAAGTTTAGGTGCTATCAAGAAAATATATACAAACCACAGGTACCAACGGCGTAATGTTTTCCAAACTTTTTCTCCTTCGAAAAAACAAAAAACTTATATAAACAACACGAAGTTTAATTAAACAAATGAAACACTTAAAAAACCGTACAATCTCAACAAGAAACTAGAGGTGTTCGTTCGGTTGGTTTATGGTTTACGTGGTTTATTCGGTTTGGTTTATTCGGTTTTCAAGAATATTTTTGAGAACCAATAACCGAACCAAATTTGACAAAACTAAACCAATCCAACCAAATAAGAAATCGGTTTATATGGATTGATTTTGGTTAAACCAAATTAAAACTTTTTGATAAAAAGTGTGTAGATTTTTTTAAAAGGCAAACATATTTTTAAAAGGCAATGTGAGAAGCAGCCCAAGAGTATACAACTCATATTTACAATCTAAACTATATCAATGAACTGAGTAACACAAAAATAAAAACGAAATCAGCAGCAGCTAAGTTTTCTGATATAAAAAATTCATAATACGGAGTAATTGATAAACAAATTCAATTGTTAAAATGAAATCAAACCAATAAAAACATTAACTTCAAACAAGAACAAAATAAAAGATAACTCATACTTCAAATCCAAAATAAAATAAACTAAATATTTAATATATATATATATATATATATATATATCATAAATAAAAGTATCTTTTGGTTTTTTGGTTTGAAACCAAATGTTAATTTTACGAACCAAATCCAAACCGAAAACCGTAAATATTTTCGGGTGAAACCTATAAACCAAACCAAAACCAAATAAGTCAATCTACTTTAACCAAATCAATTTGGTTTGGTCGGTTTCGTGGTCGAAACCGTTTAATGGACACCCTTACAAGAAACTAACAAGCTTGACTAACAAACAATTTAATGAGAGCTCATAGCTAAAACCATTATGATGTAATTACTCAATAACTTTTTAAGCTATAAAGTCAAAAGGAAAACCTACTAGTATTTAAGTGTTATTTAGCTAATTAATTTACTTTACATAAATAATATAATAATAAGCTTAAAAACATATATTCGTGTTGTCACTTCGTTCAATTATTTGTAATGTAGGAGTCTTTCATCAATCGATTAAAGGTTCCATAAATAGTATCAGGAGCGTTTTCGTCCTTTCACATTTTTTTCACTTTTTTTTTATTTTTCAAAAAAACCTCACACTTTTTTCAAAAATTAAAATCGACTTCCCAGGGTAAAGTTTCAAATACTTATTTTCATAAAAAAATCTTAAATAAACTCCACCCAAATATTCAACAGGTCATATCTTCTCGCTCGCAACGAGTTAAATTTTTCCGGCACCATCGTTAAACTCTAAATAATTTTAGGAACACAATGTCACTAACTATACGCAAAACGGACGTTTTTTAGAAAATGTTAAATATTTGAGGTACTTTTCATACACGTTGATTTTGCGTTACATTTTTAAAAGTCGAAAATTTCATAGCGAAACGCGGAGATGATTATATATTGTTAATTCAAAATAACATTTAAATCTTTCACGGATTATCGAGTTGCGCTTAAACGATATCATCGTTAGCCACGAAATAATTTTACAGACTAAATACAATAAAATATATTGAAAAACGAACCCCCGACACGAATCAATAGTTGATAAACTAGTTTAATTTAATTTCCTTAGAAGAAAAAAAAAAACATATATTCGTACTTATCTTTAAGTACTGTGTATATATAAATATATAAATATAAATATATTTTATGAAATGTGATGTGTGTCGTTGAGGTAACGAATAAAATCATAAATATACAGGGGAAGGGGGAGGGTAATTGCTATAAAGTCATACCTTCGTCTTCTTCATCGCATTATTACTTTTTTAACTTTATTAATAAACTCAAAAACTCAATTTAATTCCACCTTGACTACATACATATCAATCAGAAACCCTAAAACATGTCTGGTGGTATTGCTCGTGGCCGTCTTACTGAGGAACGAAAAGCATGGCGAAAAAATCATCCTCATGTATATATATGTTTATATAATTAGCTGTATATTGTAATATGCGTTTATGATTAGCTGTATTTTGTGTTTGATTTCATTTTTATTATTAATTAGGGTTTTGTTGCGAAACCTGAGACTCTACCTGATGGTTCAGTGAATTTGATGATTTGGCAGTGTACCATCCCTGGTAAGACTGGGGTAAGTTTTCGTTACATCTCATTATTTAGATTGCTTTTGTTAATTTAGATTACTTTTGTTAATTTAGATTACTTTTGTTAATTAATGAAATTAGTTTCTTATCAAAGGAGCTTAATATCTGTTATCGGTGTGTTGATATGTAATTGAGATTATTAACTTGAGCAATATTTGATTATTTGTGAAATTAATGAAGTATCCCTGAAGTATCCACCCAGGTCGCCTTTCGCTTAGTGCGGGAGCAGCGGGGAGGGGGGTTATACCGGCCATGCCCTCTTATTGGTCCGGGTTTCCTCCAGGGCAGTAGTTGGGGGCGGATTATGCAACTACGGAAGATGAACGCGTGGATAGTTTAGTCCCTGGGTGATCCCAAACTGATGTCCCACAAAAAATGAAGTGGATTTGCTTGTCTACTCGTAAGCTTAATTTTTCTCATAGATTAATGGATATTGGAGTTGGCCCCCCGAATAACCACTTTAGGATAGTAGGGTACAAAATACAGTACTCGTTTCGCATAAACATGAACTTTTACATTTTATTAGAGAATTTTGTGGGCGTTTATTATAGTTTAATGTTGCAGACTGATTGGGAAGGAGGTTATTACCCTCTTGCACTACACTTCACTGAGGATTATCCAAGCAAGCCGCCTAAGTGTAAATTTCCTCAGGGCTTCTTTCATCCCAATGTTTACCCGTCTGGAACTGTTTGTTTGTCTATCCTTAATGAAGATAGTGTAAGTTCTACTGCTTGTATCTCTTTACTAAGACACCTTGAGAAAGATGTTTAATTATCTATTTTTTTATATAATTTTGTGTAATGTGTTTGTCTTCAGGGTTGGAGACCAGCAATAACTGTCAAACAGATTCTAGTTGGTATCCAGGATCTGTTGGATTCTCCCAACCCTGCTGATCCCGCCCAGACCGATGGATATCACCTCTTTATCCAGGTAATGTTAACACTTCATTTGTTTATTTGTTTATTATTTGGGGTTATTTGTGGCTAAGCCTGAAAGTAATGGTGCTAATGGGTCAGGTTGGGTTCACCAAAAACATCTTTTTGTGAGTTTTCTGATATTTGTGAACTATTTTGTGTCAGATACAAACAACTTTTGACCCATTCCTTGTTAGCTATGTTATTGTGATTTATAATGATTTGACCCGTTAAGAGATCAAGTGTTATCTGGGTCATCCCAAATTGATTATAATTGTGACCTCTGCTGTTGTGAGGTTGTGCATGTACCACTACCAACTATGGTTGAAGTTTAACTTTAGACAACCATAAAGGCATAAACTGTATAAATTCGTGATATTGCTGTTTTCATTTTAGATATTGATTTTACATAATTACATCTGATTGATGTTGCGTGCAGGATACGGTGGAGTATAAGAGAAGGGTCCGCCAGCAGGCAAAGTTGTATCCCCCACTCGTTTAGAAGCAATCAGTGGGTTGGTTATCGTTTGGGTGTGTTTCATGTAGACAATCTTGATGAAACGTTTGATGATATTTTATGGCACCCATTATCGTTGAATTTTTAACTTATTTTCATATTTGGAAAAAAGATTAATCAGCTGATGGAAATTGTTAGTTGATGAAATGCCAATAGACCTGGCTAAACCTTTGCTTTATTTTTGGTGTGGTTGTATGTTACTAATCCAACATATTCAAAGGGTTCTTAAATTCTTATAACATGAGGAATGGGAACCCAATGGTATTTGGATCCCTGCAAGTACTTTTGGGGTTTAAATTTCCTTAATAATTCTACTGCAATTTGCCCATGGCCATGGCTATTTTCTTCTAATACCTTTTTATTTATTGTTTATTACCATTACTATTGTTTACCTATGATTGTCACACTAGTCATTATTCATCAACAATTGTCCTTCATTGTTTTGAATATGTATGCTTTGTGTTTGCAATTCTTTTGCATCTGCATGCTGGGCATAAGTTAGTAGGCTAATCAAATCACGCTATGTTCAGATAGCTTAGGTAACCGAATATTGGTTATAGTACAATAGTTTAGGCATGTATGAACATTTGAGTGATGTATAAAATCTTCAACTTATTCAAAAGGTAATGAGAAAATTGCGCGGATAGTCCCTGTGGTTTGTAGCAACAGCGTGGATAGACAAAGTTGGTGATTTGAGTGTGGATAGTCCTTGTGGTTTTCAAGTGGAGCAAAGATAGTCCAATGCACTAACACTGTTAAATTTTTCTGTTAGACATGAATCATGTGCCAAGCATGTGAGGGTATTTTTAGTATATTCATCCTTTTACACTTGAGGAATGCTATAACCACTCAATTTCTTTTACAAAAAAAATTCACACATAGACGTGTCACTGACATGTACCTCCACATAATATTTGTAACCTCCACGTATTATTTGTAACTGCCCCTTTGTTTTTGCTAAATATTTTTTTTTAATTAATTACCCCGTATTAAATTTTTCCATTCAAAGAAATCTCATTTAATATTTAACTCTTAATTACGAATATCATTGAGATGAATACAGTTTCATTTTTATCTTTTCTATTACTAATTTACTATTAACCTTAATTTCTCCATTACCCCATATTTTTTGTTCTTTGGTAGTAGACACCCAGAACTTCATTAATCTTTTAAAACACTATAAATTATCAACTCATGGCAACCACTTTAACATCTACAATATCCTCGCCTTGTATCAAACAAAATTAAGCACGTAGTTATTGATAGAGATGAGGATGATTTAATTAAGATAGAACTGTTAGATGACATATAAATTATACTCTCAATCGACTGATAAAAATTCGTAAAAAAATTGTTAGCAACTAAAAACCCTCCTAAGTTTAACGAAATGTATACAAGAGGTCTATTTTTTTTTTTAAATGGATGAATATGGATATTAAACAAATTATAATTTGAGAGGAAAGAATATTTGGCATTTTGGGGGTGAAAGTAAAGCAATTGATACAAACAAGGTGATTTACTATTATCACCACCGCTCCGCTCATCTTCAGCTCCGATCTCACATTCTCACCACCGTAAATCGCCTCATCTTCATCATCTCCGTTATCTCCTCTATTTATGGCGATTCCACCTATCAATTAATCTACTCGTGCACCAAAGCATCACCGTCATCGTTGTCTTCACGACCCAAACGTCACCGAAACGGAGTTCCGGAAAGAAGATGTACCAGTAAGATACAATCAAGTCTGATGATGTACCAGTAAGCCATTAGATTATGCAGTACGTTCATCGAATTCAATCGAGTGATGTGCGGTGGAAGGTGAGTATTTAGGTTTGATGAATTATTATTGGTTGAAAGGATAATATATTTCGGAGTAAAAAATATATATGTAAATATTTATTCAAAAATAAAGGTGCAGTTGCATATATTACGTGGAGTACATGTCAGTTGCCACGTATGTATGTGGATTATTTTGAGTAAAAGAATGGAGTGGTTCTAGCATTTCTCTTTACACTTCCCTTTTATCTATGAAATTTTTTTATCTTCAACCTTTTTATTTTAACCTTCATCTCTTCAATACTAAACCCTAATTGTATTTTAACATAATCATCTTCATATTCATATTCATCATCCAAAATAATAACCCCAAATTTTGAAAAGCTAAAACTAAATGCATAATCAATAAACAAAACTACAAATATATGATAAATTAAAGACAAAAAAATAAAGATAAAAAAAAAAAAACAAAAAAAGCCACGATTAGTTATGTTAAGACCATGTTGGGCCTTTCCCTAATTAGTGACAAGATATCCTAATCTAGCTTTAGTAACAAGTGATCTGAATCTCATTACCTGTCATCATCAACCATCTCCATCTGATCCTTTAACTCACCCTCACCATCCGATTTTGGCAGGGTAACGATTTTTGAACCAAAAATCAAGATCTGTAATTCAATCCACCATTCAATCGAACCTGTTAGGTTTCAAACATCCAATTCTGTTCTTGAGTTCAATGAAACCAAAATCATCAAAAAATAAAATTAACAATTAAAATTGATCACAATAGTTTCCTGATGTACTGTTTAACCACTTTCGTGAAGAAGCAAGAACCAAAATATCAACAAAATACAGAATCAAGTGAAGGAAAGTGGCATGATTTTCATATGAATTCACAATCCAAAAACAATTTCAGATCTGAGAATTTGACCGAATGAGCTTGAGGTTTGACTTCAGATCTGAGAATTTTGAAGTGATTCTCTATTCGATTTGAGGCTTCAGGTAGTTTGAATAAGTGATTGGAAATCAGATTTGACATCGATTCGAGTTTTGAGCAACCGAACTAATCCAGAGACCAAAACCAATTGATATTTTGGTACTCTAACTTGAACTCCAGATCTGAGATGACGAAAACGAATTGTAACTTTTAAATCTGAAATCTTATGTTGTTTTTGAGAACTAGAAATTAGAGAAATGATTTTTGGTGAAGAAGTAATGAAGATGAACGATAACTTGAACTCCAGATCTTTGTTTGCTGAGTTTTAATTTGGTTATTTGTTGAAGAATATGTTCCAATCGTTATGCATTACTCAGATTTTGTTAAATTTGTTTGTTATGTATAAAATCTAGAACTCAGATGTATATGTTGAAGAAATGTTTTAATATATATAGTTATGTATATTCAGATGTATAAAATCTAGAAAGAGATGAAGAAATTGAGTGGAAGGAAGAACTTCAATAGAATTTAATAGGGTTTAAAAGAAAAGTATGTGGGTGGGTGAGGATATTCAGATGTAATAATATAAAGATCAAAAATACCCTCATGTGGAATGCACATGGCAATGAGTTAACGGAAGAATCAAACAGAAAACGTCACTTGGGCTATCCTTGCTCAACATTTCAAAAATAGTGACTATCCAACCCCAAATCACCAACTTTGTCTATCCACGCTGGGTGCTACAAACCACAGGGACTATCTGCGCAATTTTCTCAAAGGTAATTGTAATTTTTTACTGAAATTTAGGCTACGTATGATAAAGAAAAGGATAAACCGTTGAATTATTCAAATGTTTTAATGTTTTAATTGAAATTGAATTGAGTTGTGAATGACAATAACTTATTTGATAACTATTTTATATGAATACCCTGAATCATATAAATTCACTGTATATTCTTATTTTTCTTTTCGCAACTAATCGTGGGATGCTTCGCAAGTTTTAGTAGGGGGACCCGCGAATAGTTGCGAAGCAACCCGGATTCAATTCCGATAAGGGGAGGTTTTCTCCATAATTTTTCCGCGATTAGTTACCAAACAATCTGGAACTCGCGATTAGTTGCCAAGCAACCCGGGTCAATTCTTGAAGTTTCCTACCTAGCATGTATGGGTCGCAAATGAGAGTATTCGTTGTGAAAATCTGCCAGTTAAAAAAAAAGGGGGGGGAAAAAAAAAAGATATGTATGGACTATAATAACACTTGATGGACCCTTTAAACCGGTTTTCCGAAGACAGGGGACAAAATACAAATTAATTTTTAGACGAAAACAGAAATAATAACCGTAAATACATATAATTGGGGAACAAATTAGGGCTTGAAGAAGAAAAAAACAAACCCTAGATGGACGATCTAGTAGCTTACTACCTACCACCACCGGCAGGTCTTCACACCACCCAATACTCCTACCACCAACCACCACCTCCTCCGCCGGGAGCCCCGTACCCTCCTCCACCGGCCGCCGTACCTCAATTACCACACCAATACGTCCACCAGCCATCGTTTACTTCTTACGCACCACTGACGTCATACACTCCATCGTTTACAGACGAAGTACGGACGCTATTCATTGCAGGTCTTCCAGAAGACGTCAAACCTCGTGAAATTTACAATCTTTTTCGTGAATTTCCTGGTTATGAATCTTGTCACCTTCGTAGCCCTAGCGCTACACAAACACAGGTAATCATGTAGAAATAATGAAATGACTCTTGGTTTATTGAGATATATTATTATGTAATTTGATGATGAATGTGTAATGTGTTGGTTCTAATTTGTTAATTGGATGTAAAACAGCCGTTCGGGTTTGCGGTTTTCGTGGATCAGCATTCTGCGGTTGCAGCATTGCATGCGTTAAATGTGAGAATGCTTTTTCTTCTAAATGTGTATTCGTTTCTTCACATTTTGGATATGACGTTTATGATTATATTTGCATTTGAGTTTATAGTTCTGGTGGCTTAATTGCGTAACACACTTATGATCGTTTCGATAAGTATGTGTATGTAGACTATCATATTTGAAGGTGTCAGAGCATTTGGATGAAACATTCCTAATGTGATAGGCTAAAAATAAACCAAACAAAATATGGCTTAAGTAACACCTAGCATTCTGATTAGTTCCTCACTTTAGTTATAAAGTTGTGAAGATGTCGGTTAAGCGATAATAATTAATGCTAAATTACCCAATCAGGGAATTTTTGCATTATAGTTTCTTCTCCTTTTTGCTTCATCAATGACTAGTTAATTATATTTAATGATTTGTGTTTATAGTGTACTCCCTCCCTTGTAAGAGTCTTCTGCATAAACTACATGGAAATTTAATCATTTTTTTATATAGCATTTTATAGTATCTTGTGTACATTGTCACCTTATAACACTTCGAGGACATGAGTTTAGGATATCAATATATCATCTTACTGTGGCTTCTTTTTTTTTTTTGGGTTGTAGGGGATGGTGTTTGATCTCGAGAAGGGTTCAAAGTTATTTATCGATCTTGCAAAATCAAATTCGAGGTCTAAACGCTCAAGATCAGGTATATTGTCAGTTACATTTTCTTCTTTAATCTTAAAGCCATATACAATCTACCTTTTGATGAACATATATATTATAATATAAATTTCAATTTAAACTTTGTATCTGTACAAACTAGATGATGAAAGATACGGATCTAACAAAAGGGCAAAAGCGTCTCCTGGAATTTTAAGGAGTGTTCCAGATCCTGGTGAGACACTACTATTACTCGTACACTAATATTGTAATTAAAATGCTCACAAACACGAATAACTAGCAACTATTCAAGTTGTTGGCTTTCTGTTAATATATACGAGGGGCAAAAATGCAAAACAGAGAATTAGTAAGGGGTGAAAACATTATTATAGAAGCTCACATTGCACATGTTTGCACACTTGGGCACTAGCAGGTGTTGGTAGCGTTCACATGCCTGGATTCAGTAATTCTGCTTACAACACGATTGGTAATCCACCTGCACAAAGGTCATCTGCACACTACTTCATAACTTTGATTTAAAAAAATGTTTTTTTTTCACTGTAATTAAGCACATGTAAATTACATGATTGCTTGTTGTTAAAAGGTTAAAGGGCAAACAAAACACATGTCATCATCATGTAAAATTAGCAACTCTTCTAATATGATACATTTATTTTTGTTACAATATCAGTCACGGAAGCTTTGAAGGTAGAGCGGAGAACATCGGTTCAAGAATGGTATATTCCATATATTATATTTTGGAATTTACAATTAGTAATTAATTAAACAAATCATGATATAACTTGCTAATTTAATTATTCCTTATTTTTTTATGTATGATTAGAGAAACTCATCAGCTCCCCCATGTCCGACAATATTCGTGGCGAATTTGGGACCAACTTGTACAGAACAAGAGTTAACTCAAGTGTTTTCAAGGTTCCTGACTTAATATATATTATCTTTCTTTTTTTTTTTTTTTTTTTTTTTTTTTGGATATATTGATATATTGAGGTAGCTTGACACAACTCTTTATTTGTTACCATCATTGTGAATTACAGATGTCGTGGATATTTGAAATTAAAGATGCAGAGTACATATGGGACTCCGGTGGCATTTGTAGACTTTGAGGTACATCTATGTACATATAGAATCAGATATCGATACACATAATTTGTTGAAAAGAACCTGTTAATTAGCCTGGTGTTTCAAGTTTTATGCACACGATAATATGTGTACAATTGACAATTATTTGCAGGATACAGCCTGTTCAAATGAAGCACTAAATCACTTGCAAGGCACTGTTTTGCACTCATCAATAACTGGTGAAGGAATGCGGCTAGAGTATCCTTTCATTCTGCCATTGGCATTTTTAATTTACCCACCTTATTTCATGTTTACCATTCACAATAAAAAATTTGTGGTTCTTGGGAAGTTGGCAATATGGGTTGGGTGGGAAAGGTTGGGTAACGGGTAGGTTTAGGTCGGATGATAATTTTTTCGGTAACTGTCAGAATGGTTCGTGTCAGGTTACCAAAATACTATTTCCATCCAAAATATGTATGTTTTATATTATATGATCTTTGTTTAAGTGTGACGAAGAAAGTTAAATTCTTTCAAGTGTTGCAATCTATTTGACCCACTTCTTTTCAAGCTATTTTTTAGTGAATGAGCAAATCATGAACCCAAGCAAACTGATTGATCTTATAAGTGTTAGACCTGGATTACATATAATTTTTCCCAAATTTTAATCCGTCATCTTTTTTGTTTATTTAAGCTTATGGTAAGGTTTTGCTTAACCAGAAAACTAGATTTGCTAAATCGAGGATGGGTATGCGGAGTAAGAAGTCTAGGTAAACATGGAACTTTACCATTTCATCATCAAAGGTAGGAATGAAGTAATAATAGTTTCTGTAATGTGATCCTGCATTATGTAGAACAGCGGGTTCTTTTCTTTTTGTTTAATGTTTCGTAGTAATACAAAGAGTGGATGCCATGTAATCTCTTGTTTATTTTTTTATATTAATTAATTCATTTAAAAAAGCGACGCTTGCTAATAATCTTCTTGGTATGTCCCGAGTTAAGATATCATATGTTTGGTTTTCGCCTGTTTGATTTTTGTATATACGTGTGGTGGCTAACCTTTGGTCCTTGTGTTCCTGGGTCCATTGTCATGCTACTTTCAGATGCCTTAAAAGTCCTAGTTCTAAGTAGCCGCGTATGCTTTTGATCCAGAAAATCCTAGTCCTGGTTCCTGCGGGCCGAAAATTGTTTAATGTGTAAAGTGTAATTTACCAAAAAAAACATGCATTTGTTATATGCCAAACAAATATAAAGTCCTTTCTATCAAGTTTCGTATTTTATTTGTTGATCTCTAAACTTATTACCTATTATTTATAGTACTCAAAAGTTGATTAATTAGCGGTTCGGAGACATGTCATGCTATCATTAGTTACTTTATCCGAAAAGTGCGTAATCGGCTTTTCACTTTACGCTCACATGGCATTTATGTTGCTCAAGAGTATTGTGCTTTAATATATAGGATTATGCTAAAAAGTAGTCTGCAGGGCTTACGATAAATGCTGGGCGGTCTGATTATAGTTTATTGATTAAGGACGTCAGACAGTATTTGAGTGAAAGTGCGTTTTTTTTTTTTTTTTTTTTTTTTTTTTTTTGTAACTTTTAAGCACATCTTCCTATCTTTGATGGTAACTAAGTCTTTCTTAATGCGTGCAACGCATAAGGTGCACCATTAATAGCGTATAACATAGATGTTATAAATAACATATGTGACTAGATAACTTGTGTATATATACAAATATACGATTCAATGTCAACAAATAAACAACATACATATTAAATATGAAAGGAGATATCCTACCATTCAGGATAAAAAATGTTAAAAAATTATTGCAATAAAAAATAAAAGGATTATCTATAGATTTAGCGAAATATTATATGTAACGACCCGTCAAAATCGCCATTGACGGCGCCGTTAACTTAGGTCCCGTTACGTGGTCATAGTCCCTAAATGAGACGCGTTTGACCAAAATTATGTCGCATTCATTTGAAACGTATATGACTTGCAAAGTTTTAAGTAAACCAAACGGTTCGACAACATGTATAAGTTTACAAAAGTTATAAAGTATAAATGAAATAACTTGCGACATAATATAAGTTGAAAATCACGAATGCTATAAATAGCGTAAGTATGTATGCTTTAAGTTTGAATCCAAATGTGACATCACTAGCGTATGCATGTATGCTTGACCCCAAGCAAATAATCAAAGTGTGCGGAAGCATGTATCAAGTAGCCAAGTATGAACTTGAGAAACATATAGAAAACTGTCAACGAAAAACGTTGGTGAAATAATAGGTGTATTTGTAAACGTATGTTTTTGAACCACAAGATTTAGTATAAGATGATTATCCAAATCGTTTACATTCCAAAAGTGGTTGTTTGTATCACGAGCACCCAATTACCAAGGCTTAACTGAATAGTACCTCTGCATCATAGTGTTAGAACCTATACTATACCCCGAAAATACGTTTCATTCATCTGAATGAGGGTTCGTCAAACCCGTATGGTCACACAACATAAGTTCTCGTTTACACCCTACAAGTGTAACTAATGATAATTGGACTTGAGGATTTTTGTTCTAACTCGTACGTGGAATGTTTGTTTTCGTACTTGTGTTCAACGTATAAAACTATAAACCTTATATGTTTCTCATCCCATGATTTAAAAGTATAAAAGTTGTTGAAAAGATGGGACTATGATCTCACCGTAGTTGCACGCCAAAGTGTTTGAAATTAAACGTTGTGCAAATGAAAGTTGCTTAACCTTGACCTAAACAAATAAGTTGTATCAATTACCGGTTACGACACGAGATCGGGTGAAATGTGTTCAATTAGTCCTATGGCTCGTTACGACTCGATTAATATATCATGTGAGTCAAATTGTCAAGTTTCATGCAAGATATAATTATAAAAACATGTTAGAACGATTGCATAAGTGTTTGGTTAAGTTTGACTAAAAGTCAAACTTGGTCAAAGTCAAAGTCAACGGGGTCGGGTCGGGTATCCGACTATTGCACATATAAACGTAGTCATATATAAGCATGTTGGTAAAATTTCACGTTAAACGGAGTTGCGAGTAAGCGGAAACGAAACTTGAAAAATCAAAAAAAAAAAAAAAAAAAAAAAATTGGGACAGAAATATTCTCGCTATAGCGAGATTTTGTGCACACCAGGGCTCGCTATAGCGAGGCCCCTGGTTTCAGGTGTTGTTGCTGAATTTTCAAGTGCACGAACCAAGCTTCTTTCAAGCACAACTAATGAATCGTAAATATTCAAAACACGTATCTTATATCGTTGGAAAGTTAATTTAACGAGGAATACTACTAATGTCACACCCCCAAATAGGGCCTGGGGTATTTGTGACTAATTATATCAAATCACAGTTGTATAAACGAGAATGACTTTAAATGAGATGTTTTGAATAAATCATTTATTAATAAAATAGCGGAAGCATTAAAAGTTTTACATCAAATTCAAACTGAAATAATAATAGTAGTCTTAATGTAAAGTAAATGTAATGAAATGAAGACTCCATGTAGCAGCATTCAATTCATCAAGTAGCAGTCATGGTAATCATCTTATTCGTCACCTGAGACAAAACATGCTTAAAGTGTCAACCAAAAAGGTTGAGTGAAATTCATAGGTTTATATAATATGCATTAGACCACAAGATTTAGTTTAAAGTTGATTGATACCAAACATATCAATTTAAAAGTGTTGCTGAAGTTTGTAATATCGCGACTAAACAAAAGTTACCTCGTGACACCTTGTTATTCAGTGTCGTTGAATCATTATTATGTAACCAAAGACCAACGGTCAAATGGTTAGAGACGTTACTCTCAATAGGCCTATTCACAATAATTAAGTTTGCCTTTTATACGCAGCAATTGACGATATTACGGTGAGGATTTGCATGAATCAAAGCATGACAACATAATAACATTTGAGTACTTGTGTCTAAACGTAAAACAGTTATAAAGCAAGCATGTGTCTCACCCCAAAAGTTATAAACAATTTAATAAACAGTAAAAGCGGGGCTATGAAAATCATCTTAAATAGCAGTTGAAGTATTCCACGCAAGAAAGGAAAGTAAAGCAAGTAAGTGACCGGGATATCAACCTAGAGGTATAACGTTCGATCAGTAATTGTCTAATAGACCAAGTGTATGTTTATTAATATAATGAATTATATTAATAGTGACAGTCCAAAATAGGAAGATTTCAACTTATGGAAAGTTTATAAGTTCAGGTTATATTCATTAGTAAGACGTTGTACAACTTTACTCAAACTTCGTTGCTATCAAATAAGTCAGGAATGACTAGATGTAACCGGGGACCCAGGACTCTTGACCAGAATCTAAGTCCTGGCATTCGAGATTCATAAGCTTACCCATAAATGGCAACCTAGACATCATTCACTTACGACTGTAAGTAGCGATGAAGTTTGTATATAATGCACGTTATCTTTAGAGTATAACCTTCACGTTATGTGCGTATAGAATTACGACACATTGATATAATTTACTTATATAGTAAATATATATTATATTAAGTTTGAATATATTTAATATTATTAATGTATTATCATTATTAATTTATTTTAAAATTAATCTTATAACAAAGTATTATAAGTTTAATTATGTAGATAGGATAAATATATAATAATTATGTCTTACATATTTATTTTATATACTATTATTTGATTAATATAAATCTTATATTTATTATATATATCAAAATTTATATATATAAATTATCTAAATTCAAATTTATATATCAATAAATCATCTAATAATTCCAATTAATATTTTATTGACTTCAAATAAGTATATAATTTGTACAAAATTTTATAAAATAATCTATACAATATTACTATTTTTTATGTATTAATTATTATTTTCAATAATCATTTAATACTTAAAATACAAAATAATAGGTAAATGAGTTTAAAATTACATTTTATATTTTTATAAGTATCTACTAATCATAATAAACATAAGAAAATTTTATAAAATATTTTTATCACTTTTTAGTATTTATTTCTAATATTGTTCTCGGTTTGCATTAAATCAAAATTAATTATGTATAAAATACCAAATCGACTTAAATAATTGAGTTTATAATTTTATCAGACTTTTATAAGTTTAACAAACTCAGAAAAATATTTTATAAATATTGTTATTACTGTTTAATATTTATTTAGTATTTACCTTCATTTTTAACCATAAATAAGTTTAAATAAAGATAAAATACCAATTCGACTAAAAAAATTATTTTTATAATTTTCGCTTGTTTATGTGAGTTTTATAATCCCATAAAAATTTTATATATATTTTTATTATTGTTAAAAATATTTATTTCGAATTAAATATTATATACATTATATACCGAAATAATAAATGAATAATAATTATAAATTCGTATTTAACATTTATAAAAATTTTAAAAATTATATTTGATCAGTATTGTATCATATTAAGGTTAAGAAACCTTTAGGATTATTTTATTTAATTTTTCCCTAATTATTCCATATATATATCGTATATGCATATACATTTTCATTAATTACAAAATAAATATAATTCCGAAATATTAATTCATAAAAATATTTTTATAACTTCCAGCAATATTTAATACTAATTATAACATGTTATGTATATTTATAACAATTATATATATAGATTATATCATTAATTAATTTTTTTTGATTATAAATGAAATTAAAAAAATAAAAGAAAGAATATAATACTTACTAGAAGTAGTTCTTCAAGAGAGAAATGAGAGATTAAGGTGCAAGTTTGAAATGAGAAATGTATGTGGTATTTATAGTTGAAAATATTAGGTAAAAAAAATAAAATAAGTAAAAGAAATAAAAAGAAAAATATATATTAAATCTTAGTGGGTTTGGTAATGGGTTTTAAAAATTAAAAGTAATATCATCTAGTCATATTAATCATAAAATAATAAAAGTAGTTTTTACTTTCTTTTTTTTTAAAAAAGTAGATTTATGTGAAAAAGTAGTTTGTATTTTTATTAAAAGTAAATCTTAAAAGTTAAAATAAGAAAAAGTAGTTTGTATTTTTATTAAAAGTAAATCTTAAAAGTTAAAATAAGAAAAAGTAGTTTGTATTTTTATTAAAAGTAAATCGTAAAAGTTAAAATAAAAAAAAATAGTTTGTATTTTTATTAAAAGTAAATCTTAAAAGTTAAAATAAGAAAAAGTAGTTTGTATTTTTATTAAAAGTAAATCTTAAAAGTTAAAATAAGAAAAAGTAGTTTGTATTTTTATTAAAAGTAAATCTTAAAAGTTAAAATAAGAAAAAGTAGTTTGTATCTTTGTATTTATTTATTAAAAGTAGATATAGTTTTGATTTTTTTTTTAAATTCTAAAAAAAATTGTTTAATACATTTCTAAGAACATTTAACATTTTATTTCTATATTTGTTTAATTATTAAATACGAATTTTATATAAAAATTATTATTATATTCAGTTTTTAAAATTAAAATTTATGATTATTATTTTATAGTTTTTATTAGTTTTATAAATATTATAATATTATTTATTATTTAGTTAATTATATATTCTATTAACTAAATAACAAAAGTAATATAAATATTATATATATTCATTGATGTAATTATGTTATATTATATAACATAACCTTATTTATAATATTTATAATTATATTATTATTTTTAAGCGTACGTTTATTCGGTCAACGTTAAATTTATTCGTATATAACAACTATAGGTATCGGAAGTCAAAAAGTGAGGGTTGTTATAGTACCTACCCGTTAAAAGAAATTTCGTCCCGAAATTTAGTTTTTGCCATCAATCGGCGTTGTTCGTACATAGACGAGGATATTTACGTTTTATTTGGTCTTCACGTTCCCAGGTATGTTCGGGGCCTTTCGTGAATTTCAACGGATAGAATATTGTTCTGTTTCATGCATTTAAATCATATGAACCCTAATTTCTTACAGGTTCTTCTATAAAGTGCATTTTATTATTAATGTAGAGGTTATCTAAAGGATTAATAAGAGTGTCATTTGACTAGGTTATCCTCAAAAGGGATGATGGTGCTATACGAGCATTTTAGTAAACTGAACACGTGAAATGTGTTATGAATAGTGATGTGAAGCGAGGTGTATATAAAATAGTTTATATTTTACTAGGAAATACTATTAAATACGATACAATTTTACACAAGATATTTATTTATTTATAGAATGGATATACTTAAACCTTGCTACAACACTTATAGGCAGTGTACCTAATCGTACAGTAGTGTAGTTTTTAGTAAGTCCGGTTCGTTCCACAGGGAAATCTTTAAACAAAGCTCAACGCTATATTAGTTTACTTTTATAAAAATACAAACATATATATAAGTAATATTATTATTATAAAGGGGGGTTTTTACCGTTTAATGACCGGTTTGTCGATTTTAAAACTTTAGTCGCAGTTAAAACCTAATGTAAAATATTAAATAAATACAAGACTTAAATTAAAGCGTAAAGTAAATAACGATAATGAAATTGCGAATAATAAAAATGCGATAAAATAAAATTGCGATAATTAAAAAGTACGATAATTAAAAGTGCGATTAAATAACAATAAATAAAAGTGCGATAATTAGAAGTGCAATTAAATATAAAATAAAGGAAATTAAATATGAAATAAAAGAATTATGCTTATTTAAACTTCCGTAATCATGATGTTTGACGTGTTGATTTTAGTTTTATGCCCATGGGTTAATTGTCCTTTGTCCTGGATTATTTAATATGTCCGTCTGGTTTTTGTCCATAACAGTCCATCAGTCATAAATATAAATTGCAAGTGTCCTTGTCAAATTATTATTATACCCAAAGTTAAATATTCCAACTAATTGGGGATTCGAATTGTAACAAGGTTTTAATACTTTGTTTAATGAATACACCAGGTTATCGACTGCGTGTAAACCAAGGTTTTACTACTTTGTTAACAATTACACCAATTACCCTTGAATGTAATTTCACCCCTGTTTTAATTATTCTAGTGGCTATTAATCCATTCCCGTGTCCGGTTAAATGAACGATTATTCGTACATATAAATACCCCGCCCATCGTGTCCGATCGAGTGTATATGGTAATTTATAGGGATGCCCAATTGTAAATCTTTATATTAACATTAACAAACTTTCATTTAGTTAAACAAATATAAAGCCCATTAATAGCCCATAGTCTAATTTCCACAAGTGTCGTTCTTTTGTCCAAACCCCAATTATGGTACAAAGCCCAATTACCCAATTTTAGTAATTAGCCCAACATCATGATTACTTCGTTTTAAATAAGCATAATAATAACTTAGCTACGAGACATTAATGTAAAAAGGTTGAACATAACTTACAATGATTAAAAATAGCGTAGCGTTACACGGACAGAATTTCGACTTTACACCCTTACAACATTTGCTAACATACCCTTATTATTAGAATTAAAATTAAAATTAAAATATAAATTATATATATATATATAAGTTTTACGTATGAAGAGGAAGAAAAAGATGATGAATTTTGATCAGAATTCGGTTGGCTTTATAGCCAGAGTTGATTTTTGGGGCTCCGCGACTCGCGGCAAAAACCCCTTAAAACTCCGCGAGTCGCGGAGATAGTATTTACAGCTCAGTCCTTGGAGTTTACTCTGCCGACGGTTTTTAATATATATATATATATAATATATATATAATTAATATAATTAATTATATATTATATTATATTTATATACATAGTTAACTTGTAATTTTTAGTCCGTTGCGTCGAGCGTTAAGAGTTGACTCTGGTCCCGGTTCCGGATTTTCGAACGTCCTCGCGTACAATTTAATATCTTGTACTTTGCGTTTTGAATCTTGTACTTTTGTAATTTCGAGACGTTTCTTATCAATAATTGGAACCTTTTTGATTGTCTTTTGTACTTTTGAGCTTTTTGGTCGTTTGCGTCTTCAATTCGTCAAATCTGTCTTTTGTCTTCACCTTTTATTATTTAAACGAATATCTCTTGTAAATAGAACAATTGCAACTAAAAGCTTGTCTTTCTTGAGGAATAATGCTATGAAATATATGTTCGTTTTTAGCATTATCAAATATTCCCACACTTGAGCGTTGCTTGTCCTCAAGCAATATTGTCTTGAAATACTAGAATCACTTCTTTATTCTTCACACTTTGTACATCAGTGATTTCTATACGGCGGTATAAACAATGGTAGTAACGATATGGTTTACAGTCCCACATGACTATAAAAATTTAGATCCATTAAGAAAATTGGATCTTTATGAAAACATTTGATCTTTTGAAAATTAAATTTAGTTTTTACCCTAGATAAGTTTTCCGGAATAACCCTTTACCGGTGTTTGCAAAATATTTTTGTAGGTTTGGTGGGTTTCAGATTTGAAAATTTTAGCTCAAAACTTGCGGTTTTGTGTCACCCACTTGCTAACCTTGTATTTGGAAAGCAACACGTCCAGTTTACTTGTTCCGTATATTACCTTTCGGCAAACTACCGTCCGGTTGTAAAGGAAAGCGTTGAACAAGCAACTGTTAAGGCAATGTCCCGTGACATGCTTTTGATTATGGTCTATAACGTGTCGGACGCAATTACTATCCTTGGTAGGAGCAATAGTAAAGCTCACCCTTATAATTTTTCGGTCTGGCACAAGGTCCTGTCTTTGACCATGCTATGCAACCACCGTTCTTACGGTTGACACCCGATTTGGTTCAGGTGACCTAATGAATTCCAGGTGAATTCCTAGGATTTTACGTTCAATGGTAATGAACGCATTGAAAATAGGGTTTTCAGAAAACAAATCGGTTTGTAATTTTGATCAAAATATTTTCTCGTTTAAGCTCGAGTTTAGATATCATTGAATTCCATGAGTTTGAATTCTCAATCTTTAAGGTCAATCTCTAGGATTGAGTAATATCAGTCTTAAAAGCTGATTTTTAATCTTTAAGGAGATTATCCTTTCTGAGGATCTGATTCATTAGTCTTATCAAGCTAATTTGCACGGTGCCCCCCCATTGTACGAGATAAATCCTTCTCATGGTTAGGATAAATCTGACCACTTGGCGACCCTGTTTAATGCTGAGGTCCGTGGATTTCCTGCTGATTTTAGTGATGACTTTTCTAGATTTTTCGTCAACCTACAGCTGGTCTGGATGACAACTTCATGACCTAAATCAAGAAGCGCGTGTCTTTTTCGGAAGACTTTACTTCCTTTTAATGATGGAATTGATTCATCGTGTAGATCCATCTTTTCTTTTCTTTCATTGGGTAAAACAGTTTAGTTTAGTCCAAAGCAAAAGTATTTTCAGTTATTTGTTACAGATATATGTGACATATGTTTAAAATAACTTGGTAAATTTTCCCACACTTGGCTTTTTATTTTTCTTTTTATCGTCCTCTATTCCATTTTAAATGAATTTTGACATTTTAGTTTGTTTCTTAATTTATGTTCTTTCTGAGATAACAATAATTTCGGTGTTAAAACCTAGTTTTATCGTTCATAAATATGTATAAACATGATTTGAATTCATTTAATTGAAAATTTTGAAAAATTTTACTAGAATTGGGTAGTTAGTATATAAGACTAGGGCTGTTCTTTTTTATCAGAGAGCACTAGATTCTAATACAACTACTGCTTTACTAGTATTTTTAATGGTAACCAATTGTATAAAGTAAAAAATTTTAAAATCCGAAAGAATTTAACCCCTTCCCACACTTAAGATCTTGCAATGCCCTCATTTGCAAGAAATCAGTAACAATTTAAATTATTGAGGGTGATTTGTGTGAAAATGATTAAATTTTTACCAAAGTTTCCAAATATATTGGCGTTTGTTTGCTGAATGATAAATGGTGCACATCATTTGTTCATTCCGTCTTGTTGTTATTTCACATATATTTTGCATCTTGTCGTCAAAATTAGTTGCTTTTGCTGAACTTAATGCCAGTCTTTGAAAATGCGTTGTTTTACCCTGTTGTCTACATAAGATAAACTGCAAACATATATACATATTTTTGAAGTTTGGTTTATTACCCCACATTCAAAAATTATTAAAATCTAAGAATAAAAGTTAGATAATTATAAAAATGATTACAATATTAACAAAAATATTAAATGTATCAATAATTACAAATTACAAAATAAAAAAAAAATAATAATAAGTAAACTAAGGATGATATTGGTACCAATAGGGGTTCCAGGCATAACCATAAGTGCTATAGAATGCTTCGGCAGGGTCATACGTAGGATATGGTGGCTGCATCTCTATAGACCAAGGAGGGAAGACGGGTTTCGGTGTAGGAATATAGTTTCTACCTATATGTTGGCAATGCGCTATGATCTGGTTCTGATGAACTTGCCAATCTTCAAATGCTCTCTGTCTAGCATTTTCGTATTCCTGAGAAGCTATAAACCTATGCATTTCTTGCATCTCATTCCCCCCTCCTACATTACCTTGTTGCTGGTTTCTCTCCACCTGTGGATGTCTACCATGGTATCGTACTGCGGCGTTATTTCGCCTCTTCAAAACTTTCGCACCATGGTATACATTTAAACCTATAGTATCGCGGGGTTCCGGCTCTTCTAGTAATAATCCCCCCCGACTTATATCCACACCGAGATATTCACCAATCAAAGTAATAAAAATACCACCTCCTATTATGCTATGTGGTCGCATCCCCCGAACCATAGCTGATAAATAATAACCCACACAATATGGTATACTTACAGCGCTCTGTGGGTCTCGAATACACATATGGTAAAACAAATCTTGTTCATTTACTTTTTCTTTGTTCTTACCCCTTTGTGTAATCGAATTAGCTAAAAACCTATGTATCACTCTTAATTCGGCTCTATCTATATCCAAATAAGAGTAGTTTCCCCCTTTGAAACGGTGATGGCTTGTCATTTGACTCCACACACCGTGTGTATCAAAATTCTCATCTATCTTTCTACCGTTTAGTATCAATCCTCTACAATCGGCAGACGCTAACTCCTCAGGCGTATATATACGTAAAGCCTGAGCCATGTCCAGTAAAGACATGTGTCGCATCGAACCGCCTAACAAAAATCTAATAAAAGAACGATCGGTTAAACTAGCTACCCGATCATTCAACTCTATACTACAAAACAACTCTTCACACCATACTTTATATACAGGTCTGCGTATGGTGAATAAACATATCCAGTCATTAAAAGAAGAATTACCATACCTCTGTACAAGTAATTCCCTAATTGGCCCGGCCAATTCTACAGCTTCTAAGGGTCCCCATTCTATGACCCTCGGTACCTCAACAACCTTAGAGTGAAGAGTATGCAAACCCCGTTGATATTTTGGATAATCTATCCAAAGTCTGTCAAATCTCAGGTTCGGGTGCAACTCTTCCAAATGCATATCGGAAAAGGTCATGACTGGATGAGGTACATCCTGCTTGTAGTAGTTATCTACCTCCTGTTGTTCCAAATTCTCAGCAGGAGCATTGCGGGCTTGGGATGAAGATTCATCCCTTTCATTCTGCAAAACACATCAAACACAAATTTTGTGCATCCAAATATGCATTAGTGTCAGCAAAATCATCAATCAAAATAATTACAATGACATTATCAATTTATATCAAACTTAAGCTTATTTTCACATTTTTATCAAATCTACACTTTTTCAAATAAGCATATACGAAAATTTTCGCCAAGTTCATAAGCATTCAACTCAATTAACATGTCAAAATAATCATTACTAGCAATTAAACAAGTCTCAAATGGCATTATCTTTCAAAAATCAAGTTCATGAATTTTAGACTTGAAAAAGTCCACTTTAATTCTCAAAATCATGTTTAGGCTCAAAGTTTGGATCATTTAACTTCCTAGACATGTTACACTACTCAATTTAGCAACAATTCATGACAAAAATCGGCCATAACCTGTTTATATCAAAAAGCCCCAAATTTGCTCAAGAACACAAACCCTAGATTATTCAAAATTTGAAGTTTAAGGCTTCTAATCATGTTAAACATCATCAATCTAGATTATACAAGCATAATACATAAACAATTTAAGTCTAATTACACTAAAAAGCATCAAAATCAAATTGGGGAAAAAATAGCTCAAGAACACCAAAATTCGAATTAAATGGTGTTTAGGTGTAGAAATTTACCGTTTTTCTTGAGTAATTCTTAGATATCATCCTTCTCAACATGATTTTAGCAAAAGATTTGGTGATTAACGGTTAAAAATTGTGATTTTTGGGGTTTTTTCTCGGGTTTTTTCGGGTTTTTTCGCTGTGAAATTCGCAGTGTTTTGTGTGGGAGAGTGAACTGATCGTTCAGCTCTTTTTATTTTTTTTCTGGATTTTGGTCCCTCCGCGAGTCGCGGAGGTTTTGCACTGCAAACTCCGCGAGTCGCGGAGTTTGGTATTTTTTTTTTTTTTTTTTTTTTTTTTATAATAATTAACTTTTGAAAACAATTAAGAAATTAATTTTAAAATTTTGTTTCCCTTGTTATTTAGGACGAGGTCGTTTCGGATCGATGTCCTAGTCCGTCCCTCGACAAAATTTTAAAATTTGTCTTTTAGTAGCGATTGTTTTAAAAGCTAAGATTTTTGGGTTTTTTAATTTTTTTGGCATACTTTAAATCAATAAGATTAAAAATAATGATAATAAAAGTTCTCGTCCCTCCCTCGGGTAAAGCAATTTCGGTTCAAAGACCTAGTCTTCAACTTACGACGAATTTTAAAAATCATATTTTTAACTTAATGAGATAAAGTAAATTTTTTTGTTTTTAAATTCACACAACTTAAATATAAAATTCAAAATTAATATTAAAAATTCACACCAAACTTAAAATTTGAAATGCATAAAATTAAAAATTTATATTTTAAAAATTAAAAATTCATACCAAACTTAATTTAAAAATTTATAAATTCATATCAAACTTATATTAATTTTTCAAATATTTACAATTTTAAATATATTGTTTTTACAAAGTTTACAATATTAATTTAAGATTTAAATATTAATTTTAAAAATATGGTAAAAATAAAATTAAAAATCTTTTTGTCTTTTTATCCCACTTTAATCAATCAAATATTATCAAAAATATGCGCCCCTCTTTTCGGTAAAGTAATTTCGGTTCCAAGACCTAATTTAACTCATGATGAATTTTTGAAATATTTTGGGTTGATTGATTAAAGATATTTATACCTTAAGAATAAACGTTAAATTTCGCAGTGATGTAATAAATTTTTGAATGATATCAATAATTTCGGTCGCCAAACCTAATTTTATTTAATACCAATTTAATACTTTTTAGCGAACAAATTAGCGTTTATTATCAAAAGGTTAAAAATAAAAATAAAATTAAAAACTGTACAGACATACCTGTGGAATAGATTTCTTAGTTATATGATCTATTCCATTCATAAGATAGTCGGTTTAATTGGTTTTCCATGGCTCCAAAGGCGTAACCTCGAGCATTCAGTGTCTTTTCTTCTAAACATATGAACGGTCCGTCTATGCATAAAGTAACAAATTCGGTATTTGAATAGGTTTGATTATTTGAACATTTACCTCCATGTGACCATTTTCCGCATTTGTGACATCTTTCTAGGTGTCGTGCTCTTCTTTTCGCTGCGGATTTTGATTTTCCTTTACCAAATTGTAACTTATTATCTTCGCATCTGGATCCTTTTCTAACTCCGTCCATTCTTTCTCTGATTACTGATACTAATTCGCTCGGTAGTATATCATTATTTCTTTTAGTGATCAAAGCGTGTAGCATTAGACCATGGTTTAGTTCACGGGCAGTCTTCATTTCGTAAAAACCTAAAAAAATAAAAATTCAGAATGGGGGGAGAAGACTAGTTCTTTAGGGTCTGCTAGGGAAAGACCATTCAGGTTCCATTTTCGAGAACTACACGAAAACAGACAATCTAACTCTAACAGAAATACATATTATCCTTTAAAGACTTGATTCTCCCCACACTTAGTTAGCTGTGGTGTCGAAATTGTGATTAACTTCGTTGTCGACTTCCATCGGACCATGTATGTAATGTTTAACTCTGTGACCATTAACTTTAAATTCAATCCCATTTGAATTTATTAATTCTATCGTTCCGTATGGGAAAACTCTTTTGACTATGAATGGTCCAGACCATCTTAATTTCAATTTTTCAGGAAATAGCTTGAATCGTGAATTGAAAAGAAGAACTCTGTCTCCTTCTTTAAATTCCTTTGAACTTCTGATTCTTTTATCATGCCATTTCTTCGTTCTTTCTTTATAGATTAACGAATTTTCGTATGCTTCATGTCTTAATTCTTCTAATTCGTTTAGTTGACTTAATCGTAGACGTCCGGCTTCATATAAATCAAGATTACATGTCTTCAAAGCCCAAAATGCTTTGTGTTCAATTTCTACTGGAAGATGACATGCTTTTCCATAAACAAGTCTAAAAGGTGTGGTTCCAATTGGAGTTTTGTAGGCTGTTCTAAAAGCCCAGAGTGCATCCTCCAATTTAATGGACCATTCCTTTGGATTTGATCCTACGGTTTTCTCTAGAATACGTTTTAAAGCTCGGTTGGTATTTTCAACTTGTCCACTTGTTTGTGGATGATATGCGGTGGAGATTTTATGAGTTACTCCATATCTTTTAAGAACTTTCTCAAGTTGATTATTACATAAATGAGTTCCCCGATCACTTATTAAAGCTTTCGGTGTTCCAAACCTTGCAAAAATACGTTTTAAAAAGTTGACTACAACTCGTGCATCGTTAGTTGGGAGAGCTTGTGCTTCCGCCCATTTAGATACATAATCAATGGCTACGAGTATATATAGATTATTATGAGATTTTGGAAATGGACCCATAAAGTCAATACCCCAAATGTCAAATACTTCACATACTTGGATGACATTTTGTGGCATTTCATCACGTTGACTTATTTTTCCGGCCCTTTGACAAGCATCACAGGATTTGCAAAGAAGGTGTGCGTCTTTGTAAATTGTAGGCCAATAGAATCCAGCTTCATAAACTTTTCTTGCTGTTAAATGAGGCCCATAATGCCCTCCTGTTGGTCCTGTGTGACAATGGTTTAAAATTTTACTAGCTTCATCTCCAAATACACATCGGCGTATTATTCCATCGGGACAACTTTTAAACAGATGTGGATCTTCCCAGAAATAGTGTTTTATATCACTGAAGAATTTTTTTCGTCTTTGGTACGATAATCCTTTTTCAAGGAATCCACAAACTAAGTAGTTTGCATAGTCTGCAAACCATGGGATTTCTTTATAATCTATCTTCAATAGATATTCATCAGGAAAGTTGTCTTGTATGGCCGATTCATTTAGAACTTCTAATTCGGGATTTTCAAGACGAGAAAGATGATCAGCGGCGAGATTTTATGCTCCTCTTTTATCTCGGATTTCAATATCAAACTCTTGTAAGAGTAAGATCCAACGGATTAATCTTGGTTTAGCATATTGTTTTGAAAATAGGTATCTAAGAGCAGAATGGTCGGTATAGACCACCGTTTTTGCTAGAACGAGATATGATCGGAATTTGTCAAAAGCAAAGACAATAGCAAGGAGTTCTTTTTCAGTAGTTGTATAGTTCGTTTGTGCTCCTTGTAATGTCTTACTAGCATAATATATAGGTTGAAATCGTTTTTCAATCCTTTGTCCTAAAACGGCTCCCATTGCAAAATCACTTGCATCGCACATTAGTTCAAATGGTAGATTCCAATTTGGTGTTATCATGATCGGTGCATTAGTGAGTTTTTCTTTAAGAATATTAAAATATTTGATACACTCATCTGAAAAGATGAATGGCGCATCCTTTTCTAGGAGTTTATTCATAGGAGTGGCAATTTTAGAAAAATCTTTTATGAAACGTCGGTAAAAACCGGCATGCCCTAGAAAACTCCTAACTCCTCTAACATTGGTGGGATGTGGAAGTTTAGCAATTACATCTACTTTAGCTCTATCCACTTCAATTCCTTCTTTTGAAATTTTATGTCCAAGAACGATGCCTTCTTTAACCATGAAATGGCATTTCTCCCAATTAAGTACTAGATTTGATTTTTCGCATCTAATTAGCATTCGTTCCAGATTAACTAGACATGATTTAAATGTATCACCGAAGACTGAAAAGTCATCCATGAATACTTCCATGCATTCTTCTATCATGTCGTGAAAAATCGCCATCATACACCTTTGAAAGGTTGCAGGGGCGTTGCAAAGTCCAAATGGCATGCGTTTGTAAGCAAACGTACCATAAGGGCACGTGAATGTAGTTTTCTCTTGGTCCTCGGGTGCTATTGGAATTTGAAAATATCCGGAAAATCCATCTAGAAAACAATAGTAACTATTTCCGGCTAATCTTTCCAACATTTGATCTATGAAAGGTAAGGGAAAGTGATCTTTTCTGGTGGCGTCATTTAATTTTCTATAATCAATACACACACGCCATCCTGTTACAGTCCTAGTAGGAATAAGCTCATTTTTCTCATTTGTAATGACAGTCATGCCACCCTTCTTAGGCACGCATTGAATTGGGCTTACCCATGGACTATCAGAGATTGGATATATCAAACCTGCATCTAGCAGTTTAATAATCTCTTTCTTAACTACATCTTGCATATTAGGATTTAGTCTTCGTTGGCGTTGCACATACGTTTTATGACCTTCTTCCATAAGGATTTTATGTGTGCAATACGAAGGACTTATTCCTTTAATATCATGAATCTTCCATGCAATGGCTGGTTTATGAGCTTTCAACACAGAAATGAGCTGTGATTTCTCATTTTTAGTAAGAGAAGACGATATTATTACAGGTAATTCAGATTCACCATGTAAATAAGCATATTCCAAATGGTTTGGAAGTGGCTTTAACTCTAATTTCGGAGGTTCTTCTATCGATGATTTATATCGATATCTGTCTTCTTCTTTTAGCATTTGAATTTCTTCTGTTGTTGGTTCATATCCATTAGCTATAAGTGTAGCTAACATTTCAGCTTCATCAATTGGTTCATTACCTTCTCCTAAAGAACATTCTCCTGTTCCTTGTAATTCTGGAAATTCTTCTAATAATTCTGCATGTACATCTATAGTTTGAATATAATAACATGTATCATCTGCAGATTGTGGTTGTTGCATTGCTCTATCAACTGAAAAGGTAACACTCTCATCCTCTATACTTAGGGTCAGTTTCTTACCGAACACGTCTATCATTGCTTTAGCCGTGTTTAAGAATGGTCTTCCTAATATGAGAGGAACTTGAGAATCTTCTTCCATGTCCAAAACAACAAAATCTACTGGAAATACTAAAGTACCAACTTTAACTAGCATGTTCTCCATTATCCCTCTAGGATATTTTATTGATCTATCGGCTAGTTGTATGCTTATTCTGGTTGGTTTCAATTCTCCAAGGTCTAGTTTAGCGTATAGTGAATACGGCATTAGATTTATACTAGCACCTAAGTCTGCCAATGCTTCTATTGAACTAAGACTACCCAGAAAACATGGAATTGTGAAACTTCCTGGATCAGATAGTTTTTCTGGTATCTTATTCAACAGCACTGCTGAACAATTAGCATTCATAGTAACAGCCGAGAGTTCTTCCATTTTCTTTCTATTCGTGATTAGATCTTTCAAGAATTTAGCATATCTTGGCATTCCTGAAATTACATCAATGAAAGGAAGATTTACATTTATCTGTTTAAACATATCCAAGAATTTGGATTGCTCGGCTTCAAGTTTTTCTTTCTTCATTTTACTCGGGTAAGGAAGTGGTGGTTGGTATGGTTTAACATAAGGTTTATTCTTAACTGTGTTATCTTCATTAAGCTTTTCAACTACCGGTTCTTTTTCCTTATCTTGATCAGGTTGTGGTTCTTGTGGAGTAGGAATAGTTTCATCAGAAGTTACAGGTATTTCAGGTGGTTTAAGTGTTGTACCACTTCTTGTGGTAATAGCTTTAGCTGTTTCATTCCGGGGGTTAGCATTTGTATCGCTTGGTAGACTTCCCGGTTTTCTTTCACCTATTAACCTTGCTAGGTTACTTACTTCTTGTTCCAGATTTTGAATAGAAGCTTGTTGATTTCTAAATGCTTGAGCATTTTGTTCATTGGTTTGTTTTTGAGATGTGAAAAACTGCGTTTGAGTTTCAACTAGCTTCGTCATCATATCTTCTAAATTCGGCTTTTTATCATCGGTTTGTTGTGGTGGTTTGTTTTGAAAATTAGGTCTTTGCTGATTGTAAGTATTATTGGATACTGGTTGATTGCTAGGACCTTGTTGGTTGTTGTATGGAATATTTCGGTTATAATTCTGGTTTTGATTGTAAATCGGTCTTGGCGGTTGATAATTATTCTGATAATTATTTCCAGGCCTTTGGTTTATGTATGAAATATTCTCTCTTTGTTCCATTGTTAATTCAATACTGAGACAATCTTTTGTCAAATGTGGTCCTCCACACTGCTCACAACTAATTCGTATTGAGTGAATATCTTTAGTCATCTTTTCCATTCGTCTCTCGAAAGCATCTATCTTTGCCGAAATGGAATCTAAGTCATGGCTAGAATCGGCTCTAGCTGCTTTAGATGATCTAACGATATCTTTTTCTTGGTGCCAATCATGTGAGTGGGAAGCAGTGTTATCAATAATTTTGTAAGCATCAGTTTCGGTTTTCTTCATAATAGAACCACCAGCTGCTATATCTATGTCTTTCCTTGTAGTGATGTCGCATCCTCGGTAGAATATTTGTACTATTTGACAGGTGTCTAAACCATGTTGCGGACATCCTCTTAACAACTTTCCATATCTTGTCCATGCCTCATATAGAGTTTCATTTGGTTTCTGTGTGAACGTAACAATTTCTGCTTGAAGTCTTACGGCTTTAGATGCGGGAAAGAATTGTTTAAGAAATTTGTCAATTAAAACATCCCATGTATCGATCGCCCCTTCAGGTAATGATTCCAACCAGTCTTTGGCTTCTCCCTTTAAAGTCCAGGGAAATAACATGAGATATATCTGTTCATCCTCCACTTCTCGTATTTTAAATAGTGTGCAGATCCTATTAAAGGTACGTAGATGTTCATTTGGATCTTCCTTCGGCGCACCACTAAATTGGCATTGATTAGTCACCATGTGTAGAATTTGTCCTTTGATTTCATAATCTGGCGCATTAATGTCTGGATGAGTAATTGCGTGACCTTGGCCAGTGCGTTTAGCTCTCATTCGGTCTTCCATACTTAAAGGTTCCAGATTTTCCATAATTGAATTTGTTGAATCGGTATCACTAGATGATTCTGATTTAATGGTTCGTTCCTCAACAATCTCTGTTTGAATGATTGGTGGTTCCGGAGGAAAGTTTAGTGGTTCAGGATCTATGAACCGTTCCTGAATATTTTCCGGATTCTCAATTGTGAGGTTGGGTTCAAAAAATGGATTATCGGAAATTTGAACTGAAGTACTTGGTTGACTAGATGACGATTCTAAAGAAAAATCAACGGCGGTTATATTTGTTAAACGATGTCTTGATCTAGTTACAGGTGGTGAACGTACAAAAGGTGATGAACGTCTTGCTCGGTGCATTCACTGAATATCCTATTAGTTTTTAAAAGGAAAGAAAAATTATAATAAGTTATCCAATCAATAGACTTTTCTGATTTTGCCCACATTTCGAATAGCCAAAAGATGCAGCAGAGGGGCAGGATTCATTTGGTCTCAATATAATTGAGGACTGTTTGGCTCCAATAACCCGGTCCACGTACAAATCCAACTATTACTACGAACCAGAAAATTTTGATGTCTATCAATTTAACCACTCAAAATAAATTTTCGTAATTTTTAAGAAATTTAGATAAGAAGTAGAAAAAATTCTAAGTCCTAAAAACTAGAATGGCGAGAAATAAGAGAGAAAAAGAGTTCGTCGAAAAAGGTCGAAAAAAAAAAATGGTTGAAAAATAAAAGGTGACGGAAAAATAAAAGAAACTTATCAAAACTTAAAAATACTTAACTAACCTAACCTTATTACTACAACTAACTTAAAATTATAATCGCTGGTTGAAATTACTAATTGAAATGACAATTGGTACATAGTAAAAGGTCTAAAAATATTAAAGCTTACAGGAAAAACTAAATCCCAAATGGAAAGAAACTAAAACTTAAAATGGCGTCGCAAAATTCTAAAGCACCTAAATCTTAGTCTAAAGAAAAAGCACTTAAGGAATTCTACGGCAAAGCCTAAAAATCTAGGAATAAAAATAACTATAGCAAAAACTAAGTTTAAAATTAAATATGAGAGAAAAATACAAATATTACGCTACAACGATTAAAAAGGTACAAAATATAAAAATATACAAAAAGTTATAAAAAGTACAATTTTTATAAAAATATTATTTTTATATTATTTATTTTATAAAACTACTAATTTTACAATTTTAATAAAACTAATTAAACAAAATACATAAATTAAATAAAAAGTAAAAATAAAACTAAAACTAATAATAATAATAATAATAATAATTAGGGTAAAATAATAATAATTAATAATTACTGTAATTAATGCTCGATTAGGGTTTCTGTGCGCGTGTCAGATGGCCTCCGCGAGTCGCGGTGATTAATGAGGAAAACCCCGCGAGTCGCGGGGTTCAGAAATTCAGTTGACAGCTGATAATTTTTACGCGTTTTTCTTTATTTTTTTTTATTTTATGTTTTCTGTTTTTTAAATAAATAAAAGATTTTAAAATAAAACTTATATTTTTATAAACTAAAATAGAAATAAAGAAACTTATAAAACTTAAATATTTAACAAAATCTTAAAAATACTTATATTTTTGTTTTTCTTTTTATATTTTTCAATAATTAAAACGTATTTTTACAAAAACGACTTTTAATAAAAGTAACTAAAAATCTTTTTTTTTTTTTTTATATTAGCGTTGCGCTTCCGGCTTTTAAGATAGTTCCCCGGCAGCGGCGCCAAAAATACTTGATGTGAAGCGAGGTGTATATAAAATAGTTTATATTTTACTAGGAAATACTATTAAATACGATACAATTTTACACAAGATATTTATTTATTTATAGAATGGATATACTTAAACCTTGCTACAACACTTATAGGCAGTGTACCTAATCGTACAGTAGTGTAGTTTTTAGTAAGTCCGGTTCGTTCCACAGGGAAATCTTTAAACAAAGCTCAACGCTATATTAGTTTACTTTTATAAAAATACAAACATATATATAAGTAATATTATTATTATAAAGGGGGGTTTTTACCGTTTAATGACCGGTTTGTCGATTTTAAAACTTTAGTCGCAGTTAAAACCTAATGTAAAATATTAAATAAATACAAGACTTAAATTAAAGCGTAAAGTAAATAACGATAATGAAATTGCGAATAATAAAAATGCGATAAAATAAAATTGCGATAATTAAAAAGTACGATAATTAAAAGTGCGATTAAATAACAATAAATAAAAGTGCGATAATTAGAAGTGCAATTAAATATAAAATAAAGGAAATTAAATATGAAATAAAAGAATTATGCTTATTTAAACTTCCGTAATCATGATGTTTGACGTGTTGATTTTAGTTTTATGCCCATGGGTTAATTGTCCTTTGTCCTGGATTATTTAATATGTCCGTCTGGTTTTTGTCCATAACAGTCCATCAGTCATAAATATAAATTGCAAGTGTCCTTGTCAAATTATTATTATACCCAAAGTTAAATATTCCAACTAATTGGGGATTCGAATTGTAACAAGGTTTTAATACTTTGTTTAATGAATACACCAGGTTATCGACTGCGTGTAAACCAAGGTTTTACTACTTTGTTAACAATTACACCAATTACCCTTGAATGTAATTTCACCCCTGTTTTAATTATTCTAGTGGCTATTAATCCATTCCCGTGTCCGGTTAAATGAACGATTATTCGTACATATAAATACCCCGCCCATCGTGTCCGATCGAGTGTATATGGTAATTTATAGGGATGCCCAATTGTAAATCTTTATATTAACATTAACAAACTTTCATTTAGTTAAACAAATATAAAGCCCATTAATAGCCCATAGTCTAATTTCCACAAGTGTCGTTCTTTTGTCCAAACCCCAATTATGGTACAAAGCCCAATTACCCAATTTTAGTAATTAGCCCAACATCATGATTACTTCGTTTTAAATAAGCATAATAATAACTTAGCTACGAGACATTAATGTAAAAAGGTTGAACATAACTTACAATGATTAAAAATAGCGTAGCGTTACACGGACAGAATTTCGACTTTACACCCTTACAACATTTGCTAACATACCCTTATTATTAGAATTAAAATTAAAATTAAAATATAAATTATATATATATATATATATAAGTTTTACGTATGAAGAGGAAGAAAAAGATGATGAATTTTGATCAGAATTCGGTTGGCTTTATAGCCAGAGTTGATTTTTGGGGCTCCGCGACTCGCGGCAAAAACCTCTTAAAACTCCGCGAGTCGCGGAGATAGTATTTACAGCTCAGTCCTTGGAGTTTACTCTGCCGACGGTTTTTAATATATATATATAATATATATATAATTAATATAATTAATTATATATTATATTATATTTATATACATAGTTAACTTGTAATTTTTAGTCCGTTGCGTCGAGCGTTAAGAGTTGACTCTGGTCCCGGTTCCGGATTTTTGAACGTCCTCGCGTACAATTTAATATCTTGTACTTTGCGTTTTGAATCTTGTACTTTTGTAATTTCGAGACGTTTCTTATCAATAATTGGAACCTTTTTGATTGTCTTTTGTACTTTTGAGCTTTTTGGTCGTTTGCGTCTTCAATTCGTCGAATCTGTCTTTTGTCTTCACCTTTTATTATTTAAACGAATATCTCTTGTAAATAGAACAATTGCAACTAAAAGCTTGTCTTTCTTGAGGAATAATGCTATGAAATATATGTTCGTTTTTAGCATTATCAAATAGTATTGAGCTTATTTAAAACTTTGAGTGTTTATGCCACAATATTAGGGTAGAAGAAACAGAGAGTAGTTCATGAAAATTATAGTCATGAAGTTTGATAGAGATCATCATTGTTTACAACAAGAATATTGTAATGATGAATATAAGTTGAAAAAAATAAAGTTTTATCACTACTGAATAATATGGATAAAATGATTTGATTATAGGAAGCGTATAAACGAAGCTATTGTAAAAGAGTGAATGAGAAAATTAAATGTTCGCCTTAACTATGACGTAGTCACGATTGATTTTCGGAATTCAAGGGATTAAATGAAATCTTCGTAATCCATAAGATTTGATTCTCCGGTAATTAAGGAATTTGAAATTTTTTTTGATTAAATGCGGTGAATTGCTTCAATTAATGTGTTTAGAATTTTGCTATAAATTAGCTTCGTCCGTTTCATTATCTTCACCACTTCTATACTTTCTTCCTAAATTCATACTTCCAAAAGATTTGCTAATATGCTCAATCTCGTATTGATACTTGTTATTATATTGACCATATATGCAGTCATTCTTCTTTTTCTTTTACCACCAGAGGAATCTGTTTACTTCTACTATGCCCTTGGGGTTATAGTGTTTTTAATTCTCCCGTGTCTTTATGTTGCTATACGCATTGATATCCACGGTTTGTAATCTCGGTATCGTTATCGGGCTTTATATTTTCCCTTATATGTCGGAGCTCTTTGCCTTTTTATTCTCTTCTCGACCTCAAGTCAAGCGAATAATGGTCCAGAATTTGTAGGTATGAAGTTTCGAATGAACCTAATGTTCTAAGCGTAATATCACGATTTGATTTGGTAAGTTACCAGAATTACTGAGAATAGAACTATCAAGAATATATTTTCTTGATATGTTCAGAGATTAAGTAGAATGTAAGAGTCGTGTAACATGGCAAATGATGATTATAAAGTCTATGAATCATCATCTTCCATTAAAATTTAGCATGACTTACTGTAATATAATTACGTTGGCCTGACGTCATTACATTATACTAACTCATGCTTCAATTCCCAACACTTCTTCAAAACAGTTATAAGTTAAACTTGGATTTTACAGAATATAGAAACTAAAACAGTTTTTCTTTATAAATATATCGCAAAGAGATACTTAATTGCAGACAAGAATCGTTATGATGATATCTTTAGAAATATAGAGGATATTTATGATGATATTTTGGAATTTCTAAGTTCGAAAGTTGATGAAGAAAAATTTTCCGCAAGCTTTTAACACGACTTCGGAGCAAGATATTCTCTAAAGATTTCATCGGATCCAGAATTACCTGGATTCTTTGAATATAGGGTTTGGTCCTTGTATTTGTCCTTGGTATCCTCCATGGTTAGCTAAATCCGTTTTTCAGTTCCAATTTTTTTTTTGAGTTTTTCCAACGTACCATTCTTTATTATCAAACTTTTGACCATTAAAACCTTCTACAATTTTGCTGTTTCCTCTGCCATATTTGAATCATCGGTTATCAATCCGAGATGGTTTTAAGAAATTTCATTTTTAGATGATTAAACGCTGATTGTGATCGTCAACAGATCTAATGGTTGATGAATAGGCGTTGTTGATTTCAAAAGTAATGAATGATAATTTCGGTGGGTTGATGTGATAATTCATCATAGAATACGAATGAATATAATTCATGAATGTAGTGATCTTTAGGAAGATAACATCTTCTAAAGCTTTTCTTGGATTCTGATATGTCAGAATATGTAATTGAATTTGTATGCAAAAGGTGAACGGATACATATGTGGATGTAAGTAGTATAGTTACTGATTATTGAATCAGAATTGGAGAATGTACAATGTAACATATTAAAGTGAGATATAAATATTTCTCGGGTTTTACGTATCCGTTAAAATATTTTCACAATTAACAGTTTGTACAAAAGAATTACAATCTTTATGAAGATATACGTTCATATATATATTTTTCAGATGTAATCATGGGTTTAATGAGTTAATATAAGATTAATCTCGTTTGATTTACGGTTGAAACGAAAATAAATAATCTCCAAAACCTTAGAGATTTCATATTTGTCGCGGAATATTTCACTAATGAAGTTATGAATCAATACTTCATCGTTCATTATTGTTGATATACTTCGGTATTTGAAGTTGGTGCTCGTGGAATTCTTGTGAAATTCGCAAGATACGAATGATGTTTTCTAAAAAGTTTCGAATACATCGAAAATGAAAGTATACAATCAAACATGTATTTGAATAATACACTTAGTTTATTATGAAATGGAGTTTATTGTGCTGAAGGAGTGATTAATGATTGTTAAGTCATTAACGAATGAGGTACATCATAGCATATTAGTGATATGAATTAACCAAGTAGTACATACTAGTTAAGATTCACACGTAATAGCTTAGTATGAAAAGGTTTATTATTGTTTCAAACTATATATATATAAAGTATACATATATAATTCTTCAGGAAGAATGAGTCAATACATCTTAACTCATTATTACTAATATTCCTTGGTATCTATGGGGCGTATGATGTTGATATCCGAGATATTGAGTGTGATGTTGAGGCGTGAGATGCGGATGTTGTTGTTGATGAAGCTGATGTTGTTGGTGGTGATGCTGATGGTACTGGTGGTGCTGGTTATGCCGCTGGTGCTGCTGATGCTTGTAGAATTCGCACCATATTCTCCAGAGCCACCACTCGAGCGCGAAGCTCATTGACTTCTTCTACTATTCCGGGATGATTGGCAGTTCGGACAAGGGGATGCATAAGATCTAGAATTTTAGATATTATATATTCGTGACTGGATATCCTGGAAATGAGGGTGAAAATAGTGTTTTGAACGGGTTCGCCGGTAAGTGCTTCAGGTTCTTCACCAAGAGGTGAATTCGGTTGGTGGAAGGGATCACCTTCTTCTTATCTCCATTGATTAAGTTTACTACGAACCCATCCCCAATTCATCCAAAATAGATGATGGCTGATTGGTTGGTTCATTCCGGTTACGCTGCCATTGGAGCTTGAGGAATCAGATGAGAAATCCATATTATGTGATCGGATAAGGGTTTCGATATGAGATTAGTGTTGAATACTGGATGATATATCTGTCTCCTTGAATACATGTATATAGCAAAAAGATTTCCGTAATTTACGGAGGGAATTTAGGAAAAGTGTTAGACAAAGTCTATTGGGATAGATACGATAAGATATAATAAGATATGATGTGTCGAGATCATAAAGTGATAAGTATCGAGATCATAAAGTGATAAGTATGTAATCTAATAATCTTTTGATTAAAGACTTTCAATTCGTATACTGTGATAACCCAATGACATTTTCCGGTTCGCAAACCGATGCATAAAGGTATAAGGCATATAGGTACGTGATATAACAGGGAGTTACATACGTTTGAGTGTGAGTAGTAACAAATATAGGAGTTTCAAAAATCATGGATAATATTTCATGTAATACATATGTAATACACAAAACCATGATAGATGACATAGGAATGTCAAGAATTTCAGAAATCATGGTGTCGCATTTAAATGCGGTGGCGTAATTGGATATTACTTAGAAAAATTCTTAGATTGGCTTGGCATTCTAAGATAAGTAAAGTTTCTAAAGTATAGTGTAGCATTTAACAATTAAAGGCAACAATTAAAGGCACTATGGTCAAGGAAAGTTGTAGTCCTACATTGCTAAGGTACCTAATTGTATAAGGCACACATAAAATGCAATCCTGGTTCTCTACAACAACTCTGCTCTGATACCACTCTGTCACACCCCCAAATAGGGCCTGGGGTATTTGTGACTAATTATATCAAATCACAGTTGTATAAACGAGAACGACTCTAAATGAGACGTTTTGAATAAATCATTTATTAATAAAATAGCGGAAGCATTAAAAGTTTTACATCAAATTCAAACTGAAATAATAATAGTAGTCTTAATGTAAAGTAAATGTAATGAAATGAAGACTCCATGTAGCAGCATTCAATTCATCAAGTAGCAGTCATGGCAATCATCTTATTCGTCACCTGAGACAAAACATGCTTAAAGTGTCAACCAAAAAGGTTGAGTGAAATTCATAGGTTTATATAATATGCATTAGACCACAAGATTTAGTTTAAAGTTGATTGATACCAAACATATCAATTTAAAAGTGTTGATGAAGTTTGTAATATCGCGACTAAACAAAAGTTACCTCATGACACCTTGTTATTCAGTGTCGTTGAATCATTATTATGTAACCAAAGACCAACGGTCAAATGGTTAGAGACGTTACTCTCAATAGGCCTATTCACAATAATTAAGTTTGCCTTTTATACGCAGCAATTGCCGATATTACGGTGAGGATTTGCATGAATCAAAGCATGACATCATAATAACATTTGAGTACTTGTGTCTAAATGTAAAACAGTTATAAAGCAAGCATGTGTCTCACCCCAAAAGTTATAAACAGTTTAATAAACAGTAAAAGCGGGGCTATGAAAATCACCTTAAATAGCAGTTGAAGTATTCCACGCAAGAAAGGAAAGTAAAGCAAGTAAGTGACCAGGATATCAACCTAGAGGTATAACGTTCGATCAGTAATTGTCTAATAAACCAAGTGTATGTTTATTAATATAATGAATTATGTTAATAGTGACAGTCCAAAATAGGAAGATTTCAACTTATGAAAAGTTTATAAGTTCAGGTTATATTCATTAGTAAGACGTTGTACAACTTTACTCAAACTTCGTTGCTATCAAATAAGTCAGGAATGAATAGATGTAACCAGGGGCCCAGGACTCTTGACCAGAATCTAAGTCATGGCATTCGAGATTCATAAGCTTACCCATAAATGGAAACCTAGACATCATTCACTTACGACTGTAAGTAGCGATGAAGTTTGTATAGAGTGCACGTTATCTTTAGAGTATAACCTTCACGTTATGTGCGTATAGAATTACGACACATTGATATAATTTACTTATATAGTAAATATATATTATATTAAGTTTGGATATATTTAATATTATTAATGTATTATCATTATTAATTTATTTTAAAATTAATCTTATAACAAAGTATTATAAGTTTAATTATGTAGATAGGTTAAATATATAATAATTATGTCTTACATATTTATTTTATATACTATTATTTGATTAATATAAATCTTATATTTATTATATATATCGAAATTTATATATATAAATTATCTAAATTCAAATTTATATATCAATAAATCATCTAATAATTCCAATTAATATTTTATTGACTTCAAATAAGTAGATAATTTGTACAAAATTTTATAAAATAATCTATACAATATTACTATTTTTTATGTATTAATTATTATTTTCAATAATCATTTAATACTTAAAATACAAAAAAATAGGTAAATGAGTTTAAAATTACATTTTATATTTTTCTCAGTATCTACTAATCATAGTAAACATATGAAAATTTTATAAAATATTTTTATCACTTTTTAGTATTTATTTCTAATATTGTTCTCGATTTGCATTAAATCAAATTTAATTATGTATAAAATACCAAATCGACTTAAATAATTGAGTTTATAATTTTCTCAAACTTTTATAAGTTTAACAAACTCAGAAAAATGTTTTATAAATATTGTTGTTACTGTTTAATATTTATTTAGTATTTACCTTCATTTTTAACCATAAATAAGTTTAAATAAAGATAAAATACCAATTCGACTAAAAAAATTATTTTTATAATTTTCGCTTGTTTATGTGAGTTTTATAATCCCATAAAAATTTTATATATATTTTTATTATTGTTAAAAATATTTATTTCGAATTAAATGTTATATACATTATATACCAAAATAATAAATGAATAATAATTATAAATTCGTATTTAACATTTATAAAAATTTTAAAAATTATATTTGATCAGTATTGTATCATATTAAGGTTAAGAAACCTTTAGGATTATTTTATTTGATTTTTCCCTAATTATTCCATATATATATATCGTATATGCATATACATTTTCATTAATTATAAAATAAATATAATTTTGAAATATTAATTCATAAAAATATTTTTATAACTTCCAGCAATATTTAATACTAATTATAACATGTTATGTATATTTATAACAATTATATATATAGATTATATCATTAATTAATTTTTTTCGGTTATAAATGAAATTAAAAAAATAAAAGAAAGAATAGAATACTTACTAGAAGTAGTTCTTCAAGAGAGAAATGAGAGATTAAGGTGCAAGTTTGAAATGAGAAATGTATGCGATATTTATAGTTAAAAATATTAGGTAAAAAAATAAAATAAGTAAAAGAAATAAAAATATATATATATTAAATCTTAGTGGGTTTGGTAATGGGTTTTAAAAATTAAAAGTAATATCATCTAGTCATATTAATCATAAAATAATAAAAATAGTTTTTACTTTTTTTAAAAAAAAAAAAGTAGATTTATGTGAAAAAGTAGTTTGTATTTTTATTAAAAGTAAATCTTAAAAGTTAAAATAAGAAAAAGTAGTTTGTATTTTTATTAAAAGTAAATCTTAAAAGTTAAAATAAGAAAAAGTAGTTTGTATTTTTATTAAAAGTAAATCTTAAAAGTTAAAATAAGAAAAAGTAGTTTGTATTTTTATTAAAAGTAAATCTTAAAAGTTAAAATAAGAAAAAGTAGTTTGTATTTTTATTAAAAGTAAATCTTAAAAGTTAAAATAAGAAAAAGTAGTTTGTATCTTTGTATTTATTTATTAAAAGTAGATATAGTTTTATTTTTTTTTATAAAATTCAAAAAAAAATCGTTTAATACATTTCTAAGAACATTTAACATTTTATTTCTATATTTGTTTAATTATTAAATACGAATTTTATATAAAAATTATTATTATATTCAGTTTTTAAAATTAAAATTTATGATTATTACTTTATAGTTTTTATTAGTTTTATAAATGTTATAATATTATTTATTATTTAGTTAATTATATATTCTATTAACTAAATAACAAAAGTAATATAAATATTATATATATTCATTGATGTAATTATGTTATATTATATAACATAACCTTATTTATAATATTTATAATTATATTATTTATTTTAAGCGTACGTTTATTCGGTCAACGTTAAATTTATTCGTATATAACAACTCTAGGTATTAGAAGTCGAAAAGTGAGGGTTATTATAACTAAACACATTTCATCAACCAAAAACATCATTTACAATAACTGAAATCTCGTCGAATGATCATTGGATGTTCATGATCAAAAGTTCAAAGTTCATAAACGCATAAGGTGATTCGGGAATCCAATTTACACATACGATATGCCGTTTCGAAGGTAATTACGCATACAATGCAACTAAATACTTACTAACAACGTTTCATAGCATTCAAAGCATCAAAAGTTCATTTTAAAGTTCATCAAACCCTAACCAAAAATCATGAATTCAACAATTTTTGTAAATGGAGTTTTTCTAAATCAACCTACATACCAAAACGAAGCTAATGATGCTAGTAACACATTTAATACATGAGCTTTAACATTTAAACAACATTTACTCAACCAAAATCAAGGATTAAACTAACCCATTTTTCATATTCAAGCTAGTTACTCAAAATAAACAAATTGAGCAAACCAAACACATGTTCATGTTAGACTTGAGCCATAGACACTAATTAACACCATTTCAAGTCAAAAACACCAAGAACATGAAATCTAGAGTTTTTAGAAAGTTACCCAAAAGAGATGAGATTATTATCAAAACGTAGAGGATGAAGAGAGGATTCCAAAAGTACAAATTGTTTTGTTGTAAGCTTCCTTGAAATGATTTAGATGATGATTTAGTGTTGATGGAGAAAAATGGGTTCTTGTTGCTAGTAAGAAAAGAAAGAAAAAGAAAAAGAAAAGATAATGGTGAATGGGAGGGAAAATGGAAGTAAGTGGGAGGTGGGTTGACTAGTTGACCTAGTCAACTAGTTTGCTCACTTGGCAATTTTGGTCCCTCGAGTTTAAAGCGGGTGCGTGAATTAACCAAACGAAATATTTTAAAAACGCTAGAGTAAACGAGAGATGTTATAATTTAATAACTAAAATATTGAAAACACTTATTAACGGGGGATACGAATTTAGATAACGAAAGATATTATCCAAAAAAAAAAGACGGGCGTTAAAATAATTCAACGAAAAAAGGCGGGATGTTACATTATATATAATTGAGAGTATTTGTAGTGATATATATTTATATTTGTATATAATATGTTTATATATTTAAAGTATTCCGGGTCAATTCAGATTCATTTCATCCTTAAACAAATATTGTCATCTATATTGGATGCAATAATAATTCATATTCATATATATATCTAATATTTATCCATTAAATCATTTATATCCATTTTAAGCGGATCGGATCGGATAGATATCATTAGACATCCATTAACGTTGTAAAGTGCAAACCATTAACCTATGATCCATTGATTAACATTTGAGGGTTTAGGGACTAATTGTGTAATTATACAAGCTTTAAGGTACAAAGAGAACATTCTCATTCTTAATGGTTAATAAAGCCAGGTTGTTGAAATAATCACAAGAAAATGGTTTGTTATATTTTAACCGGACGATTGATAACCGGTGCCCGTAGTAGCCTCACAATCAACAGTTTCTGGGCGCACCTTAAAAGACAAATGGTTACGTTAGTGGTAGCCACCACCATTGACCCTGCTTCCATCGGCCCTGCATCCGCCCTCTTGTCCATGCCAGGCTGGCACCCCGGCCCTTTTCTCCAGGTCAGATTTCTTATATTGTTATTTATTACGGAGTATTAATCAAAATTAAATTAATTATTAATTATATGATTTATTATTTCTCCCAAAAATATCTTTTTGTCCATTGATGTTTTTATTTATGATTTTCAACCACAACGTTGTCCTTAAGGTGTATATATATTGTATGCTTTTAGTAATCCGCTACTTACACCACAACGATGTCGTTAATGTGTATATATATTTTATTAAAGGGACAACTTACTTGAGGAGTTGAAGTGAACTGTTATTTATGCAGTAGTTAATTTTATTACATGTTTGATACATATATTCTAATGTAACAAACTCTCAATTCCATATATTGTTTCATAAACGGGTAAACGAATAAAGTTTTCGTATTCGGCTTAACCTCGTTATCTAGTTACCATTTTCGACCCTTTCACCTAAATGCATAAGCTGAAAAAGGATAAAGATTGCTAATAGAAACATGAGCTCGAGCCATGATCATGATACATATATTAAATACTGATTACTAATGGGAACCTGAATACCCGTGGGATACCCGTTTACCCGCTAGTTAGTTTGGAAATGGGAACCCATCGGGTATGGGTCTGGGTCTGGGTTTAGGACGGGTTTTCTTAACCGGTTTCAGGTCTGGAATTACCTAAACCCGGCCCGATGCCATCATCCATAGTCATATAACTTGTAAATTGAAGATGTAACTCTACTTATTTTATGAAGTGGCAACTTATATAGTTGTTTAGTTTGAAAGATACATATATAGATTATAAAGGTTGGAAATTTTAAATACACAAAAAAATGAATAAATTAGAAAATGACCCAGACTAAAAACAATATAAAAAGATGTGCTTTTTATGCTTAACAATTATAATGTGGTGTGATACAGGACATTGCTAGTTATGTGAACAAAGAAGTGAGGTTATTAAAGCATGATAATTCAAACGTTAGAGAAGATCATTTGGATAAAAGATGGGAGGCTGCTACTGGAGAGGTTGTAGATGAGGTTATATTTCTCAGCAGGCATTCGGCTGCTTCGAAACGGCCTGCATTAACCCTTCATCCAATTGGTATATGATTTCTACTAAAATTTCAAAATTTGTATGACATGTTATATTCTGTTGTAATTGTGCATTGGTTGTTAATGATGTTTTGTATTGTAGGTGTTCCTCATTTACGAGATGATGAGGTGCCGCCAGCTGGCGGAAAACCTGGTTGGGCTGCACCTCCTAACGCCAGAATGGGCCCGTGGTTGAGACTGTTAAAGGACATTGCAGAATCACATAATTTGACTCCTGAATTTGAGGTATGTATATATATTTATGTACATAATTTGCCTTTTACATGGTTAGTTATAATCTGTTAATTATGGGATATAGGTTACACTGGAGGCCACACATCACGGACCTCTAACCGATTCTCCCACAATGTTTGTAGAAATTGGTACGTATTTGTGGAGAAAATTCTAAACTTGGTTTCATAGTTCCAGTATAACATTTAGAAATAAGGCATTTGCTCAATTTTTATTTTTATTTTCGAAAAATATTAATCAAGCTCATTGAAATGGGAACCCTCAATTAATTAAAATTATATTTGATTATTTGATGTTGTAATATCATCAGGTAGCACAGAAGAGTATTGGAAGAGGCAGGATGCAGCACAAGCAATTGCTTTAGTTCGGTATCTCTTTTAAGCATACACTTAACTGTACTAAACTTTAGAATACTAACACCATTTTTAGAAGTTAGGCATTAAAAGAATTGGATACTTAGTAGGGGTAACAAAATGAGAGGGTGGGCTAATGGGTCAAATGGGTTTGGGTCGATAGGTATGATTGTTTGTTAAATTCCAAATAACAGACTGGGTCAGGTTTGGTTGACCCCAAAACAGTTTCTGTCCAACAGTTGCGGAGTTTATATAAATAATAATGTGTCAAATTTAGTTACAATAATAATCCAATTCCTGGAAATGAACTTTTCAGTAATATTCTTTGTAATGTTATATTGCAGTTAGTTTGGAGAGGACTAGGGCTTGACGGAGGAGTTCCTGTTGGAGATTGGCGCAGGTAAACGTCATACTGGTTTAGTTATCCTAAAAGTTAAGGATTGTATGTTTTTTTTTTTAAAAAAAAAAACATGTTTGATATAGATGTTATGTTGCGCGCAATTATTCTTACATTTTGTATTATTTACGGTGTTAGGAATAATGGAAAAAACAAGATCCTTCTCGGGATTGGCGGTGGACATTATGTCCCGAGGCATATGGATGTTATTCTGTAAGTTTAACTATTTTAACTAACTTTATCTTAATTTACTACTATCATTTAGTATATTACATATTTTGATTGATGCATCAAGCAGGAAACATAATGTTTGGGTGGGCCACTTACTATCGGGTTATTCGTTGCCGATGGAAGACACCGAAGATGCGGGCGTAAGTGGAACTTGGCGGGAAGCAATCAAAGTTTCATACGAGGTTACTAAATTAGCATTCCCGGGGGGCGAAGTTCTCGCTCATCTTGATCAAAAGTAACCATAATTCAACTCTAATGTTTATTCTATTTTACGATTTTTCTAACGACAACCTTAAGAGCTGTCGTTAAGACGCATGTAACACCTATACATGGCCGTTGGTTATTAACTTTATGGTGTGATTGTACTGGTGTTTTATGCATCTTAGTAAAATCCTTTATTTTATAACATAATCAAGTTTATTGAACTTTTGGGTTCTTACTAACTTGAAACTATGTAAATGTAGGAGTTTTAAAAGTTGGCAGAAAAATGCAATCTTGGATTTCTTGAAGGAGCAGAATATAAACATTGGCAAGCCTTCCAGTTTTTGCTGATTTTTTTTCCAAAAATTATAGTATAAAATAAAATAATCCATCATAACTGATGGTCTGCTGGCATACTAATTTTTGGATACTTTATACAATTGTACCAACCATTGGAATTTGTTATGATATCGTTCACTATACAAGATATGAAATCAAGTGAATGACCAATATTATTACCCCATATCTTTTATACTGTTCCTCATTTGAAAAAATGAACATGAATAGTTTTTGTATAGTAATTCTTGTAGTATAAATATGCATACAATTATAAGCATATAATGCACCCATTCTTACATTATATGCAAGTCTTATTCTTTACTCTCCATTCAAATCTTATATAAAAAGAAGTCTTATTGCTAAGCATATGTCACTAAAGGTAGTTATAAGCCTACTGAATTATAACACGTTATCAGCACGAAGTGCTCCGTATAATCAAGGTAAGAAATTCTTTAACAATATCTTATATTATTTATTAGTAAGGTAAATATTATTATCATCACAAATAAAATTATATTTCTGTAATCTAACTTTTATTAACTTCACTAACATTTATATTTATGTTATTTAAGTTATATATGGTCGGTTATACCGCCTGAATTATATTTCTGTAATCTAACTTTTATTAACTGCACTAACATTTATATTTATGTTATTTAAGTTATATATGGTCGGTTATACCACCTGAATTATATTTCTGTAATCTAACTCTTATTAACTTCACTAACATTTATATTTATGTTATCTAACATTTATGATTACTTATGCAATTAATCATTATTTGTTTAATGCATACTAATGTTTATTCTTAAATTTATTATTTATACATAATATGTTTATTCTCTTAATCTTCGTATTTATACTAAATGTATTTATAGTAATCGTATTATTACTAATAAAATTCTTTTATTAAAATTATTATTAATACAACGAGTATATAACAGTCGTTAACGTCAACTAACGACGTTACAACGGTCATATATACATAACGGTTGTTAACGTCAACTGACGATGTTACAACGACTATATTTTTCAAATATAAAATAAACATCTCCGTTTTCACATTTTCACAAATCAATCTTCATTTTCTCAGATTACCACTCTCAAATTTTTTTATTTTTATTTTTTTTTGTAAAGATGATTCACACAAGGATGATTTTTCCTATTATATTGGTCATACTAACTATCATCATTGTTGCTAATATACCACCGGATGAACCTATATTCTATCAGGCCCTTGTGATTTTATCATTTGTAATCATGCAATTATTCTGTTGTTTGCTACTTATGAATAAAATGATTCTAATTTCATTTTATTATTTGTCTATGAATAGAAGTTGATTATGATTATAATTTATGTTGTTCATCTTTTTAATAATAGAAAATGTCGAATTTGAAAAGGCTTAAATTTGCTCCTTTAGAATCAAGTGGGAACAACTATTTAACATGGGTTATGAATGTAGAAAAACATCTCGAATCAATCGGTATTTTAGAAACCCTGAATGAAAATAACAATTGTTCCGAACAAGAGAAAGCAATAACAAGTATTTTTCTTAGCAAACATATTGACGAGTTCTTAGAATCTACATATTATATGATCGAAGATCCAAGTGTATTATGGAAAATACTCAAAGATAGATACGATAATAATTATCAAGAAATAATGGTGATCCATGAAAGAATAAAATTGAAGATGTTAGTAGACGCTCTTATAAGAATCCCGGAGATTCTTATTAATGATCTGGTAACGTGGATCATCAGTCTAGTATTTCTTGAATACATGAACATCTTGTTTAGCTCTATAAATAAGTCCCAAAAGAAAAGAAAACGAGAGTGAATCTGTTAAAAAATCTTGATTAAATAAACTCTGAGCTACATTGAGACTTGAATGGTTTGATTTTCTAAGATGTCTAAGTTGTTATGTGTCACTTCTAAATAAATAATTTTAGACCATAACACATATGTTTATTAGGTGTTATCTTTTATGTACTGCGGATTGTAACTTGTTTGCAGGTAATAAATTTTTGATTATCTTGTTGAAATTTTAATATGAATACTGCTAAAGTACAAAATCAATCACATGGTGGGAATATTTATATTGCATATATTGGTACCACACACACACTATACTCAAATCTAAGAAATATTTCATTAATTTGAAATCAACTGAAGGAATTATAAATACTATATCAGGTATTGCAAACTTGATAAAATGAACGAGAAAGGCAAAAATTCATATTACCAAATGGTACGAATTTTCTGATAAACAATGCTTTGTTTTCTCCCAAATCAAAGAGAAATTATTTAAGTTTCTCTGATATATATCATAATGGATATGATTATCAGCCAATGATAAACAGAAATGAGAAATACCTAAGTAGCACCGAAAAGCGAATATGATGAAAAGCGCAACGAATATGATTAAGAGCACATATGATGAAAAACGCATATAATGAAAAGCGCAGCGCATATGATTAAAAGTGCATATGATTAAAAGCGGATATGATGAAAAGCGTAACGAATATGATGAAAAGCGCATATGATGAAAAGCGCATATAATGAAAAGCGCAGCGCATATGATTAAAAGTGCATATGATAAAAAGCGCATATGATGAAAAGCGCATATGGTGAAAAGCGCAACGAATATGATTAAAAGCGCATATGATGAAAAGTGCATATGATGAAAAGCGCAGCGCATATGATTAAAATCGCATATGGTGAAAAGGATATGTGATGAAAAGCGCATATGGTGATTAATGAAAAAGCACATATGGTGATTAATGAAAAGCACATATGGTGATTAATGAAAAGCACATATGGTGATTAATGAAAAACACATATGGTGATTAATGAAATGAATATTGAGAAAGAATCACCAATGTTTCTTGAAAGAATTCAAGGTTATATATATGGAACAATTCATCCATCATGTGGACCATTTTGATATTTCATGGTTCTAATAGACGCATCTAGCGGATGGTCTCATGTTTGTGTGTTATCAAGCCGTAATATGGCATTTCCAAAGTTTCTTGCACAAATTATTAAATTGAGAACACATTATTCTGATTACACCATTAAAAGGATGTGACTTGATAATGCTGGTGAGTTAACATCTCAAGCATTTAATGATTATTATATGTCTACAGGGATTGTTGTTGAACATCCAGTTGTTCATGTACATACACAGAACTGGTTTAGCTGAATCAATAGATAAACGCTTACAGCTAATAACTAGACATTTGGAAATGAGTACAAAACTCTCAATATTTATATGGGAACATGTAAATTTATATGATGCGACATTAATTCGCATTAAATCAAGTGCAAGTCATAAATATTATCCATTACCAACTTAATTTTGGTCGAGAGCCAAATATTTTCCATCTTAGAACATTTGGTTGTGTAGTGTATTTTTAATTGCACCACCACAACAAATGGTTCCTCAAAGAAGGATGGAAATATATGTTGGATATGAAACATCTCCAATCATAAGATATATTGAATCCATGACTGGTGATATTTTTACAGCACATTTTGCTGATTGTCATTATAATAAAAAATTGTTCCCTATATTAGGAGGAGAAATGAAAAATAAAGAAAAATATATTTCATGATGTGAATATAAATTAATGTATCTTGATCATCTCACAAAAGAATGCGAAAAGAAAGTTCCAAAATAATACATATGCAAGAACTTGCAAATAAATTACCTGATGTATTTACAGATACAAAAAGGAGTGACTAAATCGTATATACTAGCAGTAAATGCTTCAGCTAGAATTGAAATTCTAAAAGCTGGCAATAATGTCACTCATGAGTCTTTGCCACGCCAGAAACGTGGGAGACCAATTGGTTCCAAAGATAAAAATCCTCGAAAAAGAAAATCAGCTGATAATGAGGTAAAAGAAAGTGTTCAAGAAGAACCACAAATCAATACTCCTTCTGCAGAGGAGATTGATGATGTCAATACAAAATTTTCAATCAATTATGTACATTCAAAAATATTATGAAATCGAAATGAAATGAAAAATCTTGATGAGATATTTTCATATAATGTTGCATATGACATCATGAATGATGATGATGATCCAGAACCAAAATCTATCATGGAATGTCAAAATAGACATGATTGGGATCATTGGAAAGGAGCAATACGAGCTAAATTTGAATCGCTCAATAAAAAGAAAAGTTTTCGGATCAATAGTTATCACTTTTAAAGATGTGAAACGTATGGGATACAAATAAATTTTAATTCAAAAAAAGAAATAAGAAAAATGAACTTACAAGGTCAAGCCAGACTTGTAACTCAATATTTATCTTAAAGAACAGGAATGGATTATGAGGAAAACTTATTCTCCTGTAATAGATGCAATTACTTTTAGATACTTAATCAACATGGCAGTTTCTTAAAAAATGCATCTCATGGATGTTGTTACTACTTATATATATGGATCACTTAATAGTGATATATATATGAATATATCTAAAGAGTTTAAGGTATCAAAAGCATTTAATGAACCAAGGAAATGTATTCCATTAAATCATAAAGTTTTTTATATGGGTTGAAACAATCGGATCGCATGTGGTATACCCGATTAAGTGATTACTTGATAAGCTAAGGGTATACAAATAATCTTATTTGCCCATGTGTTTTCATTAAGAAAACAACATCCGAATATGTGATTATAGCTGTTTATGTCGATGATCTTAACATCATAGGTACAAATAAAGAGATTCATGAAGTCATTCAACTTCTAAAGAAAGAATTTGAAATAAAAGATCTCGAAAAACCAAGTATTGCTTTAGTTTACAGATTGAACATATGCCTAATGGTTTACTTGTACATCAAACAACATACACTGAAAAGATTTTGAAACGTTTCAATATGGACAAGGCAAAGCCATTAAGTACTCCTACGGTTGTTAGATCACTCAATATTGAAGCTGATCCATTTCGTCCATGTGAAGATCATGAAGATATTCTTGGACCAGAAGTACCATATCTTAGTGCAATTGGAGCTCTTATGTATCTTACAAATTGTACAAGACCTGACATTTCTTTTGCGGTTAATTTGTTGGCAAGGTTCAGCTCTGCTCCTACCAAAAGACACTGGAATGGGATCAAACACATATTTCGATACCTTCGAGGAACTACTGATTTAGGATTATTTTATTCTAACTAATCAAAACAAGATTTGGTTGGTTATGCAGATGCAGGTTATTTATCTGATCCACATAAAGCTAAATCTCAAACTGGATATGTATTCTTAAATGGAGGTACTGCAATATCATGGCGTTCTCAAAAACAAACACTTGTTGCAACATCATCAAATAATGCCAAAGTGATTGCATTACATGGAGCTACTCGGGAATGTTTTTGGTTGAGATCAATGACACAACTCATTACCGATTCTTGTGGAATAGAACGCGATAAATGTCCAACAACTATCTATGAAGATAAGGCAGCTTGCATAGCACAGATGAAAGAAGGATATATCAAAAGTGACCGGACAAAACATATACCTCCAAGATTTTTCTCATATACTCAAAATCTCATTAAAGACAACCAGATTGAAATGAAATATGTTCAATCCAGTAACAACTCTGCCGACCTTTTCACCAAATCACTCCCAACTGCTACTTTCAGAAAACACGTTCACAATATTGGCATGAGGCATGTTCAAAAGATGTAATAGCTCAGCGATGTCCACTTCAGGGGGAGTCAACTCTATGCTGCACTCTTTTTCCCTTAGCTAAAGTTTTTTCCCACTGGGTTTTCTTTAGCAAGGTTTTTAACGATGCAGTACTAGTTGTTCTCTAATAAAATTGTCATTCAAGGGGGAGTGTTATGATATCATTGACTATACAAGATATGAAATCTAAGTGAATGACCAATATTATTACCCCATATCTTTTATACTGTTCCTCATTTGAAAAAATGAACATGAATAGTTTTTGTATAGTGATTCTTGTAGTATAAATATGCATACAATTGTAAGCATATGATGCACCCATTCTTACATTATATGCAAGTCTTATTCTTTACTCTCCATTCAAATCTTATATAAAAAGAAGTCTTATTGCTAAGCATAGGCCACTAAAGGTAGTTATAAGCCTACTGAATTATAACAGAATTAAGTTTATACACTGTATTTCACATTCATATATTAGAAAAATCATAATAATAGTAAAATAATCCATTGGCACCTATTGATATTTTATATTAGGGTACAAAGTTTAGTCTTTCTTCTGCACATTCCTATTTCAATAATGTCAAATGTTGACTTTTACCACTCATAAGTCAAACCCAATTCTCATTTCACACAATTCATAATACAAAAAGTATTATACCTAGTTATGTAATCCCAACATAAATATCAGTTATAAGTACAAGATAACACAACAAGGGGATCACAAGAAATGACATTATATGATCTCCAGACTCATTGACTTTTACAATAGTCAACTTCTTAGAACTAGTGATTGAATCCCAATTTGTTGACTTTAACACAAATCAACTTAAAACAAGCGATTGCAGATGCAACCTAGCGTTAGCAGCTAACGCAATCGACTCTTCATCTTGCTTCTCTTTTGCAACAGCAACGGCAGCCATGTAAGCCTCTCGTGCTTCGCCCATTTTGCTCAAATCCAACTCATCCATATCATCCTGCTTATCGTATTATACGAACAATCAAACAATGTATTAGATCTTGCAATGACTTTAAACCAATAGTGGATGAGATGCTACATGTGGTGTATAGCTTACTATTTCAGGAAAGTAGCCACTATGTGGGATGACATCATACTCTTGGTCAGAAAGGGTAATATTGTCATTTGACAAGCCTTCGAATAACAGCGTGTACGATGACATCTCTCCTTGAATAGCATTCAGATCTTCTTGAAGCTTTTCGACCATTTTGTTCGAAGTCATTGCTTCCCACTGTAGCCTCTCTACAGCTGCTTGTTTATCAGCAAGTTTAATCTGTAGACCAGAGTAAAGAAATAATGAAATATCGTTGACCCGAGTCACCAATATATTTGACAAAAGGATCAAAACAACAGTTTGTATCAGTACCAACAAATTATCTGTTTTGGCCAATTACTCAACCTGCCGGACCCGCCCATGTTGACACCTCTAGAAAAACAAGTAGTTATACACATACCTTTACATCGGCTAATTGTGCTTGAGTAGATCGAAGTAACGCATCCTTTTCCAATGCCTGTTTTTTCACTTGATCAAGAACGGTACGAACGGAATTATTTTCATTTTTTGAAGCTTCAACTGACTTCAAGATTTCATCTTTCTCTAACAACTGATTTTGCAGATCTGCAACTTTCTCTTTCAGTTTAGCCAATTCTTCTTTTTCCTTCGTTAAAATCGCGTTTGACGAAAACATGGAGAACCGTTCATCTCCATCTTGTTCATTCCCGTTATCCTCCCGACGCTTTTTCCCGGGAATCGATTGAGCGTTCCTACTTTTTGCTTCAATCATCTGAAATATCGAATTCAGAACATCAACACCTTCAAGACTATATAGTTTGAGTTATTTAATAAACCCTAACTATGATCGAATAGTCCGTAATAACATTCAGGAAAATAATACTCTTTGTTAGAGTTCAAGAGTCCGACTCCCGGGACACAAGATTATCCCCCGACTTTGAAATCCACCCTCGCCTTTCGCACATTGCGTTGCGGGGGCAGCGGGGAGCGGGGGGTTTACCAGCCATGCCCTCGGATTGGTCCGTGTTTCCTCCAAGGCAGTTGAGGGCGGGTTATGCAACTGCGACAGATGATCGCGTGGGTAGTTTAATCCCCTGGGTGATCCCAAACTGTTGTTTAAGAAAAAAAAACAACTTGCATCTTGCAAAATTGTCATAATTCAAACATAGCAATACAAAAACAGATATTTCAACTTACAAAGTATAAAGTGAAATGCAAGATCATACATCAGTATAATGTACCTTATTAGTGATTGAAGGTGTCTTGGTTTTGATCATTGATCCTCTCCGAGTATACGAACTATTTGCCTTTTGATCCTACAAACACAAAACATCCCCAATTTCAATTTCAAATTTAGATATTCAATTACTTTAATTTCATAAAATTCCAAAATTAGGAAACTCCTAATCCAATTTAAGTATATAAACATAACACTACTATTTCTAATTCATCAATAAAGAACCTAAAAATCATCTTTTTTACTGAAACAAGTGTCAATAATAAAAACCCTAAATTTAAAGTATATAAACAGCACAGTGAGTGTGTAAAACAAATGAACAAACATAACATACAATCAATGACTGAACAAGGGGAACGATCTGAACAAGGTCATTGTAAAGACGGCGGTCAACGTTTCCGGCGGCACTATTACGGTGGTGGGACGGTGATAAAGGGCGGAGATTTTCGCCGGAAAGCCATGAAGTTGGTTCATTTCCAAAACCTAACAGAGCATTCATGTTGTCTTGGTCTGAATCAAAGTTTTGAGATGATTGGTGATGCATTGTTTTTTACTTAATAAAATTAATAAATTAAGTTGATTATTATGTGTTTCGAATTTGGGTCAAGACAGTGTCGAATGAAATTGAATTTTGAATTAGAAATAAGAAAAGGGAGAGAGAGTAGTGAAAGTGGGTATAGAGGGATAGAGACTTTTGAATTGATGAATAAAGATGGGTATGTTTTACTTTTACCTCTCAAATTCAGATATTATTATTCCTTTTTCCATTTCATTTTTTACAAATTAAACTAATTACAGTACTTGTTTATTAGTAATTAAATATAGGATTTTTTTTTCGAACAGCGATTGGATCACCCGAGGGGGATTAAACCACCCATTGCGATCATATCTCGTTTCGACTATGTCAATGCAGCGATAATAATCCCGCCCACATCGGTGCTCGAGAGGAAACATTGAAACCGATCTAAGGACACGGTCAAGTAAAACCCCTCCCCTTTACCCCCCAGACGATATGAGAAATGTGTCATGGATGGATTTGCTAACGACTTAAAATTATTGTATATTTTAAGAGCCGTCATAATAAAATTGTCTGGCTACCGACATATGCAACGACTTAAAATCCATATTAACCGTAGTCCTTAGAAGTGTCGTTAACAAAATCTTTTTTGCTTATTTTGTGAAAGAAAATTTAATCAATTTTAATTTAGCACCTCTAAATTCGCTTAACCGTTCATGTAAATGTAATTATATATTATATGTTGACGTATGAATATAATCCAGTTTTAAATTTAGAGCAAATTAACAATTGATGTATGTGATACAAATACACACATTCATTTTTCTACGGCGAAACTCGAACTCATAACTTAAAGATTAATTTTATATTCTTTAATTGTTATTGATCCATATCCATATCCATTTAATTTTAGTTCGTCTATTCATATCCGTATCCATTAGATTAAGCGGGTTAATGGATACCCATTAGATATTAGAAAACTGTTACTCCGTATAATATTTCGTAATTTACGATAAATGCAAAAACGTTATAAAGCAACAATGAATATAACATGACATAATTAAAATATATTCTCAAGAAAGTGTAATCTTTGTCGAAGATATAACACAATTTGTTTAAATTACTATTTAGCATAGAATTTGAAAGATCCATATTCATATCCATATCCGTTTAGGTTCATTCACATCCGTATTCATATTCATATATATAAGTTCATCCATATCCATCACGAAGCGAGTATATCGGGTGGATATCCACTGGATCGCGTTGTGATTGTCATTCCTACTTGTGAACCATGTAGACGTCTAACTTGTAGGATTAATGTGCAAGGTACAACATATAACTATATGGTCAACTTCATTTGAGACTTCGGGGTCACACACATATACACCGAGACGTCAAATAAAATATATATATGATGTATATATATTACTCAAGTAACAAAATAGTAAATCGAAATTAATTCATTTACTATTCATATTGTAGTGACCCGGAAAATTTCGACTAATTTTAAATCAAACTCTCGATACGATATTGTATTTTCAACACGATAAGCAAAGTCTGTTAAGTTGGATCTCAAAAATTTTGAACTGTTTCATATATTCAATTGACCTTCGACCATTCCCGACGATTCACGAACAACTATTTGTAAATAGTTACATATATATATATATATATATATATATATATATATATATATATATATATATATATATATATATATATATATATATATATATATATTACTTGTAAATATATAATATTATATTTAGTTGTTTAAAAGAATATAATTAATATATTTATTTACTTAAACTTGTTAATTAAGATTTGATATATATATATATATATATATATATAGAATGTGTATATTGAAAATGAATGATTTCGAGCCTAATTAGTAAACGTCAGTAACACTCGGTTGACGTTTTGTTAGTTTTAATATAGATATATTACATGTTCATGAAGGACTAAAATAAAAGTTGAACTGTAAATCGATTACGAAGATGTTAGTTTTGTTATAAATATTTTTACCTTTTTAAGTTTAAATATTAGTACTCCGTACATATAAATTGGAACAGAAAATAATTAATTATCGAACCTTTTTAATCAGGTTTCAAACAGTTAATGAGTGAAATAATTAAATATATTTAATCTAAAAGTTTGAGATTTTTAGGGACACTTTTATACGTTAACTGTTTAGCAATGGACACGATATAGTCATCCGGGGAAAAGCGTCGGCAGATATTAATTCTTATGACAACTAATTGGCACGTTCTAATTTTCTTATTAGTAGTACACTATGATTGAAGAATGGATTTAAAAATTTGAGAGACTGTGCTTGATTGATTACTGTACAAATGATTAGTCGTGATTGATCACTGTGCTTGATATTAATCTGGTTCCTTTTTTTTTTCATTTACAAGTTGCAGAGTATGAATATATATATCATTCATACATACAAATTCCTTAATCAACCTCCCACCATAAAACTTCTTCATCATCCATCACTTGAAACCATCCTCCACCATGATCAACCGACTACACCTAGACCGCCTTCGGCAACCATCACCGACGAACACCCGCTTGAACAAACCACCTTCTCCATGATCACTATCCAATCATCTTCCCTCACCACATCACCATATTTATTTATTTATTTTTTCGTTGTTGTTGTTTCTTTGTTTATGTCACTAATATCATCACAACCATCACCTCACCTAAATTTATATACCCGATTGTTTTCTGTTTACTTGCGGTTCCATTCGAACTCAAACCCACTTCATCTTCATGAAACTGTCACCATCTCCATCTATCTCTCATCTGCAACCATCATTCATTAACCACCGAACTATCTATCTTTTGTTTTCTGTTTTTCGGTTCAACCACAACCATCGAATCATCATTATTAAAAAAAACTTTGTACTCCAACAACTATTGTTACTTGTGCTTACTGTGTGAATTACATCTCAATCATCACTTCATAGTCTTCGGGTCATCAAGCATAAACCACCTATAACACAATCGAAATCTTTATATTTTTTATTTTATTTTCCTTCCTGTCACCGTTGATGAATGGGAGAAGACGATAAACAGTAAATGACGATGTTGATAATGAGTCTGTAATGACGATAAATTGTTACCGTTGATGTTTCAACCACCACCATCTCTTATTATTCTTCCTTCTATTTTCCTGATTATCTCGAACACCAAGTGAGCACCAAAACCAAATTAAAGCTACTGCACTTGTTAAATTTATGTTGCTGTATTCTGTAACCACCATCAACCGCCACTACATTGTAACGACCCGACAAAATCGTCATTGACGGCGCCATTAACTTAGGTCCCGTTATGTGGTCATAGTCCCTATATGAGACGCATTTGACCAAAATTATGTCGCATTGAATTGAAACGTATAAGACTTACAAAGTTTAGTTTACCAAACGGTTCGACAACATGTTTAAGTTTACAAAAATTATAAAGTATAAATGAAATAACTTGCGACATAATATAAGTTGAAAATCACAGTTGCTATAAATAGCGTAAGTATGTATGTATGCTTGACTCCAAGCAAGTAATCAGAGTGTATGCATGTATCAAATAGCCATTCATGAACCTGAGAAACATATAGAAAACTGTCAACGAAAAACGTTGGTGAAATCATAGGTGTTTGTAAACGTTGTTTTTGAACCACAAGATTTTGTATTTCCATAACGTTGATTATCCAAATCGTTTGCATTCCAAAAGTTGTTATTCGCGAGCACCCAATTATCAAGACTTAACGTTTCACGAACCCCATCACAATAGTGTTAGGACATACACTGTTTCTCAAAAATATATTTCATCCGCATAACGATAGCGAACAGTCCGAATGAGGGTTTGTCAAACCCGTATGGCCACACAATATAAGTTCTCGCTTACACCCTGCAAGTGTAACTAATGATAATCGAATTGAGGATTTTTGTTCTAACTCGCACGTGGAATGTTTGTTTTCGTACTTGTGTTCAAGGCATAAAAGTATGTAGTATAAAACCGTATATGTTTTTCATCCCATGATTTAAAAGTATAAAAGTTGTTGAAAGATGGGACTATGATCTCACCTCGAGTGCACGAGTATAAATGTACTTCACAAAGTAAACGTGTGCATGAAAGAATGCTAGTCTTGACCTAAACAAGTAAGTTGTATCAATTAACCGGTTACGACACAAGGTCGGGCGAAATGTGTTCAACTAGTCCTATGACTCGTTACGACTCGAATATATAGCATGTGAATCAAGTTGTCAAGTTTCATGCAAGAATCAAGTATAAAAGCACATTAGAACGATTGCATAAGTGTTTGGTTAAGTTTGACTAAAAGTCAAACTTGGTCAAAGCCAAAGTCAACGAAAAAGTCAACACGTTCGGGTCGGGTCCCGAACTATTTTTCTAAGCTTAGAAGTCATATATGAGCATGTTGGCCAAGTTTCATGTCAATCGGAGGTGCATAGCATAGCTGGAATTAAACGAAAAATGACATTTTTGGGCAGTCAGCATCAGATGCTCCGCATCTGTCTCAGATGCGCCGCATCTATGTCTGGTTCAGCAAATTCTGGGCAGTTTAACACTTAAACGAATCCAACTTCAAACAACCATAACTTATGAACCGTAAACATTCAAAACACGTATCTTATATCGTTGGAAAGGTATTTTGACAAGGAATACAACTAAACACATTTCATCAAACAAAAACATTATTTACAAAAACAAAAACCTCGTCGAATGATCGTTAAATGTTCAAAATCAAAGTTTCAAGTTCATAAAATGCATTTCAAGATGCGGGAATCCAATTTACACATATGATATGCCGTTTCGAAGGTATTTAAAAATACAATACAACTAAATGCTTACTAACAACATTTCATAGCATTCAATGCATCAAAAATTCATTTCAAAGTTCATCAAACCCTAACCAAAATCATGAATTCATCAATTTTGTAAATGAAGCTTTTCTAAATCAACCAACACATAAAAATGAAACTAATGATGCTAGTAACACATTTAATACATGAACTTTAACATTTAAACAATATTTAATCATCCAAAACTCAAGATTAAGCACACCCATTTCAAGTTCATGCTAGTTTATGCAAAACAACAAGATCGAGCAAATAATTCATATATTCATGCTAGACACGAGCCATAGACACTAACTAACACCATTTCAAGTCAAAAATACGAATTAGAGAAATTTAAAGTTTTAGAAATGTTACCCAAACGAGATGTAGAGGATGATGAGAGGATCACGAATATGTAATTGTTTTGTTGTAAGCCTCATAGATCGAATTTAGATGATGAATGAATAATTTGGGTGTTTGAGTTCAAAAATGGAAGTAGAGAAAAAGAGAGAAAGAGATGAGGAGGTGAAGATGAAAATGAATGAATGGTGGAGATGAATGGTTGACTAGTTGACCTAGTCAACTAGTTTGCTCACTTGACAACCTTAGTCCCTCGAGTTTAAAAGCGGGTGCGAGAATTAACCGAACGAATATTTTAAAAACGTTAGTGTAAACGTGAGATGTTAAAATCGAATAACGGAAATATTACGAATGTTAGTTAACGAAAGGTACGAATTTAGATAACGGAAGATATTATCTAAAAAAAAAGACGGTGTTAAAAATAAATTTAACGGAAAAACGCGGGATGTTACATTACCTACACCTTAAAAGAAATTTCGTCCCGAAATTTAGTTGGAAGTAGTAGTCGTTGTTTCTTCCTCGAGATCTTGCGTTGTCAAATCTACGGATAAGTGAAGACACGTCCTTGGGCATTTCAACGAACTTGACAGTCGGGAATTTACGTTGTCTCAGAGTTTGTTTTCACGATTCAATATTTCAACCGGTCCTCCTAGGAAGTGAAGTTTGTCATCGATAGTAAGTTCATCGAAAGGAATAACAAGTTCTTGTTCGGCAAGACACTTCTTTAAGTTTGATACATAGAATGTAGGATGAGCAGAGACTCAAATGAGTCGGAAAATCTAAACGGCAAGCAACGGGTCCAAAACGCCCCAAGATTTTAAAAGGATCAAAATATCACGGATTTAGATTTCTACGTTTCGCGGTTGTTTCATCGAAAGGATTACACCTCCTCAAGGTGCGACTTTTAACGTTACGCGATTTTCCACTTGAAATTTGAAAAGTTTACGTCTAACATCGGCATAGTAGCGATTACGGGCCGTCTTGAGCCTTTCTTGGATTGAACGATTTCTCGATTGTTTCATGAATGAGTTCGGGTCCGGTGGTTTGATTATCATTTACTTCGGTTCAACAATTAAGAAAACGACAATTTCGGCTATATGAGTTTTCGAAAGGTGTGGCGTTAATACTCGTGTGATAACTATCGTTGTAAAGGAATTCGATTAAAGGAAAAGACTTTTCCCAAGTAAATTTGAAAATCGATAACACAAATTCGTTTTATGGCTTCCAAGGTTTGAATCGTATGTTTGTTTGGTCCTTCGGGTTATGGTTGATGTGCTGTACTCATGTCTAAACGTGGTCCCGAGGCTTTTTGTAAGGCACCCCGAAATTTAGAAGTGAAACGAGCATCTCGATCCAGAACGAAGTACATTTCTTTAAGATAGATTTGAATAAGTTTTCGTTTCTCTAGAAATTCGCGCCGTGGAAGATTTATCGGTTTCTAAAAACGTTTATTAGAGCAAGTTTCTTATCTGGTTCTGAAAACGTTCGTTAGGATTATTCACCCTCGTGGCGAATACTAGTATAACGTGAAGAGTCTCTCTCTCCATTGAGAATTTAGATAAAAGATTTTCTTAAACGGAAGTACGAGTGTAATGTGAGAGAAGTTTCCATCTCGATGTGAGAATATCAAGCATTTTGTAGTTCGTCGATAAAACTGCTCGAAAACGAGATAGTATACACGTGTAACATATGTTTGAAGTCGAAAGAATTTGTCATTTATTCGGAAGCATAAATATGGTTCGACAATAATCGATGATGTGTCCCAGGTATGGCTATTATCAGTATTCTCGGAGTTTTCGGATACCTAACAAGAAAAATGAAGTCATGTACATGGCACATGGTGGTGATTAGGTTGATCGAGTCCAATCACCATCACGAGTCATTAGAACTTTGGTATGGCTTACCATAATATAACCACGTTGATCGAGTGTCGTTATATTACGCTAACTCATACCTCAATTCCCACATCACTCCATAGATTCAAGTTCGTGTAATCGTGAAGACTTAAAATGAACAAAGTATAGCGACACCACTAACGTGACTCGTATTTAATCGAAAGAATTAATGCAACTCTAAAGAAGCGTTCCCCGAGGGAAGTGTATAAATGATTGTTCACGTCAATGCGGTTCAAGTCAAACAATAATGTTCTTTAGGTACGAAAAGAGTAACAAATTATGATAACGAGTGGTACGCAACCGTAGTGATAAGTAGTGACGACGATACTCACTTAGAGTAGTGATGGCAGTAACAAGAAGTGGTAGATAGTAAGGAACACTGGTGTGACACCGATAGTAAGTTGAAATGGTGGCGAATAGCAATCTGGGAGACAGAGTCCCCGAAAAAGTGTGACTAATGAAGTCGTCGTCATCCTTATGCGTATGAATCTTGAATTTACGTGTGTTACCAGAAAGTGGCAGAATACGGATTCGTATGATGAAAGTTTGGTACCATTATGGAGTTCACCTATGAAGATTCAAGTATATATGCACAAGTAGTCAAGTAAGTGCTATCTATAGAAAATGTATGTCAGAATGCAATGGCTAACTATCTGGTTGTAGTCTAGATTCACTAATGCGTCCAAACGACTCTGTCAGACACACTAATGCATATCCTAGATCCCTACAACCAACACTCTGATACCATCTGTAACGACCCGACAAAATCGTCATTGACGGGGCCATTAACTTAGGTCCCGTTACGTGGTCATAGTCCCTATATGAGACGCGTTTGACCAAAATTATGTCGCATTGATTTGAAACGTATAAGACTTACAAAGTTTAGTTTACCAAATGGTTCGACAACATGTTTAAGTTTACAAAAATTATAAAGTATAAATGAAATAACTTGCGACATAATATAAGTTGAAAATCACAGTTGCTATAAATAGCGTAAGTATGTATGTATGCTTGACTCCAAGCAAGTAATCAGAGTGTATGCATGCATCAAATAGCCATTCATGAACCTGAGAAACATATAGAAAACTATCAATGAAAAACGTTGGTGAAATCATAGGTGTTTGTAAACGTTGTTTTTGAACCACAAGATTTTGTATTTCCATAACGTTGATTATCCAAATCGTTTGCATTCCAAAAGTTGTTATTCGCGAGCACCCAATTATCAAGACTTAATGTTTCACGAACCCCATCACAATAGTGTTAGGACATACACTGTTTCTCAAAAATATATTTCATCCGCATAACGGTAGCGAACAGTCCGAATGAGGGTTTATCAAACCCGTATGGCCACACAATATAAGTTCTCGCTTACACCCTGCAAGTGTAACTAATGATAATCGAATTGAGGATTTTTGTTCTAACTCACATGTGGAATGTTTGTTTTCGTACTTGTGTTCAAAGCATAAAAGTATGTAGTATAAAACCGTATATGTTTCTCATCCCATGATTTAAAAGTATAAAAGTTGTTGAAAGATGGGACTATGATCTCACCTCGAGTGCACGAGTATAAATGTACTTCACAAAGTAAACGTGTGCATGAAAGAATGCTAGTCTTGACCTAAACAAGTAAGTTGTATCAATTAACCGGTTACGACACAAGGTCGGGCGAAATGTGTTTAATTAGTCCTATGACTCGTTACGACTCGAATATATAGCATGTGAATCACGTTGTCAAGTTTCATGCAAGAATCAAGTATAAAAGCACATTAGAACGATTGCATAAGTGTTTGGTTAAGTTTGATTAAAAGTCAAACTTTGTCAAAGTCAAAGTCAACGAAAAAGTCAACACGTTCGGGTCGGGTCCCGAACTATTTTTCTAAGCTTAGAAGTCATATATGAGCATGTTGGCCAAGTTTCATGTCAATCGGAGGTGCATAGCATAGCTAGAATTAAACGAAAAATGACATTTTTGGGCAGTCAGCATCAGATGCTCCACATCTATCTCAGATGCGCCGCATCTGTGCCTGGTTCAGCAAATTCTGGGCAGTTTAACACTTAAACGAATCCAACTTCAAACAACCATAACTTATGAACCGTAAACATTCAAAACACGTATCTTATATCGTTGGAAAGATATTTTGACGAGGAATACAACTAAATACATTTCATCAAACAAAAACATCATTTACAAAAACAAAAACCTCGTCGAATGATCGTTAAATGTTCAAAATCAAAGTTTCAAGTTCATAAAATGCATTTCAAGATCCGGGAATCCAATTTACACATATGATATGCCGTTTCGAAGGTATTTAAACATAAAATACAACTAAATGCTTACTAACAACATTTCATAGCATTCAATGCATCAAAAATTCATTTCAAAGTTCATCAAACCCTAACCAAAATCATGAATTCATCAATTTTGTAAATGAAGCTTTTCTAAATCAACCAACATATCAAAATGAAACTAATGATGCTAGTAACATATTTAATACATGAACTTTAACATTTAAACAACATTTAATCACCCAAAACTCAAGATTAAGCACACCCATTTCAAGTTCATGCTAGTTTATGCAAAACAACAAGATCGAGCAAATAATTCATATATTCATGCTAGACACGAGCCATAGACACTAACTAACACCATTTCAAGTCAAAAACACGAATTAGAGAAATCTAGAGTTTTAGAAATGTTACCCAAATGAGATGTAGAGGATGATGAGAGGATCACGAATATGTAATTATTTTGTTGTAAGCCTCCTAGATCGAATTTAGATGATGAATGAATTATTTGGGTGTTTGAGTTCAAAAATGGAAGTAGAGAAAAAGAGAGAAAGAGATGAGGAGGTGAAGATGAAAATGAATGAATGGTGAAGATGAATGGTTGACTAGTTGACCTAGTCAACTAGTTTGCTCACTTGACAACCTTAGTCCCTCGAGTTTAAAAGCAGGTGCGGGAATTAACCGAACGAATATTTTAAAAACGTTAGTGTAAACGTGAGATGTTAAAATCGAATAACGGAAATATTACGAACGTTAGTTAACGAAAGATACGAATTTAGATAACGGAAGATATTATCTAAAAAAAAAAAGACGGTGTTAAAAATAAATTTAACGGAAAAACGCGGGATGTTACATACATCACCTATTTCTCTATATCTCTCTTTCTTTCTCACGACCCAGGTGCTACTACTTCCTTCTGTTCAGTTCCTAAAACACAAACCCTTTTAACTGTTATAGCTTCTACTTCTGTTACAATAATATTAACCACAACAATACGCTATTCGTGTAAGATTGTACACACATCGCGTATAAAGACAAATCCCACGTTTCGCGTACAAGTAGCTTTGAAGAAAATAATGATAATATTGTTTACGCTGTTGCTGTTGCTGCAATATTGTGGTTGCTGCTGTTTGTATACAATAAGGATGTTGATAGTATTTTTTTTAAAACAGCCTGCGTGACCTCCCTTTTCTTGAATGGCCGACAAAGGGATCTCATAATTGAAGGTTAATTTTTCTTTTGAACTGGATGAAAACAATTCACTCATCGATTTTACTTGTCGAGTTCCTGCTTTTGGACCGTAATTTGAATTCATGTTGGGCTTACCAAGTTTTGGGCTATGAAAATGGCCTAGTAACACATTTATACTAGTGGGCTTCTCTTGGACTTAAGCTTGTAAACTGCCATCGGGATAGTGATAGTTGTACCGATATAAAACATAAGGTAACTAGATTGTGAGGCGATTTACAATTATGTTAGAAGATGTATTAGAAATAGAATGATAATTATGATGAAACGTAAACCAAAGAATGATGGTAACCATGTTTTATGATGAGGAAGCTGGGATGATTATGATGGATGATAACTGTGTACGTGATGATGTAACGGAGAAGATGATTATGATTTTATGATCACGATTAGGATTATGATTTAATTATGAGGCAGATGAGAATAAAGATGGTTACGAATTGAATATGATGATGTATGTATGCAATAATATAGATGATATTATGTTGAACGATGGCGAAAACAAGAGTATGATAATGATGTAGATGATGATGATGAATGATGGGGTGATAGGTGATATAATCCAAGAGATATAGATGATTATAATTCAATGATTACAGTTAAGATTGTGATTCAATGATAAGAAGAATAATGATCATTATGATGATACATAGGTGATAAATTTTGTTATGTTAATGAAGAAGAAGAAACAGAAAAATTCGACATATATATATATATATATATATATATATATATATATATATATATATATATATATATATATATATATATATATATATATATATATATATATATATATATATATATATATATATATATTTAAGTGGTGTGACTTAACAGAAAAATGGAAGGCAGATGGACGGTTTGAGGTGTTGTGTGTTAAACGAGAGGTCGCGGGTTCGAGCCCCGTCATGGGTTGCCATTTTTTTTTGAGCTATTCTTGTGAGGTAGTATATATTATTACTCCTATTATTATTATTACTATCATCATTATTATCACTATTATTATTATTATTACAAATAAATATTATTATAAATATATTAATAGTACATACTACTAAATTTCTATTGTTAAAATGATATTAAGAGTAAGCTATATATAAACTATATTAATAATGTAAATATATGTATTCTTATCATATATAAATCTTGAAATAAATTTCTATAATGATAAAATGATATATGATAAAAAAATTATATTATTAAATTACTTTAATAAATATTTAGTATATTAATATTAATAAATGTATTATAGATATAAATATTTACCACTTAAATTATAAAGGATAAATATAACTTATTTAGTAGTATGATATGTAAATTATTAATAAACTTGTTAGTTGTTATTATATGTGTTAATATACATAATTGATATAGGTTCGTGAATCCGAGGCCAACCCTGCATTGTTCAATATCGTCGTATGAATATTTTTACTACAAAATATTGAATTGTGAGTTCATTTGCTCCCTTTTTACTCATTACATTTTTGGGCTGAGAATACATGCAAATGCTTTATTAACTGTTTTACAATATTATTATGCGTGAGTTCATTTGATTCCCTTTTACTCTTTACATTTTTGGGACTGAGAATACATGCGCTACTTTTATAACTACTTTATTAAATGCTTTTGAAATACGTTTTGAACTGCGAATACATGAAATGCTTTTATAAATGTTTGACGAGATAGACACAAGCAAAACATTCCTCGAATGAATTATGTGGACGTGATAATTGCCACCATTGAATTATGTGGACGTGATAATTGCCACAATTGATATGAATATTTTTTCTCTGATTATTATTGCTTGGTAACCTAAGAATTAGGGAACATCACTAATTTTGAGAATTAGTGCACGCCTAATTGACGCGAATCCTAAAGGTAGCTACCGGGTTTAACACCCCCACCCAGAATGTTCACTAGACGGAAGGGCTAGTGGGCGTGGTGTTTAGTACTTCGAAGTTTATATGATTATTATACAGACGAGATGTTCTGTTTTGGGAATATTATTATGCGCATTATATGTTAAGGTCGATTACCAAGTCAAGCTATGAAAGCAATGAAAAGTGAATGTTATGTATCGAGAGAATGATTTTATACACAGGTTATGTGTATGTTATTTTTGTGCACGGGATATGTTTACGGTTACTAAGATTTATGAAAGATGATTTCGTACACGAGAAAGGTGTACTGTATTTAAAAGATATCGTATGTACATTATAGGTGGGTATAGGATTCGGGCCCATTTGTACCATGTAGCATTTAAATCTCGTGATCTATCAAAATGATGAATTTTATTTGTTTTATGATAAACCTATGAACTCACCAACTTTTTGGTTGACACTTGAAAGCATGTTTATTCTCAGGTATGAAAGAAATCTTCTGCTGTGCATTTGCTCATTTTAAAGACATTATTTGAAGTCGATCATCGCAATGGGACCAGATGTTGGTGACTTCGTCCAGATGGATTAGGACGGGGTATGACATGTGGTATCAGAGCGGTGGTCTTAGCGAAACAGGTCTTGCATTAGTGTGTCTAACTGATAGTTGTTTAGATGCATTAGTGGGTCTGGACTTCGACCGTGTCTGCATGTCAAAAGTTTTGCTTATCATTTCATGTCGAAAAGTACTTGCTTATCATCCTTAAAGTCTAGACACGTCTTACTGCCTCTATTGCATAGACAGTGTATAGATAAATTCATATCTTAGCGTATCTGTTATTGTTACCTTTGCCTGACAGCTTCCATAGATTCCTCCGTAACTTATGGGATTTTAGTATTATATATGCATATGTAAATTATGTATTGCAGGGTACTAATCTACATTCTATAATCTATTTCTTATCAAAAATACTTCATCTGATTGTACGAGATGAATCCCTCAACCAGTTCGAGTCCCTCGGATTTCGATAGCTATTCCGATAGTTATTTCGACAGCTATTCCAATATGGAGTTTCACCTAAGCTCCGGAAGCAGTGTCACCAGAATGAATCAACCAATCATCCATCCCCAATTCATCTGATGGGTTCGTAGTTGACTTAACCGATGGAGACGAGAAGAAGGCGATCCTTTCCACCCACCAACTTGCACTCTTGGCGAAGAACCTGAAGCACTTACCGGCAAACTCATTCGAAACACCATTTTCACACTCATTTCCCGAATATCTCGCCACGATTATATACTATCTCAAATTCAAAACCTTATTCATCCACTCGTTCCGACTGATAATCATCCCAGAATAATAGAAGAAGTCAACGAACTTCGCGCTCCAGAAATAAATTTGGAGAATATGGTGCAAAATTTACCAGCTTCAACAACATCACCGGTACAAATAGTACCATCAGCAACAGCACCAGTATCATCAACAATCCATGCCTCAACATCTCATTATGTAATCTTTAATGTTTTAGAGATTATATATTCTTGTTCTAACGGTAAATCAAATGAGTTTAATATCATATTGACTCATTAAATCCATGATTACATCTGAAGAAAATATATATGTATATATATTTTCATAAAGATTGTAATTAAAAATTATTTCGTACAAACTGTTAATGGTGAAAATATTTTAACGGGTAGGTAATACCCGAGGAATATTTAGATTTCACATTAATATGTTATACTGTACATTCTTCAATTCAGATTCAACCGTCATTAACTATACTACTTACATCCACCAACATACGTATCCGTTCACCGCAGAGTAACCATTTTCATTCAATTTCATAATTGGATTTTGACTTATTAGAATCCAACAAGTGGCATAATGAAGAAAACATTTGACATAATAAAATTTGTTATAAACAAACAAATTAACTATGAGAAATTCTGTTAAGATTCCACGCTAACAAAATCCTAGCTAACTGTTCCGAGCTAACTGTTAATTCCGTATTACCTTTTATTATCGCAATTTATTTATGCATTTTATTTATAGCAATTTTAATTCTCGCAATTTTAGTTATCGTCATTTAATTTCTGTTATTTATTTTACGCACTTTAAATATCGGGACACGTATACAGGGTTTTGACATATCATATCGACGCATCTATATATATTATTTAGAATAACCATAGACACTCTATATGCAGTAATGCTGGAGTTAGCTATACAGGGTTGAGGTTGATTCTATAATAATATATATAGTTTGAGTTGTGATCGAGTCTGAGACATGTACACGGGTCACGATATGTATTAATTAATTCGAATATTATATATTAAACTATATATGAATTATTGGACTGTTAACTGTGGACTATCGACTGTGGACTAATAATATTGGACAATTAAAATGAATTAAAATATTGATTATAACATATGAAACTAAACATTTCTTCAAGTTTGCCACTTGATTTCATCTTAAACCTCATTTGTATCCTGACGATTACAATCTGCGTTCAAACCTTTCATGATTTTTGAAAACAACTCAATCGAGAGGATGAACCAACCACACTTCATCTACGGAAGAAAAGATTGATACATATAATTATGCACCTGAAAACACTCGGAACCTAAGTAAACGTCTAATACATATTTGTGCTAGCTTCTTTGGCGTTGTTATTACCAAAAATAACCTTGCAATCCCTTTCCAAAGTAGCCAATTTTGTCACAGCTCTAGCAAGTCAACTTCGACTTTTCGTTTGAAACAACCTTATTATAACCTTAATATATATTCGTGCTCTTTTATTGTTACCGGTGAACCTTTTATGTTCCACCATAGTACCATCAGCGTTTAACAATCTAAAAACACAATTCTCCTGAAACCACCTCGAATTGATAACCGATGATTCAGATATGGTAGCATTAAATGCAGAAGAAACAGCAAAATCGTAGATGGTCTAAACGGCCAAAAGTTTGATAATAAAGAATGGAATGTTGGGAACGCTCGATATAAAATTTGGTACTGAAAAATAGATTGAGCTAACCATGAAGGAGACCAAGGACAAATACAAGGACCAAACCCTATATTCAAAGAATCCAGGTAATTCTGATTCCGATGAAATCTTTAGAAAATATCCTGCTCCGAAGTCATGTTAAGTCTTGTGGAAAATCTTTCTTCAATCAACCTTCGATCTTAGAAATTCTAAAATATCATCATAAATATCTTCGATATTTCTGAAGATATCTTCATAAATATTCTTGTTAGATATTATCTATCTTTTCGCGTTATCTGTGTTATATCATAAAGGAAACTATTTTAGTTTCTAAATTTCTTTAAAAATTCGAGTTTGAATTATGAATGGTTTCTGGAGAAGTGTTGGGAATTGAAGCATGAGTTAGTATAATATAATGACGCCCGACCAACGTGATTATATTACAGTAAGTCATGCTAAATTTCTAATGAAACGTGATGATTCACAGATCTTACCCTCATCATGTGCCATGATACATAACTCTTTCATTCTACTTAACCTCTAAACATATCAAGAGATTATTTTCTTGATAGTTCAATCCTTACCGTGATTCCAGCAGTTTTCTAATTAATCATGATATTACATTTTCTTTCTGATTAGAAGATTTACTTAAACTCCTTGAATTCCGAAAATCCGCTATGACTACGTCAAAAGTTCAGACGAAACTTTTCACTCTTTTGTGATAGCTTTACTCGTATGCTTCACATGATCGAATTGTTTTATCTATATTAATCAATAATGATAAAACTCTAACTCATATTCGTCATGAAAACATTTTTATTGTTAGCCATGACGACCTCACTCAAATTTCGGGATAAAATTTCTTTAACGGGTAGGTACTGTAGTGACCCGGAAAATTTTGACTAATTTTAAATCAAACTCTCGATACGATATTGTATTTTCAACATGATAAGCAAAGTCTGTTAAGTTGGATCTCAAAAATTTTGAACTGTTTCATATATTCAATTGACCTTCGACCATTCCTGACGATTCACGAACAACTATTTGTAAATAGTTATATATATATATATATATATATATATATATATAATATATATATAAATATTACTTGTAAATATATAATATTATATTTAGTTGTTTAAAAGAATATAATTAATATATTTATTTACTTAAACTTGTTAATTAAGATTTGATATATATATATATATATATATATATATATATATATATATATATATATATATATATATATATATATATATATATATATATATATATATATATATATATATATATATAATGTGTATATTGAAAATGAATGATTTCGAGCCTAATTAGTAAATGTCAGTAACACTCGGTTGACGTTTCGTTAGTTTTAATATAGATATATTGCATGTTCATGAAGGACTAAAATAAAAGTTGAACTGTAAATCGATTACGAAGATGTTAGTTTTGTTAAAAATATTTTTAACTTTTTAAGTTTAAATATTAGTACTCCGTACATATAAATTGGAACAGAAAATAAATAATTATCGAACCTTTTTGATCAGGTTTCAAACAGTTAATGAGTGAAATAATTAAATATATTTAATCTAAAAGTTTGAGATTTTTAGGGACACTTTTATACGTTAACTGTTTAGCAATGGACACGACATAGCCATCCGGGGAAAAGCGTCGGCATATATTAATTCTTATGACAACTAATTGGCACGTTCTAATTTTCTTATTAGTAGTACACTATGATTGAAGAATGGATTTAAAAATTTGAGAGACTGTGCTTGATTGATTACTGTATAAATGATTAGTCGTGATTGATCACTGTGCTTGATATTAATCTGGTTCCTTTTTTTTTCATTTACAAGTTACAGAGTATGAATATATATATCATTCATACATACAAATTCCTTAATCAACCTCCCACCATAAAACTTCTTCATCATCCATCACTTGAAACCATCCTCCACCATGATCAACCGACTACACCTAGACCGCCTTCGGCAACCATCACCGGCGAACACCAGCTTGAACAAACCACCTTCTCCATGATCACTATCCGTCACCTTCCCTTACCACATCACCATATTTATTTATTTTTTTCGTTGTTGTTGTTTCTTTGTTTATGTCACTAATATCATCACAACCATCACCTCACCTAAATTTATATACCCGATTGTTTTCTGTTTACTTGCGGTTTCGTTCGAACTCAAACCTACTTCATCTTCATGAAAATGTCACCATCTCCATCTATCTCTCATCTGCAACCATCATTCATTAACCACCGAACTATCTATCTTTTGTTTTCTCTTTTTTGGTTCAACCACAACCAAAGAATCATCATTATTAAAAAAACTTTCTACTCCAACAACTATTGTTACTTGTGCTTACTGTGTGAATTACATCTCAATCATCACCTCATAGTCTTCGGGTCATCAAGCATAAACCACCTATAACACAATCGAAATCTTTATATTTTTTATTTTATTTTCCTTCCTGTCACCGTTGATGAATGGGAGAAGACGATAAGCAGTAAATGACGATGTTGATAATGAGTCTGTAATGACGATAAATTGTTACCGTTGCTGTTTCAACCACCACCATCTCTTATTATTCTTCCTTCTATTTTCCTGATTATCTCGAACACCAAGTGAGCACCAAAACCAAATTAAAGCTACTGCACTTGTTAAATTTCTGTTGCTGTATTCTGTAACCACCATCAACCGCTACTACATCACCTATCTCTCTATATCTCTCTTTCTTTCTCACGACCCAGGTGCTACTACTTCCTTCTGTTCAGTTCCTAAAACACAAACCCTTTTAACTGTTATAGCTTCTACTTCTGTTACAATAATATTAACCACAACAATATGCTATTCGTGTAAGATTGTACACACGTCGCGTATAAAGAAAAATCCCACGTTTCGCTTATATATCTACACGTTTCGCGTACAAGTAGCTGTGAAGAAAATAATGATAATATTGTTTACGCTGTTGCTGTTGCTGCAATATTGTGGTTGCTGCTGTTCGTATACAATAAGGAGTTGATAGTATTTTTTTTTTAAACAGCCTGTGTAACGACCCTGGATTTTCCAATGTTTATTTATTAATAATTATTATTATTAATACGTGTGATTAAACGAATGTATGTTATTACATTTACATGTTACCTTGATTGCCCGTACTTGACTTTTAAGTTCCCGAAACGTCTTTGTGACACCCAGAACTTTCACGAATAATATTTTTAGATATTATTTACATTCATGATTAAATTTATTAATCATTTTAATTAGCTAAGACTATTAGTTAGTTACTTGGGCTTTAATTGGTTTAACTTGTGATTTATTTGAACTTGGGCTTTGTTAGTGTAATGGACTCATGTTATTGGACTTCCAAGCCCACCCTACATACTTAATGGACTTGTTAACCCATCTTTCATGTAAGTATCACATTAAGACCTAACTAATTTGATTAATACTTGTAGGAATCTAGTTGCATGCTTAGTTACACATCTTCCCCATGAACATACATCTTTTAACCATCTTTTTGAACCTTTACATGCAAAGACCTTGTGGACTAATCCCTCCCCCCTTTGATTCCCCAAACCGTCGGCCCTCTTGGAGTGTAGGGGTGTTCAAATCTTTTTTTTACACTACTTACTTACTTGCATTCTCTCATTTCTCAAACACACTTCAAACTTACTTTCATTTTCTCTCCTTTCTCTCTAACTTTTGTAAGTAACTTGAAGCATTCTTCTCTCATTTTTCTTAAACAAAACCGAATACCATACACCCTTAATCATCACCATCTTTTGTTATTTGTAGTTTGATTACTTGTTGTTAGTTTGTTACATGTAATTGTTAGTTATTCTTTACTAGTTACAAGATCAAACTTTCTAGTTTTGATTCTTCTTTTTATCTTGTACTAACAAGAACAACAAGAACTAACTTACTAGTTTATGTTCTACATATGTTGCATCAAAAGATTTAAGTTCATGGTTGTATAAAATCATACTTGTAAGTCATGGAAGTAAACTTAAAGTTTACTTTACTTAAAGATCAACTTTGGTTGAATCTTTAAAAGTATGAACAACCATGAATCTTTTTCTTGTTTATTTAAGTTTACTTCTTCAATTTATGCACTTTAATTTCATGTAGTTAGTTTATATGGTCAAGTACTACAAGTTAGTCTTGATCTCATATCTCTTGAACAAATTAAGTTAACTTTGAAAGTTCAAGAACACACAAATAAGTTTTCTTTAAATATAACTTTGGATCTAGACTTTTGAGTCTTGGATCTTCAAGATCGAACTAAGAACTATGTTCTACTACTTATGATCTTGATTAGTTAGTTAACTTTCAAGTTTATAGTTCAATATTTCTTTTAAAGTTCATGTATGTGTTAGATCTAAGACTTTGATGTAACTTTGGTTCATCAAACTACATGCAACTCTTAAGTGAGTTGTGCTTCATGTCTTAGACTTGCACTAGGGTTATGATGGTCAAGACTTGGTTAAGATGATGTAGATACATCAATGAGTTGTACACTTAAAGCTATATGCATCAAGGATGAGAACCATGATGAACATCAAGCACCAAGTCCACCGGAACCCTTTTAAACTCACTGCTTCTGTCCAAAACCTACTGACCTGATGCTTCTGGAACAGACCAGTATACCTGGGCTGTTCTAACCTTGATTTTTAGATAGAACTTTTCGAGTATATAACTTTTCATATAGGACTCGTCTTAATTCGAGTTACGGTTTAGGATTTATGGCCCTCCGATCGTTACTATGTCCTTTAACGTTGTGCAGAAATTTCTGACCTACTCACACTTAGACCATTGCCACGGTTAAACGAAGATGATTTTGCTTCTGTAAATTTTATCACACTTAAGGGACTCATAGACCCAGCCATGGCCACTGGTCTCACCTTAATTCAGTAAGGGTAGAGGCCGTGGTGACTGACTGAAGTCAGACTTTGTTTTAAACTACTTTCATAAACGAAACTTACTTTACGCCTTTTGTTTGATGATGAATGATGATGACCCTTAAGATCTTAATTACATACTTTTAAATCTATTAAGACGATTTACTTACTTAGTACTATTTGACTTAGGTTGAGGACTTTCGGACAGTTTACTTGCACACCTTTCCCGACTACTACTTTACCGCTACATATCATTGTGAGTTATAGCATTCCCTTTTTACTTTAACTTATTTTGGGAACTGAGAATACATGTGGATTTTATGTTTTATATACTAGGCACGAGTACTTAAACTTTATATATGTGTGGGTTATATAACGGCAGAAACATTCCCTTTAGCTCGGTAACGTTTAATCATTGGTTTATGAACCGGTGAATGCGAATCTTAGATATGGATCCATAGGGTTTGACATCCCCACTTGGGCTAGTAGCGCTAGCATTTAACGAGTGTTTAATACTTCGTAAACATACGCACTTGCCAAGTGTACTTTCAGGGGGTATAAACGTTAAGTTAGTTACCAAGTGCCCACGGTTAACATATACTTTATCATACTGTTTTGAAACGCTCTTTGTAGCACTGAAATCTCGTGGCCTACCTTACATACTGTTATACTTAAACTATAGCTCACCAACCTTTGTGTTGACGTTTTTAAGCATGTTTTTTCTCAGGTGCTTGAGGTTAGCTTCCGCTGTGTACTAGTCGTGCTGTAGACACCCGCTGCTTAGAGTTGTCATCGCATGAACTACTTTATTTTGCATTCAAACATTCGTACTTTTGAACTATGACTTGTAACGACCATTGTGGTCACATACACTTATTATTTGCTTCTACTTAGTGAAGCATGCTTTTGAAATGTAAAACATTTGATGTCAGTTATGACATCACCTTTTTATCGTGAATGCAACTTCTTTAATTACAGCATATAGTACTTAACCTTGTAATGATCCTGTTGTTGATGGTTCATACATGATGATTTGGTACTGGGCGTCACAGCCTGCGTGACCTCCCTTTTCTTGAATGGCCGACAATGGGATCTCATAATTGAAGGTTAATTTTTCTTTTGAACTGGATGAAAACAATTCACTCATCGATTTTACTTGCCGAGTTCCTGCTTTTGGACCGTAATTTGAATTCATGTTGGGCTTACCAAGTTTTGGGCTATGAAAATGGCCTAGTAACACATTTATACTAGTGGGCTTCTCTTGGACTTAAGCTTGTAAACTGCCATCGGGATAGTGATAGTTGTACCGATATAAAACATAAGGTAACTAGATTGTGAGGCGATTTACAATTATGTTAGAAGATGTATTAGAAATAGAATGATAATTATGATGAAACGTAAACCAAAGAATGATGGTAACCATGTTTTATGATGAGGAAGCTGGGATGATTATGATGGATGATAGCTGTGTACGTGATGATGTAACAGAGAAGATGATTATGATTTTATGATCACGATTAGGATTATGATTTAATTATGAGGCAGATGAGAATAAAGATGGTTACGAATTGAATATGATGATGTATGTATGCAATAATATAGATGATATTACGTTGAACGATGGCGAAAACAAGAGTATGATAATGATGTAGATGATGATGATGAATGATGGGGTGATAGGTGATATAATCCAAGAGATATAGATGATTATAATTCAATGATTACAGTTAAGATTGTGATTCAATGATAAGAAGAATAATGATCATTATGATGATACATAGGTGATAAATTTTGTTATGTTAATGAAGAAGAAGAAACAGAAAAATTCTACATATATATATATATATATATATATATATATATATATATATATATATATATATATATATATATATATATATATATATATATATTTAAGTGGTGTGACTTAACAGAAAAATGGAAGGCGGATGGACGGTTTGAGGTGTTGTGTGTTAAACGAGAGGTCACGGGTTCAAGCCCCGGCATGGGCAGTTATTTTTTTTGGAGCTATTCTTGTGAGGTAGTATATATTATTACTCCTATTATTATTACTATCATCATTATTATCACTATTATTATTATTATTATTATTACAAATAATAAATATTATTATAAATATATTAATAGTGCATACTACTAAATTTTTATTGTTAAAATGATATTAAGTAAGCTATATATAAACTATATTAATAATGTAAATATATGTATTCTTATCATATATAAATCTTGAAATAAATTTCTATTATGATAAAATGATATATGATAAAAAAAATTTATATTATTAAATTACTTTAATAAATATTTAGTATATTAATATTAATAAATGTATTATAGATATAAATATTTACCACTTAAAGTAAAAAGGATAAATATAACTTATTTAGTAGTATGATATGTAAATTATTAATAAACTTGTTAGTTGTTATTATATGTGTTAATATACATAATTGATATAGGTTCGTGAATCCGAGGCCAACCCTGCATTGTTCAATATCGTCGTATGAATATTTTTACTACAAAATATTGAATTGTGAGTTCATTTGCTCCCTTTTTACTCATTACATTTTTGGGCTGAGAATACATGCAAATGCTTTATTAACTGTTTTACAATATTTATATGCGTGAGTTCATTTGATTCTCTTTTACTCTTTACATTTTTGGGACTGAGAATACATGCGCTACTTTTACAACTGCTTTATTAAATGCTTTTGAAATACGTTTTGAACTGCGAATACATGAAATGCTTTTATAAATGTTTGACGAGATAGACACAAGCAAAACATTCCTCGAATGAATTATGTGGACGTGATAATTGCCACCATTGAATTATGTGGACGTGATAATTGCCACAATTGATATGAATATTTTTCCCCTGATTATTATTGCTTGGTAACCTAAGAATCAGTGAACATCACTAATTTTGAGAATTAGTGCACGCCTAATTGACGCGAATCCTAAAGGTAGCTACCGGGTTTAACACCCCCACCCAGAATGTTCACTAGACGGAAGGGCTAGTGGGCGTGGTGTTTAGTACTTCGAAGTTTATATGATTATTATACAGACGAGATGTTCTGTTTTGGGGATATTATTATGCGCATTATATGTTAAGGTCGATTACCAAGTCAAGCTATGAAAGCAATGAAAAGTGAATGTTATGTATCGAGAGAATGATTTTATACACAGGTTATGTATATGTTATTTTTGTGCACGGGATATGTGTACGGTTACTAAGATTTATGAAAGATGATTTCGTACACGAGAAAGGTGTACTGTATTTAAAAGATATCGCATGTACATTACAGGTGGGTATAGGATTCGGGCCCATTTATACCATGCAGCATTTAAATCTTGTGGTCTATCAAAATGATGAATTTTATTTGTTTTATGATAAACCTATGAACTCACCAACTTTTTGGTTGACACTTGAAAGCATGTTTATTCTCAGGTATGAAAGAAATCTTTGTGACGATCGCTCCAAATTCATATGGACGAACACGTCATTCATCGATTTCATTGCGAGGTATTTGACCTCTATATGATACGTTTTGTAAACATTGCATACTTTTGTAAAGGCACACCATAAATGAATATTTAAATCAAATGTCATCTGATGATTTCTACATATAGACAATCACCATAAATAATAGTTTACAACAGTACTTCCGTTGACAATGCAGTCAAAATAAGATACATGGTGATGAATTGGTGAATGCAACGTTTCCTTGAAAAATATGTCATGTAAGACTCCATGCACATAGCTTGTCTAACATATAAGCAAACAGCGGAAGACTTCTAGGGAACCTGAGAATAAACATGCTAACAAGTGTCAACACAAAGGTTGGTGAGTTCATAGTTTTAATGTTTTGTATAATCTGTACATAAAGGTGGATCACAAGATTTTAGTTGTTTCATCCAGAAACGTTTATCAAAATATTCTACAAGATTGAGCACCCTGGTAACTAAACTTAACGTATATATTATTTGTACCCTTTGTATAATCATCTTAATAATACACGCAAACCAACGTGTACGCTTCTCAAATAGCATACGTCCGTTAAAAGGCTAGTGCTCTATCTCGGACGGGGATATCAAGCCCTATGGATCCATATACTACTACTCGCGCCCACCAGTTCTTATAACTAGCAGTTACTAGTTACCAAAGCTAAGGGATTTTCGGTTCAAACTCAGTGTAGAATTTAGTATGTACTTGTATCCATTGTGTTTAAAATAAAGTGCATGTATTCTCAGCCCAAAAATATATATTGCAAAAGCAATTAAAAAGGGAGTAAATGAAACTCACCTTAGCAGCATATAAAGTCGTTCACCAAAATGTGATCGAAACTCGGATTACCAAATAACCGTAGATCTCAACCTAGAGAACATATGTTGGTCAATAAATGTCTATCAAGCTAGGTCAGGTCATATTGTATCACAATCCTAATGCTCGAGATCGACATACAAAATTTATCCAAAGTCGTTTCAAAAAGTCAATTTTGACAATAGTTCAACAAAACGAGACATACCTTATATAAGGAGTCATTTACTTGGTTGGTAATATTCAAAAATTCATTTTATCAATCTCGTAAACAAGTTGTTTAAATCTTAATTGCATATTCAAAAGCAATTTCAATTAACATCAATCATAATTCAGTTGACCATATCTTTTGATTCGTTCATCGAAATTACACGATTTCTAAATGAAAAGTTATTGATTTTTCGCCAGATTTCCAAAAACATGCATATCATATACTTTTTACCAGTAACATATGTATTTAATTCGTGATTCACCATAAACTGTTTAACGACGAAATTTAGCATACAAGCATGTATAAATATATATACTCGAGCACTAGACATGGATACACAATTAATATATAAAAGATAAAATATGAGTGCTTACATATCAATATTGAGATTCAATATTGTAGGAAAGTACGTAGAAGCAACGGAGATGATAAACACTAGGTTTGATTTACAAATATACTCCCGAACATTACCCATAACCTCCTTGGCAATAACCCATAATTTCCTTAGTTCTATCCCGCTTGAAAACCATTTTGAAAGTGACACGCTCATAACCTCGTCGTAGTATTTTATGTATAATACTAATACTACTAATAATAATAATATTAAGATAAATAATAATATTAATCTTAATAATAATAATAATAATAATAATAATAATAATAATAATAATAATAATATATTTATATTTATACGGAGGAAGTAATAGAAGAAGGTGTGCACACTGAAATGAATTCGATCGACTTTTATAGATGTGGCCAGGTTTCAGACCCCATGCGATCGCATGAGTTTTCAGTGTTTTTGCCATGCGATCGCATGGCCGCCTTTTTCGTTTTTGTTTGCTAGTTCGTCGACATCAAATAGTGTTTTATTGTAGCAAATAGTGTTTACTGTAGCAAAGCACTGTCGCAAAGTACGGTTTCACTGTAGTAAATAGTGTTTTACTGTAGCAAATAGTGTTTTACTGTAGTAAATAGTGTTTTACTGTAGCAAAGTCATTTTTACTGTAGCAAATAATTTTTTACTGTAGAAAAGTCGTTTTTCTCTTGTACATATATATATATATACATATAATTGTTCATGAATCGTCGAGAGTAGTCAAAGGTAATTGTATATATGAAACAGTTCTAAAATTTTGAGACTCAATCTAACAGACTTTGTTTATCGTGTCGAAAACATTAAATCACTTAAAGATAAAGTTTAAATTTGGTCAGAAATTTCCGGGTCATCACAATCTTCCGCTGTGCATTTGCTCATTTTAAAGACATTATTTGGAGTCGATCATCTCAATGGGACCAGATGTTGGTGACTTCGTCCAGATGGATTAGGACGGGGTATGACACATATGAATAGTAAATGAAATAAAATTAATTAATTTACTATTCACATGAAAGCGACATGATATAAATTATTAATTATAAGTTACATAATATACCCCTGAAGTATTTGAGAAATACGACTTTATGATATCACATCCGATATAGAAATCGAATACAATATCCTATCTTTGATTCTTTCAAAAAGTAAAAGATTCACGGGTTAATATAGTGACTATAATTCAATAAAAAAGGTTCACGGGTGTTTTATAAAAAGTACTATATATTCCTCTCTTTTGCAAGTGCGGATTGAGATTATTCTATTTTTTGGTCGACACATATAGAGAGAGAAAGACTTTTAATTTATGTGATAACACTCAAACTTGAATTGAAGTACCTTTTAAGTGACTGATCTCAAATTCACGCGAAACGGTTTTCAAGTACTCCATTAAAGATTTATTATAATAATTTGATTATTATAATAAATTACTTGGGTTTGGACTAGCATCCATTGGCGTTGTCTGAAAGTGTAGTGTGGACTATCCAAAGAGACGGTCATACTTTTGATCGTAGGTTTCTCTCCGTCTCATCAATTTCTCCAAGAAAGGTATATCGTTAACTCCTCTTTTGTTTTATATTCATGACAATTATTATGGTATAACTGGATCTTTGGGATCGTTAATCATGTGCATGTTTTATTAAATTTAAATATATGAATATTTAATTTTGTAAATGGTTTATAAAATAATAATTGATTATTATTTTAACTATCCACTAAGTTAATCTGATTTAAAAGTACACACGATTTTCCAACAGTGGTATCCGAGCCAGGTTTTTACACCATCTTAATTGTTGCGTGATTTTCTTTAGATTTAGCTTTGTGGTTAATTGGTAAAAGTCGAAACCTTTTTGGTTTTTAAAGTCAACACGGTTGATTTAGACTTAACCTTATGATGCACAAATATGATTGAAAGAATATCACTATTTTAAATTGTAGATTTAATTGTTATGGCTTGAATATTTATTATAATTGTTGATTGTTATATTCCATGGTTATACACATGCATTATAACCATGGACAAGCCATATATAGGTTTTAATAATGTAGTTATTAAAATTGTGATTGCATACATAGCCCGTAATGCCCCGACCTATGTGTTTGATTATATGTGATTGTTGTGATTGTTGATTACGGCAATATTATGTCATGTTGATTATTTATTTTATTAGAAAGGCCATTTTGTAGCCAAAGTTGTATTATATTTATTTTACATTTTCATAGTATTGTATTTAAGTTTATTCTAAACTGTAAAAGTATTAGATTAGTTGTACTTTTCAATTTTAAATAAATGTAATAAGATGAAGATTAAAGATAAAGATGCAACGTGGATTTTGACTTAGAAGATGGCGAACAGGTCAAGTTGACAACGATGGCGTTTGTCAGGTTTCACTTGATTCTTGAATTAAGTGAGAGCTACGATATTACCCTTAGTTTGACCTCTTGATCTCATGTCGGCTCATTGGATCAAGCATAGGATTTTTGGGCTAAGCTATGTGTGTGTGATGCATGATTGTGTTTTATTTTACGCATTTATATTTAAATGTTGATTAAAATATATGCTAAATTTTTTTGATGAAAACATTAAATAAAACCGGTAACGAGTTTCAAATATTAAAATTGATGATTTAAAAAAAAAGTTAAACTCTAACGTGTTTAAAGTTAAATAATTTTGAGACTTAAATTACATATGTTTTTGATGGAAACATTAAATAAAACTCTAAACGAGTTTCATAGATTAAAATTGATGATTTTAAGATAAGTTAAACTCTAACGAGTTTAATGTTAAATGATTTTGAAAGTCAAATAATATATATAGACATCTTTTAAAACTGTTTTAAAACTATACACGTTTGTGTATTTGTTATTTTTATATCCTATAAATTAAATAACAAATTAGATCACAAACATAATCGACATATACAATTGGGAAAAAAATTTAACTAATAGTGTAGCGAATCTTGTGTGTATGCATTATTCGTTGACACAAACTTTTTCCAAAATACCGGTCAAATTTAAGTCATGCCATCCAATAATCTTGCAAACACTCCTCATTATTTTTCTGATCTAGTGAGACTAGGCTGAATTATAGCCACGAGGTGGATTTTTCGATCTAGTGAGACTAGCGTGAATTTTCACTGTTTCCAAATTGAACGACTTAATCGTATTCACGGTGAGACCTGAGTTCGAGGCAATGATGGGACAAACATGCCATTAGATAATAGTGGTTTGTTGGACTACATATATCTCTAGGTCCCATAAAGATCTAAGAGTTGTACTTGTAATGCAATTGGTACCCGCTACCTACCAATAGACTCCATAACTGCTAGCTGGTCAACAGATGTGGCTATGGAACCTCTATGTGGATCTTAGGCTTTCGTAAATTAATTGTTTTTGAAAAATATTATTAAAAAAACTTGGGTAGTTAATTTATTAAAGCTCAATATCGAAAATACTAAATTGAATCTTATATCTGTTGTAGATGTCAAATAATCAAAACGTAAATCAAAACACACTTCCTTCTTTGTTGGAGAAGGATAAACTCAATGTTCAAACTTCATAGACTAGTACTGCAACCTGAGAATTGTTCTCAAGCATAATTGGAAGTTGAATAAAGTTTAGAACCCATATCCTTTCTTCCCGTTGTGGCAGTTGTTGCTGCTCAGCAAAATGATTATCGAATGTTGTTCGATGATCAGGAAGAAATAGGATTGAAGGGTGAAAAAGAATAAGCTGAATACTTTGTGGAAGGAAAATGACAAATCATTTGCTAGGAAAAATATTCCACCTTCCAAGAAGAAAAGCCCAACAAAAGACGCCGAATATTTTCATTGTGGAAAGGTTGGCAATTGGAGAAGGAAGTTGTCCTATCTTTCAATCTAAGCTGAGAAAAGGCAACGCTGGTGAGACTAGCAAATCAGGTATATTCCATATATAGTTATATACTTCTTCTAGTGATTCCTAGATCTTTGTTAACTGGTTGTGGCCTTCACACCTGTAACAATATGAAGGGAATGAGAAGAAGTAATAGACTGAAGAAAGACACACTGGATTTGCAAGTAGGCAAAGGGGATCAAGCTTTTGTTAAAACTATTGGTACTTCTGAACTTACTTCTCTAAGTGGTCTTATTGTTTTGTTGGAACAATAGCATTATGCTCTCAATACTGCGAGCGACATAGTTTGAAAGATGTTAGTTTTGAACTTTCATTTACATACTTGGGTATTTCAGTTCCTAAGGATAATATATTTATCTTAATACCTATCCACGTGATGGTATTTTTAAAATTGATATGCATAGTGTAATTTCAAATGAGAATTCTGTGTATACCTACATCGCCAAAGTCTTCAAGCAAGACTTGAATAAGACCTATATATGACATTGTCATATTGGTCATATAAACAAACAATGCATTTCAAAACTCCAATCTAATGGACTTTTGGAATCAATTGACTCTGAGTCATTTGATGTATGCGAGTCATGTTTATGTGAAAAGATGACAAATGCTTCTTTCTCCGATTTAGGTAAAAGAGCTAAAGATCTTTTAGGACTAATACATACTTGATCATATACATAGCATTGTATATGTATATTTTATTTGCTAAAGGTTAAAAGCAGAATTACGCGAATTATAATCCAAAGTTATGCAATATCCGCTGAAAATAAGCACAACAGTTATGTTTTCGCATTAAAAAAAGACTGCGGTTTAATCCGCTATGTTTTCGCGGATAGTTAGGTAATCCGCAAACCGCTGATATTTCGAATACTATAAATAGAGGGCATGGCCTCTCATTTATAGGTTGTTGATTCTCTGCCATTTGCCTGAGCCTTTGTGATTTCCGCTTGTGATCTTGCCCAAGGGATTTTTACATCGCGCTAAGGTGAATCATGCTAATTGACAATCAAGACCGGGTCGGGGTGGTTGATCACTTGATTGCTAAAGTGAAAGACGATCTTCGGGGCCCAAAATAATCATCAAACATTCCATCCTCCCTCTTATTATTGCACTCGATCCTTAATTAAGTAATAACTTGATTTAGGATCGATCAATTGGCGCCATCCGTGGGACGCGTTTTATCAATTAAACTTGAAATTTTTTGTTTTGTGCTATCAAACGATTAATTGCCTTGTTTAATTCTGATCGTGTATAATTCTGGTGATTCGCAGGTGAGTACATTTGTAATTGGCGGAAAGTCGCTACATTAGTTAAAATAATGAGTAATACCGCTGTTCAAACAAATGCCCAAAAAAGAGGAAAAAAGAGAAAGTCGGCAAGAATGTATCAAAATTGGCAATTTTCGACAATTAGTTTTCCAAAAATGCAGAGCGAGGATTTCTCTGAAATGCCGATAGTTGTATCGTACAAGATCGCGGAAAATGGAATTACAATCATGAAAGTTCATATTGATAATGGTAGTAGTGTTGATATTCTTTACGAACAATGTTTTGTTCAACTGCCTGAGAGTATCAGAGTAACTTTACAACCAACCACAGCTTCGCTGACTGGTTTTGCGGGGTAATCTTCATTGCCTATGGGTGTTTTGCCCTTAGATGTTGACCTTGTTGATAACAATGATGATAGTTTAGTGCATCGAGCGCAGCTAGATTTCTATGTTATGCGAACCTCATCTCGCTATAACATGTTGTTAGGCAGAACTGCCTTAGGTAAATTCGGAATTGTCCCATCTACAATTCATGGCATGATTAAATTCGCAACACACAAAGGTGTCGTGACAATAAATTCAACAAGCAAGGTGCCCATTTATGCGGCTATTAATGTAAAAAGTGCAGTTCAAGAGGCAGCGGAAGTCGCGGAAAATATGGTATTGGTTAATCCCGCGTATCCTGAACAAAAAATTAAAGTAGGATGTAATGTTAGTGCGGACACAAGGAAATAAATTGCGCAGTTACTTGTGCAGTACATGGATGTTTTTGCTTGGTGTGAGAATGATATGACTGGTGTTCCGCGTCATATTGCGGAACACCGACTTAATGTAAATCCAGCCTTAAAACCTGTGGTGCAGAAGCGTAGAGGCATGGCCCCAGATCGTGTGAAATGGCTATGTGAAGAGGTAACAAAATTGGTGCGAGCTAAAATTTTACGCGAGGCTCAACACCAATCATGGATTGCGAATCCAGTATTGCTAAAAAAGCCTGATGGTTCATGGAGAATGTGTATTGATTTTAAGGATTTAAATAAAGCGTGTCCTAAGGATAATTACCCGCTTCCAGAAATTGATTTAAAAGTGGAATCTTTACACGCTTTTTCTTATAAATGTTTTTTGGATGCGGCAAGGGGTTATCATCAGATCCCAATGGCTCAAGAAGATATAGATAAAACCGCTTTTCATACCGGTAAAGGCATATTTTCCTATATAATGATGCATGTTGGTTTAATCAATGCGGGTGCGACATATCAACGTTTGATTGACACCGCGTTCGAAAAGCAAATTGGGCGTAATCTTGAGGCTTACGTTGATGATTTGGTGATCAAAAGCACAACGCAAGAGCGAATCGTAGAAGACATGCGCGAAACGTTTGACACACTGCGTAGAATCAACATGAAGCTCAATCCGCTAAAATGTAGTTTTGGCGAAACCGAAGGAAAGTTTTTGGGATATCTCGTTACAGAACACGGTATTCAAGCTAATCCAAAAAAGATTGCGGCTATTGAAAATATGACCGCGCCGAGAACAGTTAAAGAGGTGCAAAGTTTGACGGGAAAGTTAGCTGCATTAACGCGTTTCTTGTCTAAAGCTGCTGAAAGACAATTTCCGTTTTTCAAAACCTTAAAAGGTTGCTTGAAATAAAAAAGCTTTGTTTGGTCAAGCGAAGCAGAAGCTGCATTTCAAGAAATGAAGAAATTGTTGAAAACTTTGCCTACATTAACAGCGCCAATTGATGGTGAAATACTATACCTTTATATATCAGTGGCAAATGAAGCTTTTGGTTCAGTTTTAATCGCAGAAAGGGATAAAATACAAAAGCCTGTGTATTTGGTCAGTAAAGCTCTTACAGGAAGTGAAATATATTATGCGTCGATTGAGAAGTTTGTATACGCGCTTATTTTAACATCGCGAAGGCTACGAAGATATTTTCAGGGGCATCCAGTACATGTGTTAACCAATATGCCAATCAAGCAGGTCTTAACAAAACCAGAGATATCTGGCAGACTCGTGTTGTGGGCGGTAGAGTTGGATGCTTATCAAATATCTTACCTTCCGCGAGGTGCTGTAAAGGGCCAGGTTATGGCGGATTATCTCGCTGAAATGTCTAGAGAGTTGGAAGTGATCAATGAGCGAACAATGTTAAAACCGGTAATTAGCGAAATTTAGGATATATTTACTGATGGTGCTTCATGTGCAGAGGGCGCAGGTGCGGGTTTGGTTTTGGCAAGCCCAAGTGGTGAAGAGCATACATACGCGTTGCGTTTTAATTTTGATGTGACAAATAATGAAGCAGAGTATGAAGCAATACTTGCTGGTTTAAATATTGCGCGAAAAATGAATATTACTAAGTTGCGAGCATTTACAGATTCGCAGTTAGTAGCAAATCAGTTTAATGGTTCTTTTTATGCACATGATTCTTCTATGCAGAAATACTTGCAGTTGTTAAGAGAATCGGTAGAGCGGTTTGAACATTTTGAACTTGCGCAAGTGCCAAGAAGTCAAAATAAGAAGGCGGATGCTTTGAGTAAATTGGCCGCTTTAATGTTTTCGCATTTTCAAAAACAAGTATGGGTTGAAGAATTGCCAAGCAAGTCAATAGATAACGACTTAATGGTTGCGTCTGTTGAAGAAGAACAGCCAAATTGGATGGAGCCAATCTTGCACTACATTCGTAATGATACTTTGCCAAGTAATAAGCGCGAAGCTTGCCTGGTAAGAGAGCGAGCACCAATGTATATCATTCAAAATGATATTTTATATCGCAAGTCATACTGTGGTCCAATGATGCGATGCGTTGGACCAATTGAGGGAGAAATGATAGTTAATAAAGTGCATAGCGGTTCTTGTGCGCTGCATTCAGGCTATAAAACTATTGCTGCGAGAATTATGCGGATGGGTTACTTTTGGCCATCCATGTATCGCGATGTTGCAAAAATTGTTAAGAGATGTAAAAGTTGCCAAAGGCATGCTCCGCAAAATCGAATGCCAAGGCATGATATGATTCCTGTCAATTCGCCATGGCCATTTCACAAGTGGGCCATTGACATTGTAGGTCCATTTCCTGCGGGACCGGGCAATGTCAAGTTTCTAATCGTGGCAATTGATTACTTTACAAAATGGGTGGAAGCTAAGGCGGTTCGCACTATCACTGGTGTGCAAGTGCAAAACTTTGTGTGGGAGTACATTGTTTGCAGATTTGGTATTCCGCGTGAATTGGTTAGTGATAACGGTGCACAAATAGCAAAAGATCCTTTTAAGACATGGTGCACTGATTTGAATATAATACAAAAATTTACATCAGTGGCGCATCCGCAGGCTAATGGATTATGCGAAGTAACCAATCGCGATATTGTAAATGGCATTAAAAGGAGGTTATGCGGAAAGCGAACCGGTTGGGTGGATGAATTATCCAATGTGTTGTGGGCACATCGCACTACTTTCAAGAAAAGCACAGGGGAAACACCTTTTAGTTTGGTGTATGGCTCTGAGGCAGTAATACCCGCTGAAATTCTCGTGCCAACGCATAGAGTCGCTAACTTTGAAGAAGAAGCAAACGATGATGCATTGGGCAAAAATTTAAATTTTATTGAAGAGCGAAGGTTAATGGCTGCTATCAGAGAAGCTAATAATAAACAGCAGATCGCTAAGTATTATAATAAACGAGTACGAGCTTTGTCTTTCGATATAGGCGAATGGGTACTGCGAAATAATGAGGCAAGCAGAGCAGAAAAGCTTGGCAAATTGGGACCTAATTGGGAAGGCCCTTATCAAATTGTAGCAATTAATGCAGCAGGTTCATATAAGCTCGCGGATGTGGATGGGCGAACTTTACCTAATGCGTGGCATGCTGTTTTACTAAAGCGATATTATGCATAACTCTGCGTAAAGTTATATGTAACATAAGGTGCATATGCATAATGCGTGAAATTAGTTTCAAGGCTTATAGTTGATATTCTTTTATGTCTTCTAATTTTTAAATTTTTGCAAGTCTTGATCACACTTGTAAGAATTTCAGAATTGGCATTAGAAAGAATATGCGAAATATTTTCTTGTGAAATGAAAATGATTATGAAATGTTTTATACTTTGTTTCATAATGTTGTGATATTTCGCTGGGTTTAGATAGCCAAGTGATGAAAAAGCCCACTTTGGCAGCATAAATTATTGTGAAAGGAATTTATATCCTAAGTGTTTGATTTAGCCAATGCTTAGATGCTTCGCAATGCTAATTGATTGCCTAAGGATCGTTACAGTGGACTTAGAAGATTCATAACATATAAATATATACGAATACAGATTATTTCACAAAAGTACGCATTTATTATGTGCGCAATAGTAAAAGTTGGAAATTGCAAAGGACAAGTCTGTGTTATGAATATCTGATAATGAAAGCACTATATAAATAAAAGTACTTGCAAATATAAGAAACATCGAAATTTTATTAATAATGACGCAGAGGCAGCTGCGTGCTGTTATACAAAGCGACTTTCTACTCCTTGGTTAAGTCAAGTTTGATGATGTCATCTGCAGTGACATCCTCTCACTCGCTTATTGCAGTTATTTTAGGGAGGGGAATATCGGCTATGCTCTGCTGAGCAACTGCGTATACTGATTTTGCCTCTTCTAAAGAGCAAAGGCGATCAGCAATGGCAGATGGTAGTGGATCTGGTAGTGGGTAGTTGATAGCAATCTCGTCCATAAACTCTACCCTTTCGCGTAGTTTTAATGCGGCAGCGAATGTAGAAAAATTCGCGAAAACATGCTTGGAATTGAGAATTTTCCTAGCCAATTCGGGGAGATGTTGGCGGAGCTTGGTGAACTCAAGCTCCGCAGAAGCTTTAGAAGCTAGAGCGCGGTTCCGCTCTGCTGTAAGCTTCGCCACATCCTCTGACAGCGATTTGATGGTGGCTTGAAAGTTGTTTTCTTTCTCAGTCGCAGTAGAAACCTGTTGTTTCAGCTCATCAACGGTGGTTTTTACGGCGGTGAGTTCGTAGGAAAGGTCAACACAACGTTTCTCGCTGTCCGCAGCTTTGGCCTTCTCGGTGTGATATTTTGTTTTTTCAGCTTCAAGAACGTTGAAAAACTGTTCTTGACAGCAAATCACATCATATGAAGAATTGAAGCACATGAAGAAATTTTGAACAAAACTGTTATGCGCATCCAGCGCAGAGAGCTTATAGAATTCACGGCGAAGCTCGCCGGGGATTGCTAACTTCATCTGTTGGCGCTGATCCAGAGCAGCAGCAGCTGAAGCATAAGTGTATCCTGATAAACCATCAATCCGCACCCCGTAAGAGTCGGGTGGAGTGCGGAACAACTCTGTGATTTGATCAAGAGTGTTTGGGCTCGCAAAAATAGGATCACCAGTGGAATCGCCTGCAAGATAAAGCAATTGGTTAGCTAGCGAAACAAATGAATAATGCATGTTATTCACATGAAACAATAATCGCGATGTACCAGTTTGCTGGTCCCCTTCGTAATCCGGCGTAATTGGATTATCGAAAAGAACGGCGTCTTGTTGTTTGAGCTTTTTACTGTGTGATTGTGGCGGCGTCTGTACTGGTCGTTTGATGGAGCTTGGCTTTGTATAAGGAGATTTGGAGGTTAAGTCGACAATTGGAATGGATTGTTTCTCTTTCGATGCTGCCGATTTAGCCTCTGTGCTTGTTAATAGTTTAGTGATCAAGGTTTTTGGGTTAACCTTGCTATCAACCTCGTCGATTTTCATTTTTGGAATGAAGGTAAAGTTGTGAATAAAAGAAGAAAGTTGTCAAGGCTAATCGAGAATTTGATTAATTGCGAAGTAATTCAGAATAAGCAAGTGGGAAATTTGTTATTTTGGTCCACGATATATATAGGGGATGCAAATGTAATACTTGGTTGTGTTGTTTGTTCGTTGGGATAATTCAAATGGTAACATTTTAGATAATGAGTAACAACGGTAACTTAGTTTTCTGTAACGGTAACAAAGGTAGAGAGAAATTGTCTCAATGCGATTCATAGTTATGACAACTGCGAATTTTTAGAGTTTATCATGATACATCTGCTATGCGAGATGTATCATAATAAACTGGGGGGACTTGATCATATACATAGCATTGTATATGTATATTTTATTTGCTAAAGGTTAAAAGCAGAATTACGCGAATTATAATCCAAAGTTATGCAATATTCGCTGAAAATAAGCACAGCAGTTATGTTTCTGCATTAACAAAAGACTGCGGTTTAATCCGCTATGTATTCGCGGATAGTTAGGCAATCCGCAAACCGCGGATATTTCGAATACTATAAATAGAGGGCATGACCTCTCATTTATAGGTTGTTGATTCTCTGCCATTTGCCTGAGCCTTTATGGTTTCCGCTTGTGATCTTGCCCAAGGGATTTTTACATCGTGCTAAGGTGAATCATGCTAATTGACAATCAAGATCGGGTCGAGGTGGTTGATCACTTGATTGCTAAAGTGAAAGACGATCATCGGGGCCCAAAATAATCATGAAACATTCCATCCTCCATCTTATTATTGCACTCGATCCTTAATTAAGTAATAACTTGATTTAGGATCGATCAATACTGTTGTATGTAGCCCTTTAAGAACAATGTATAGATTTAGTTAATTTTACTTCATTACTTTTACTGATGAGTACAGTAGCTATGATTATGTTCACTTGCTGAAACATAAATATAAAGCTATTTTAACATTCAAAAGTATTCCAAAATGAAATAGATAATCAGATTGGAAAGACCATTAAAGCACTTCGCTCCGATGGAGTAAGTAAGTTTATGAGTCAAGAGTTTTTTGGACCACCTAAAGAATTGTGGGATTGTCTCATAGTTTACTCTACCTTATACACCACAACACGATGGTGTGTCTGAGTAAGAGGAATCGAACTTTACTTGATATAGTTTGATTTATGATGAGTCTGATTTCTCTACTACCGTCTTTTAGGGATATGCATGAGAGTCTGCTGCAGGCATACTCAATGTGATTCCAACTATGAAGGTAGAAAAGACACCATATGAGTTATGGCATGGGAAGAATCCCAAGTTATCTTATCTGAAAGTCTGGGGATGTAAAGCGTAAGTGAAGCATGACACTTCAAACAAATTAGAACCCAGAACTATCTAATGTTACTTTGTACGATACATAAAAGAAACAATGGGTTACTACTTTTACTACCAAGCTGAAGACAACGTGTTTTCTGCTCGGTGTGCTGAATTTCTGGAAAGAGATCTTCTCTTACAAGAAGTCAGTGGGAGTAAAGTAGATCTTAAAGAAATTCAAGTACTTTAAAGTAACATACCTTCAGTAAGCACTAGCAATCCACACGTTGAAACTGAGTGTACTGTTTGTGAGCCAGAACGTGTTACACCTGCACTTTATAGATCTAGTAGAACTCATCGGCTTATGAGGTTTAATTATCTGATTAATTCAGATAAACCTCAACTAAGGGATTATGATGAACCCTCTAGCTGCGTGAGGCCATATCAGATCATGAATCTAAAAATGACTAGATTCTATGAATACAGATATGCAGTCCATGAAGGATAATCAAGTAGGAGACTTGATTGATCTTCTACCCAATTGTAAGACAATGAGGTAAAAATGGGTCTTCAAAGAAGACTGATATGGACAGTAATGTAAACACTTTTAAAGCTCGATTGGTGACAAAAGGTTATGATGAAAGTTTTTCAACAGTCGCGAGCCTTAAAACAATTAGGATACTTATTGTCATGGTTACCTTTCATGATAATAAAATATAGCTAATGGATGTCAAAACCGCTTTCCTAAATGGCGAACTAAGCGAGGACGTATATATGGTTCAGCCGGAAGGGTTTATGAATCCTAAGCATCCTAATAAAGTATGCAAGCTTCTAAAATCCATTTATGGATAAAAGCAAGCATCCAGGAACTAGAATCTTAAGTTTAGTGAGAAAATCAAAGTGTTTAATTTTTCTCAAAACCAAGATAAGCCCTGAGTTTACATTAGAGCTAGTGGGAGTAGAGTAGTCTTCTTGATCTTATATGTTGATGACATATTAAATATTAGAAATAACATTCCAATTTGCAAGATGTCAAGTCTTGGCTTGGAAAATGTATTTCCATAAAGGATTTTGATGAAGCTACTTATATTATTGGAATGAGGATCTATACAATAGATCCAATTGGCTTATTGGTTTGAATCAAAGTACATACATTATCTAGCAGAGATTTAGCATGCAAAACTCCAAGCATGGAGTTTTGCTAATGCAAAAGGGCATAACCGTGAGAATGTCTCAAAAGTCCTATCACAGCAGATGAGATGAGACAAATAAAATGTATCACATATGCTTCGGCTATATAATCCATTATGTATGCCATGATATGTACTATGCTCGATGTTTCATTAGTTTTGAGTTTGACGAGTCATTGTCAACATAATCTAGATGAAGTATATTGGATTGTTGTTAAGAATATTCTTTAGTATTTGCAGAGTACTAATGATATGTTATTGGTTTACGGTGGTTTGGAAGAAGAGTTAAGTATTAAGTTTTATACTGATTCTAGTTTCTAAACTGATCAGGATGATTCTCGATCCAGTCACGTTGTTTCTTTGTCATGATGGGCAAGACAGTTGATTGGAAGAGCTCTAGGAAGATCACTATTAAACAATCTACAACAAAAGTAGAATACATTGTTGACTGAGAAGTTGCTCAGAAAGCTGTCTGGATAAGGAAGTTTGTTGTTATACTCAGAGTAGTACACAACATTTAATCTTCTATAATATGTACTGTGATAGTTTGAGTGTTAATATACTTTTGAAAGAATCACATGTACATTTAAGTATCTGGCACATTCTTCAAAAGTTTGACTACATTTCATTAAGTTATTAAGAGGAATGATATTAGTATTCTTAAAGGTTCATACAAATGATAATGTGGCTGACCCATTCATGAAGCCCATGATGCACAACAAGCATGATGAGCATGATAGTAGTATTGGACTTCGTTATGCTGCTGATCTTTTTCATTTGTAATTTAATATTTGGATATTTTTGGAACATTAAGCAGTTTTATATTAATGAATTGACATACTTGATATGGTCGTTTTTATTTATATCATTGTGTTCTATATTAGCATGTTTAATCCATGAATAATTGTTGATTATTCAAAATCTCCATAATCAGTCATGTTATGGGAATAACATGAATTAAGATTAATGTGAAATTTTGGTTATATTCATTAATGATGAATAGTTAACTTGTTGAGACCAAAATTCATATGTATTCATTGATGATGAATATTGGAATGACTTAACCATGAGATGTCACTACATGGATCGTAGTCAGTAGTGAATCTTTTAGTGATTATGTCTTTGTGTCCTTAGACTTGAGATGTACGCCCGTCTTGATGAGTGTAGCATTGTACTTTGATATGGTTAAATGCTGTCCTGAATAAGGCTGTTATAAAGGCCATTATTGGGTATAATGTAAAGCTCGTGATAGACACGTGTATGCAATATATGATTTGTTCCTCTAAAATGTTTGGAGTTAGATACTTTTTGAGTCCTCGATGAATGAATAAGATATTTGTGAAGGTATTTCATATGCCCGAGAGACATATTAAATTAACGTGGCTAATATGTTTTGATCCAAGTCGGGTCATACCCAATAACAAGCTTACCGACACCTTATTCGTATTTGATGTTAACGATTGGATCATTGATCAAATATGCGACACTTGAACTTTAAAAAAAATGATTTTCTGAAATATTACTTGATGTGTACTTATATATATATATATATATATATATATATATATATATATATATATATATATATATATATATATATATAAATTATGGAATAATTTATATAATATGGATTTAATTATTTATAGGTTAAATAATTAATAATGTTATGTTACATTTTTTATATAATTGGTTTTATATAAAATTTACATAATTAAAATGATAGTTTATAAAATGGTTTTATAAAATCTTATTTTTTTTTATAAAACTTATTTTATAAAACTAATTTGGAAGTGGCATGGGAGTCTTCACAAGCATGCCATTTTGACTAGTCTTTTACTTGGTTACTTGTATTCAAGATGCATATTAACCAAGGCATTGTTGGAGACCACCACCACATGCATTTACACATCAAAAATTACTTCAAAAAAAAAAAAACTGCATAAACTCTCCCAAAACCTGCTGTAGGCCGTGGGGTTTTAGGGCAAAAAGAGGGTTCATAATTTGGTTTTTGGAAGCTAAATTCAAGTGTCAACAAATCCTAACCAAAGTACAAGATGTTGGTGATAAGATTGGGGTATTACAACTTGAGGTTTCATACATTTTAGAGCTCCATTCATCATCATCATCTTCATCATTTACTAGCAAGCTTGGAGTAGGTATAATCTCTTTACTTGCTTGTAGTTTGTAAGTATATATATCACAACTTGATCCTAATTAGGATTTAACTTTAATTGATTAAAGATTAACAAGTTCTAAATGGTAATACATACATGCTTCCGCTTTAATTTGATTCTTAAAATGTTTTAAGTATTATGAAACTTGTTAAATCCCAACAATGGTATCTAGAGCCGAAGTTGTTGAAATATGCTTCGAGATGGTTATTAAACTCACTATACATTTTGCATTTTATGTACATGCATGAAAGTAAAATGCAAAAAAAAAAAAAAAATTATATGTTTTGGGTGGGTGTGTTTTTTGGGAATTGTTTGGGACCCAAAATGGGTTTTGGGTCTTCCATTTTGGTCATATTTGGTTGCATGTTGTTGTTCACAATCTTAGCCTTGACCTTGTGTTTGGTTGCATGCTTGTTTGGTTGATTATTCATTCATTTGGTATGTAATAATAATTATTCTTTTGGCATGTAATTTATTCATTCATTTGTAATGTAATTTATTTTATATTTGGTATGTAAAATAGATTAGGTTGTATTTTCATTTTCTAGAGAAAAATGTATTAGGATATTGTTTGTAAAAAGAATGAAGATACACAAGATGGAGCAAAAGAAGAACACATGCATTTGGATGCAAGATTTAGTGGGAGATGTTAAATCTCCTACTTTGTGTTATAACCCATTAACCGGTGACATTTGTTTTTGGCTAAACAAATGTCCACCAAAAGGCTAGATTGTGAACATATTATTTTGCATGTGTGGTTGTTTATTGTGTTTGTATGTTTGGTTGCTACAAGAATATCACAAGTTAACAACAAGCAAGATGACAATTTAATTGGTTAAATTTGACATTATTAACATGCAAAACGACAATTTAATTGGTTAAATTAAAAGTGGCATAAGGATATTGATAAACGGTTATTAAGAACATGTAAAAGGATCACATATATAAAATGGTTTATATCAAGTAATTGGCCTAATTACAAAAACATGAGAATGGTTTTTCATAAGTACCATACACTAAATGCATGTTGGTGTATGGCATAAAAGTTTTCTTAAACTAGAAATAATGAAAACTTAAAATCCCTTATTAACAAGGCAAACAAGTTAAACGCCATTCTTTTGTGTGACACTTAAGAAATATTAGGGAACTCATAATGGGATAAAGGTCACCTAACCGTTATGAGCAAACTAATATGATTAAGGTGAACTTTGCACACTTGTGGGATAAAGGTCACCTAACCACTTGTATGATGAATTTACACGTTTACACAAGTAGGACGACTTGATTTGGGAATCATGAACTTAGGGTCACCGAAGCATGAGGAACAAATAGGCGTTGATGGGATAAATATGCCATGCAAAAGGATTGCATGATCCCATAACTTAGAAGTTGCAAAAGGATTGCAATTGTCAATATAATGACTACCTAGCTAAATCAAATGATGGGATAAAGGTCACAGATGTTAAAGCGAAGGGGTACAAAATAGTAGTATTTTTGCTACGAAATACTATTAAATACGATACAATTTTACACAAGTTATTTATTTATTTATAGAGTGGATATACTAAACCTTGCTACAACACTTATAGGCAGTGTACCTAATCATACAGTAGTGTAGTTTTTAGTAAGTCCGGTTCGTTCCACATGGAGCTAGCCAAGTTTAACGCTATATTTTAAAAACTATATTTGTATAAATATAAATATAAATATAAGTAGTATTATTATTATAAAAGGGGGTTTTTACCGTTTAATGACCGGTTTGTCGATTTCAAAACTTTAGTCGCAGTTAAAACCTAATGTAAAATATTAAAAATATAAAAGACTTAATTTAAAGCGTAAAGTAAATGACAAAAATGAAATTACGATAAATAAAAGTGCGATAAATAAAATGACGATAAATAAAATTGCGATAATTAAAAAGTACGATAAATAACATGACAATAAATTAAAGTGAGATAATTAAAAGTGCAATTAAATATGAAATAAAGGAATTATGCTTATTTAAACTTCCGTAATCATGATGTTTGACGTGTTGATTTTAGTTATTACCATGGGTTAATTGTCCTTTGTCCTGGATTATTCAATATGTCCATCTGGTTTTGTCCATAACAGTCCATCAGTCATAAATATAAAGTGCGAGTGTCCTCGTCAAATTATCCTTATATCCGAAGTCAAATATTCCAACTAATTGGGGACTTAAACTATAATTACACCAATTTTCCTTGTATATAATTCACCCCTGTTTTAATAAGTCCATTGACTATTAATCCATTCCCGTGTCCGGTTAAATGAACGATTATTAGTACTTATAAATATCCCGCCCATCGTGTCCGATCGAGTGTATGTGGTTATTTATAGGTACGTCCAATTGTAAATCTTTATATAAAATTAACAAACTATCATTTAATTAAACAAATATAAAGCCCATTAATAGCCCATAGTCTAATTTCCACAAGTGTCGTTCTTTTGTCCAAACCCCAATTATGGTACGAAGCCCAATTACCCCATTTTAATAATTAGCCCAACATCACGATTACTTCGGCTTAAATAAGCATAATAATAACTTAGCTACGAGACATTAATTTAAAAAGGTTGAACATAACTTACAATGATTAATAATAGCGTAGCGTTACACGGACAGAATTTCGACTTACACCCTTACAACATTCGCTAACATACCCTTATTATTATTAAATTAAAATTAAAATTAAAATTAATATATATATATATATATATATATATATATATATATATATATATATATATATATATATATATATATTACAGAGAGATAGAGAGGATTGAAAAAGTGTGTGATATTTGGCCGAAAACTGCGAAATTTATAGATGTGGCCAGAAATTTGGGGCCATGCGATCGCATGGATTTCCTTTGCATTTTCCATGCGATCGCATGGAGTCTAGGGACAGCTCACATAACTTTGTTTTCTTGTTTGCCGATGATTTTAATATATAATATATATATATATATATATATATATATATATATATATATATATATATATATATATATATAATTTTAAGAATTAATTATATATTATATTATATTCATGTGCATAGTTGACTTGTAATTTTTGGTCCGTTGCGTTGCGCGTTGATAGTTGGCTCAGGTCCCGGTTCCAGATTTTCGAACGTCCTTTCGTACTATTTAATATCTTGTACTTTGCGTTTTGCAATTTGTAATTTGCACAAAAAATTATTTTCCTTAACTCCCAAAATCCGCGCAAGTCTTTAACTCACTTTTAGTGGCACTTTTGAGTGCACTATGGCTTTAGTGGCACTTTTCAGGCTTTAATGGTACTTTTTCTTCAATTCTTTAATCTTTGTGCTCTGTCTTCACATTTATTTATTTAAACGATTACAACTTAAAAATAGAATAATTACAACTAAAAACTTTACATATTGGGATGATATTGTGACTAAATATATGTTCGTTTGTAGCACTATCAAATATCCCCACACTTGAGCGTTGCTTGTCCTCAAGCAATACAGAACTTAAAATAAAATCACACTTCACTCGAATCACTTTTTTTTTATTCTCACACTTTATACATAAGTGATTTTGATATGGCGGTATAAACAATGGTAGTAACGATGTGGTTTACAGTCCCACATGACTATGAAAATTTAGATCCTTTAGGAAATTGGATCTTTTTGAAAACATTTGATCTTTTGAAAATTCAATCTAGCTTTTACCTAGAAAAGTTTTCTGGAATAACCCTTCACCGGTGTTTGAAAATTGTTTTTGTGGGTTTGGTGGGTTTCAGATTTGAAAATTTTAGCTCAAAACTTGCGGTTTTGTGTCACCCACTTGCTAACCTTGTATTAGGAAAGCAACACGTCCAGTATACTTGCTCCGTATATTACCTTTCGGTAAACTACCGTCCGGTTGTAAAGGAAAGCGTTGAACAAGCAACTGTTAAGGCAATGTCTAATGACATGCAGATGTTCATGGTCTAAAACGTGTCGGATGCAATTACTATCCTTTGTAGGAGCAATAGTAAAGATCACCCTATAATTTTTCGGTCTGGCACAAGATCCTGTCTTCGACCATGCTATGCAACCACCGTTCTTACGGTTGACACCCGATTTGATTCAGGTGACCTAATGAATTTCGGTGAATTTTTAGGATTTTACGTTCAATGGTAATGAACGCATTGAAAATAGGGTTTTCAGAAAATAAATCGACTTTAATTTGATCAAAATATTTTCTCGTTCAAGCTCGAGTTTAGATATCATTGAATTCTATGAGTTTGTAATTCTCAGTCTTTAAAGTCAATCTCAAGGATTGAGTAATATCAGTCTTAAAAGCTAATTTTTAATCTTTAAGGAGATTATCCTTTCTGGGGGTCTGATTCATTAGTCTTATCAGGCTAATTTACACGGCGCCCTCCCCATTTTACTAGACAGATCCTCTCATGGTTAGGATAAGTCTGACCACTTGGCGACCCTGTTTGATGCTGAGGTCCGTGGATTTCCAGCTGATTTTTGAGAAAACTTTTTAAGATTTTTCGTAGACTCTACAACTGGTCTGGATGACAACTTCCTGACCTAAATCAAGAAGCGCATTTCTTTCTCGGAAGACTTTACTTCTTTTTAATGATGGAATTGATTCATCGTGTAGATCCATCTTTTCTTTTAAATGAATTACAATAAACGGGTAAAACAGTTAATTTAGTCCAAAACCGAAGCACCTGCAATAACTTTACAGAAACATGTGATAGATAGTTTTATTGAATAACTTGGTACATTCTCCCCACACTTAGTTTTTTTCTTTGCCTTTTTATTCTCCTCTATTCCATTTTAAATGAATTCTGACATTTTGGGTTGTTTCTCCATTTATGTTCTCTCCGAGGTAACAATAATTTCGGTATTATCACCTAGTTTTATCGTTCATAAATATGTATAAACATGATTTTGAATTCATTTTATTAAAATTTTTTCAAATTTTCACAAAATTTGGCAAATAAACTAAGTGTAAACCCAAGAGAATTTATAACCCTTCCCCACACTTGAGATCATGCAATGCCTCATTTGCATGAAATCAGTAAAAATTTAAATTCATGAGGGTGATTAGTGTAGAAAAGTGATTAAAAATACCGAGTTTGCAAACATATTATTTTATATCACATTTGATATTTTGCATCTTGTCGTCAAAATTAGTAGCTTTTACTGAACTTAATGTCAGTCTTTGAAAGTGCGCTGTTTTTCCTTGTTTTGTACATAAGATAAACTACAGATATATATATATATATATATATATATATATATATATATATATATATATATATATATATATATATATATAAACCTTTATTTATTAAAACAATTTGAATAATTTTTTATTTATTATTTATTTTGTTTCCTTTTACTTTAGGTAGTTTCGGTATGTTTACCAAGTTCATCCCTCGACAAAATTTAAAATTTGTCGTTTTTAAAACGATTGTTTTAAAAGCAAAGATTTTTTGGTTTTTTAATTTTTTTGGTATACTTTAGATCAATAAAATTAAAAAGAATGATAACAAAATTTTTCGCCCCGCCCTCGGGTAAAGCAATTTCCGTTCCATGACCTAGTCTTCAACTTACGATGAATTTTATAAATCATTTTTTAAACTTAATGAAATAAAGTAAATTTTGTTTTTAAATTCACACAAAAATTAAATTTAAAAATGTATATTAATTTCATACAAAAACCTACAAAACAAAAAATTTAGAATGGGGGGAGAAAACTAGTTCTTTAGTGTCTGCTAGTGGAAAAGACCAATCGGATTCCATTCTCGGAACTACACGAGAATAGAACAACTAACTCTAGACAGCGTTTTATTTTTAGAACATTTGAATCTCCCCACACTTAGGTAGTTGTGGTGTCGAAATTGTGATTAACTTCATCGTCAATTTCTCTTGGACCATAATCAACTTGCATATCTGTGATTTTTGCTTTAAGTCATTGGTCGGATTCCTGTGTAATATCCACAAATTCAACTAGTTTCGCCTTTTCTTTAGGCGATAGATTGGATACTAACCGGTTACATAACTTAAAGTTCCCCATGGTTCTAGCATCGCGAATCCGTTTAATAAGTTTCTTCATTGAACTATTAATAATGGGGTTATCAACAACGGGGTTCTTTGTTATCAAGTCATCATTAGGTGTTACTTCATCTTCCCCACACTTAGGCGTTTTATTATTGTTAAGCACTACCGTTGGAGTTGGTAAAATAATATGGTTCTTATCAATCGTTTTTGTTGGTTCAACGGTTTTGGTTGGTGGAGATTTAGACTTCCGACTCACAAAGGTGATCGATTTTTATCATTACTAAGTGTCATTCTACCTTTTCTTACATCAACTAACGCCCCGGTGGACACTAAGAATGGTTGACCTAAAATTAGAGGAATGTTTGAGTCCTCTTCTATGTCAATGACAATAAATTCGCCTAAAAAGGTTAAATTACCCACTTGAATGGGTAGGTTTCAGCAATTCCAACTGAGTGCCTAATGGTTTGATCAAAAAGTCGAACACTCATCTCTGTTGGACTTAACTCACCTACTCCTAATCTCTTATATAATGAAAGAGGCATAACACTCACACTTGCACCTAAATCTGCTAGTGCATCATGCATGACACAATCACTAAGTAGACAAGGAACAATAAATTCACCCGGATCACCCATCCTGGGTGGAGGTTTTGGTGGAACTGTCTTCACCGGGTTTATCTTTACGGTTTTTGTTTCTTGTACTTTCTTATTCTTCTTTTTCTTTCCAGAGGTATCACACACTTTATTACCTATTACTTGCTCATACTCAACTCCTTTTCTTAGAAACGGGATGGGTGCTCTGTATGGTGCTACCACTGGCTTTACATACTCGGGTGGTGGTGGTGTTGTAACTTCTTCATTGTTACTCACATCTAAAACCTTCCCATCTTCTGATGATGGTTTTTCAAAATTTGTTGACACCATATTAACATTCTCATTCCGAGGATTTACTTCAGTATTACTCGGTAGCTTTCTTTGTTCCCTCCCACTCATCATGCTAGCAAGAGTACCTACGTGTTTTTCTAGATTCAAAATGGAAGCTTGTTGAGTTCTTAATGACTGATCAAACCTCTCATTTTTTTGGGTTTGAGATGTAATAAATTGTGTTTGAGATTCCATTAGCTTTGCCATCATTTCTTCTAGATTTGGCTTTTTCTCTTCGATTTGTTGTGGTGGTTTATACAAGCTAGGTCTTTGTTGATTGAAAGTGTTGTTTTGAGTTGGTTGGTTATTCGGACCTTGTTGGTTATACGAGTTATTGTTTGGCCCATTTGGATTGTAAAGAATGTTTTGATTTCGATTGAAGTTTGGCCTTGACGGTTGATAATTATTTTGATAATTATTTCCCGGCCTTTGGTTCATGTAGAAAACATTCTCACGTTGTTCCATCGTTCGCTCAATGTGACAATCTTTCGTTAAATGTGATCCACCGCATTACTCATAACTGATTCGTATTGCGTGAATATCTTTATTCATCTTTTCCATTCGTCTCTCAAAAGCATCTATTTTTGCGGAAATGGAATCAAAGTCATGGCTAGAATTGGCTCTAGCCGCTTTAGATGAACGAAAGATATCTTTTTCTTGGTGCCACTCATGTGAGTGGGAAGCTGTGTTATCAATAATTTTGTAAGCTTCAGTTGCGGTTTTCTTCATAATGGAACCACCAGCTGTTATGTCGATGTCTTTTCGTGTAGCAACGTCGCATCCTTGGTAGAATATTTGTACTATTTGATAAGTGTTTAAACCATGTTGCGGACATCCTCTCAACAACTTTCCAAATCTTGTCCATGCTTCATACAGAGTTTCATTAGGCTTTTGCGTGAACGTAACTATTTCTCCTTGAAGTCTCACGGCTTTAGATGCCGGAAAGAATTGTTTAAGAAATTTTTCAACTAAGACATCCCATGTATCAATCGCCCCTTCAGGTAACGATTCTAACCAATCTTTGGCTTCTCCCTTTAAAGTCCAGGGAAATAACATGAGATAGATCTGTTCATCCCCAACTTCTCTGATTTTGAATAGAGTACAGATCCTATTAAAGGTTCGAAGATGTTCGTTTGGATCTTCTTTTGGCGTACCACTATATTGGCATTGATTAGTTACCATGTGTAGGATTTGTCCCTTGATTTCATAATCTGGCGCATTAATGTCTGGCTTAATAATGGCGTGACCTTGGCCTGTGCGTGTGGCTCTCATTCGGTCTTCCATACTTAGAGGTTCCGTTACTTCCATAATTGAATTTGTTGAATCTGAATCACTAGAGGATTCTGATTTAACAGTTTGTGGTTCAGGAGGAATGATTAGTGGTTCAGGATCTTGGAATTGTCCTTGAATATCCTCCGGGTTTTCAATTTTGAATTCGGGTTCAAAAAATAGATTAACAGGATTTTGAGTTGGAGTACTTGGATTACTAGATGATGTTTCTAGAGAAAAATCAACAGCGATAATGTTGGCTAGATTTCTTGATCGAGTTACAGGTGGTGAACGTATGAAAGGTGGTGAACGTTTTGCTCGGTGCATTCACAGAATATCCTATTAGTTAAAAAGATAAAAATTATATAAGCTATCAAATTAATAGACTTTTATGATTTTGCCCACGTTTCGAATAGCCAATAGATGCAACAGGTAGCCAGGACCCTTTAAATCGGAAGCCCACAACTCGCCACTAACAAATCCAACTATTACTACAAACCAGAAAATTTTGGATGTCTATCAATTTTACCGCTTAAAATAATTTTTCGTCGAAATTTTAAAGAAAATAAAGAAAATTCTATGTCCTAAAAACTAGAGCGTCAAGAAATAAGAAAGAAAAAGAGCGCGTCGAAAAACGTCGAAAAATAAAAGGTCGAAAAACAAAAAGTCGAAAAATAAAAATAAGAAAATAAGCGTCGAAACTTAGAATTCTAAAAACTAAAAATTAAAACTTACGTCTAAAGGTATTAAAGCTTAAAATGAATTCTATATCCAAAACGGCAATAACTTAAAAAGGCACTAAAATTTATAAAATATTAAAGCGATAAGTGACGTCGTAAAATTCTAAAGCGCCTAAATCTTAATCTAAAGAAAAAGCACTAAAGGGATTTTACGGCAAATCCTAAAAATCTAGAAATATAAATAACTATGGCAAATAGTAAATTTAAAACTAAGTACGAGCGAAAAATTATAAAATTACGCTTAAACGATAAAAATGATACAAAATATAAAAAGATATAAAAAGTGATAAAATTACTTATTTTTATAAAAATATTATTTTTATATTTATTTTATAAAAGTATTAAGTAAATATATCTAATAAAACTAATTATACTTAAAAATACAAATTAACTAAAAATAATACAAAATAATATAATAATTAACCTTAATTATAATTAATAATAATAATAATAATAATAATAATAATAATAATAATAATAATAATAATAATAATAAATGTAACCCTAATTCGTTGACTAAGGTACCGAGGCTGTCAAATCAGTCCATGCAATCGCATGGATTGTCTGTAGGATTTTCATGCGGTCGCATGGCTTGGGTTTCCAGGTCTGTTTAGATGGGCTGCTACAGTGTCGGGCCGTATTCTTTTATATATATATATATTTTTTCTTTTTTCTTTTATAAATATATAAAGTATTTAAATAAAATAAATAAAAACTTATATTTTTACAAAAAAACTACCTATTAGTTTTTGTAACTAAAAGAAAATACAAACTTTTTAATTTTAAAAATGTAAAAATATATAGTAATATATATATATATATATATATATATATATATATATATATATATATATATATATATATATTCTTTTTCTTGTTTTTATATTTTTTTGTCTTTTTAATTTTTTTATATATTTTTTTATTAATTATATATTTACAAATATAAATTAAAAATATAGCGTTTCGCCGAGTCCCTGGTAGCGGCGCCAAAAATAATTGATGTTAAAGCGAAGGGGTACAAAATAGTAGTATTTTTGCTACGAAATACTATTAAATACGATACAATTTTACACAAGTTATTTATTTATTTATAGAGTGGATATACCTAAACCTTGCTACAACACTTATAGGCAGTGTACCTAATCGTACAGTAGTGTAGTTTTTAGTAAGTTCAGTTCGTTCCACAGGGAGCTAGCCAAGTTTAACGCTATATTTTAAAAACTATATTTATATGAATATAAATATAAATATAAGTAGTATTATTATTATAAAAGGGGGGGTTTTTTACCGTTTAATGACCGGTTTGTCGATTTCAAAACTTTAGTCGCAGTTAAAACCTAATGTAAAATATTAAAAATATAAAAGACTTAATTTAAAGAGTAAAGTAAATGACAAAAATGAAATTGCGATAAATAAAAGTGCGATAAATAAAAAGACGATAAATAAAATTGCGATAATTAAAAAGTACGATAAATAACATGACAATAAATTAAAGTGCGATAATTAAAAGTGCAATTAAATATGAAATAAAGGAATTATGCTTATTTAAACTCCCGTAATCATGATGTTTGACGTGTTGATTTTAGTTATTACCATGGGTTAATTGTCCTTTGTCCTGGATTATTCAATATGTCCATCTGGTTTTTGTCCATAACAGTCCATCAGTCATAAATATAAAGTGCGAGTGTCCTCGTCAAATTATCCTTATATCCGAAGTCAAATATTCCAACTAATTGGGGACTTAAACTATAATTACACCAATTTTTCTTGTATATAATTCACCCCTGTTTTAATAAGTCCATTGACTATTAATCCATTCCCGTGTCCGGTTAAATGAACGATTATTTGTACTTATAAATATCCCGCCCATCGTGTCCGATCGAGTGTATGTGGTTATTTATAGGTACGTCCAATTGTAAATCTTTATATTAAATTAACAAACTATCATTTAATTAAACAAATATAAAGCCCATTAATAGCCCATAGTCTAATTTCCACAAGTGTCGTTCTTTTGTCCAAACCCCAATTATGGTACAAAGCCCAATTACCCCATTTTAATAATTAGCCCAACATCACGATTACTTCGACTTAAATAAGCATAATAATAACTTAGCTACGAGACATTAATTTAAAAAGGTTGAACATAACTTACAATGATTAATAATAGCGTAGCGTTACACGGACAGAATTTCGACTTACACCCTTACAACATTCGCTAACATACCCTTATTATTATTAAATTAAAATTAAAATTATAATATATATATATATATATATATATATATATATATATATATATATATATATATATATATATATATATATATTACAGAGAGATAGAGAGGATTGAAAAAGTGTGTGATATTCGGCCGAAAACTGCGAAATTTATAGATGTGGCCAGAAATTTGGGGCCATGCGATCGCATGGATTTCCTTTGCATTTTCCATGCGATCGCATGGAGTCTAGGTACAGCTCACATAACTTTGTTTTCTTGTTTGCCGACGGTTTTAATATATAATATAATATAATATATATATATATATATATATATATATATATATATATAATTTTAAGAATTAATTATATATTATATTATATTCATGTGCATAGTTGACTTATAATTTTTGGTCCGTTACGTTGCGCGTTGATAGTTGGCTCAGGTCCCGGTTTCGGATTTTCGAACGTCCTTTCGTACTATTTAATATCTTGTACTTTGGGTTTTGCAATTTGTAATTTGCACAAAAAAATTATTTTCCTTAACTCCCAAAATCCGCGCAAGTCTTTAACTCACTTTTAGTGGCACTTTTGAGTGCACTATGGCTTTAGTGGCACTTTTCAGGCTTTAGTGGTACTTTTTCTTTAATTCTTTAATCTTCGTACTCTGTCTTCACATTTATTTATTTAAATGATTACAACTTAAAAATAGAATAATTACAACTAAAAACTTTACATATTGGGATGATATTGCGACTAAATATATGTTCGTTTGGAGCACTATCAGTCACCTAACCGAAATTTGGTTTACCGTTGGATTCTAAAATTTAATAAATATCAATTGGATTTAAAGGGTATTGATTGTTAAATTAAAATTAATACTTAGACAATTTTGTTAAATTTTGTAGATGGCCGCCAATAACAACAACATTCCAAACGCACCAATCAACTTTAACAACCTATCGTTGAGGTCAATCCTCGAAAAAGAAAAACTCAACCATACGAACTTCATGGATTGGTTTCGCAATCTAAGAATTGTCCTCAAACTTGAGGATAGGGCGTATGTGTTGGAAGACCCCATTCCCGATCAACCGGACGAGGATGATACAGAAGGCATGGCTTATTGGGATAAGTATTGCACCGATTCGGTGCAAGTCGCTTGCCTTATGCTTGGGACTATGATACCCGAACTCTAAAAGGACTTCGAGCATCATAGTGCATATGACATGATCACACAGTTGAAGGAGATGTTCCTTCAACAAGCTCGTGTCGAGCACTTTGAAACTCTCCAAGCGCTTCATGCATGTCGGATGGACGACACCCAATCCGTTTCATCTTATGTCCTTAAGATGAAAAGCCTAATTGATCGATCGAACCGTCTAAATTGCAACGTATCTAATGAACTAGCCACAGACCTTATCCTAAACTCATTGTCAAAGAGGTTTGACACATTCGTGTTAAATTATAACATGAATGGTTGGGATAAAAGCATTGGCGATTTACATGCCATGCTTAAGACGGTCGAAGCGAGCATGGGTAAAAAGGCTTCACCCATGTTTATGATCAATGAAGGCGGGTCCAAAAACAATAACACTTCTAAGCCAAAGGCGGCTAAGAGGAAAGGACCCGCCTACCAAGGCAAGGGCAAAGGAAAGGGGAAGATGGTTACCCCGACCAACAAAAACAAAAAGCAAAAGGTTGCCGGTAAAGCTAACCCCAAGGAAGATTCGTGCTTTGGTTGCGGTGAAATGGGTCACTGGAAACGCAACTGCCCGATCTACCTAAAGGAGTCAAAAGAAAAGAGGGATGTAGGGCAAACCTCAGGTAATGTATATATGGTATACGTTGAGATTAGTATTACTTCCTCTAATACATGGGTATTAGACACAGGATGTGGAACTCACATTTGCAATTCTTTGCAGGGGTTCAAGAGAAGTAAACAAGAAGCGGGAACATCAAGTCTCTTCATGGGAAATGGAGCTAAGGTGCAAGTAGTAGCTCAAGGAGACTTTATTTTGAAGCTTCCAAGTGGTTTGGAACTTATTTTGAAAAATGTTTTGTATGCACCCGATTTATCTCGAAACATTATTTCTGTATCCCGTTTGAAACAATATGGTTTTAATCTTAATTTCATTAATGATGATATCCATGTTTCTTTAAACAATGTGTTTTATTTCAAGGCTTCGCCTTTGAATGGTATTTATGAATTGGTTCATGATGACACATCATACAATAGCTCAATGTTCCATGCAAACACCAAGAAACTCAAAAGGGATTTGAGTGATTCCTACTTATGGCATTGTAGCCTTGGTCACATAAACAAGAATCGAATGCATACACTTCAAAAGAATGGACTTTTGAAATCAAATGAACTAGACTCGTTTGATGTATGTGAATCTTGATTACAAGGAAAAATGACTAAAACACCTTTCAAAGGGACCTATGAAAGTGCTAAAGACTTATTGGGATTAATACATTCGGATGTATGTGGACCCTTTAAGCCCATAACTAGGAATGGTGAAAGATACTTCGTTACTTTCATTAATGACTTCAGTCGTTTCGGATATGTCTACTTGTTAAGACACAAGGACGAAACTTTTAAAGCATTTAAGGAATATCAAAACGAAGTACAAAATCAACTCAATAAGACAATCAAGGTACTTCATACCGATAGAGGAGGTGAATACCTAAGCGATGCTTTCTAAGATCATCTTAGAGGTTGTGGGATTATCTCGCAACTCACTCCTCCTGGAACACCCCAACTAAATGGAGTTTCCGAAAGGAGGAACCGAACCCTAATGGATATGGTTCGATCTATGATGGCAAGAAGCTCGTTACCTCTATCATTTTGGGGTTATTGTCTATGCTCCGTGGCTCGTATTTTAAATATGGCCCCAACCAAGAAAGTGGAACGAACACCTCATGAGATGTGGTTTGGAAAACCTCCATCTCTATCATACTTAAAGATATGTGGATGTGAAGCTTACCCTAAGCGTTACGTCCCTAATAAGTTGAATGCTCGATCCACGAAGTGTATCTTCATAGGATATCCCAAGGATAATATGGGATATTATTTCTATGATCCTTCCGAGCAGAATGTATTTGTTGCTCGAAAGGCTGAATTCCTTGAAACTAAGTTCCTAATGTAAGGAAATAGTGAAAGGAAGATAGATCTTGAAGAGGTTCAAGATCAAGTAGATGATACACAATTGGTTGACACTAGCACTCAACGTGAAAATGTTGAGAATGATCAAATGGATGATCAAAATACACAAGACGTTCGCAGATCTGGTAGGATTAGTAATCCTCCTGAGAGATATCAGTTTCTCATGGATGGTTGCTATGTGGTTGATTTGGATGAACCAATAAACTACCAAGATGCTTTATCAAGGATTGATAAAGATAAATGGCAGGAAGCCATAAACGCTGAGATGCAATCCATGTATAACAACCAAGTTTGGGAACTTGTTGCACAACCTACTGGCTTAAGGCTAGTTGATTGTAAATGGCTTTTCAAAATGAAAACCGACATACATGGAAACTTGGATACATATAAAGCTAGACTTGTAGCAAAAGGTTTCACTCAAACTCAAGGGGTTGACTATGATGAAACTTTTTCGCCTGTGGCAATGCTAAAGTCTATTAGGATATTATTTACCATTGCTGCTCATTATGATTACAAAATATGGCAAATGGATGTCAAAACTGCTTTCCTAAATGGATATCTTGTGGAAGATGTCTATATGGTTCAGCCTGAAGGTTTTATTGATCCGAAATATCCTAAAAAGGTATGCAAGTTAAAGAAGTCAATCTACGGATTGAAACAAGCATCTAGAATGTGGAATCATCGTTTTAATGAGGAGGCCAAGAAATTTGGCTGCATTAAAAATGGTGATGAAGCTTGTGTATATAAGAAAGCTAGTGGGAGCACTATCATATTCCTTGTACTATATGTGGATGATATATTGTTATTTGGAAATGATATTCCGGCAATGCAAGGTGTTAAAACTTGGCTAAGTAAATGCTTCTCCATTAAGGATCTTGGAGAAGCACAATACGTTTTGGGGATTGTGATCTACAGGGATAGATCCAAGAAACTGATAGGTTTGAATCAAAGTGCATACATTGAAAAGATCTTGAAAAGGTTTAAGATGCAGAACTCTAAAAATGGTTTGGTACCTATTCAAAGAGGAACACTTCTCAGTTCATCTCAGTGCCCTACCACGAAAGATGAGCAAGAGAGAATGAAAAGGGTCCCATACGCATCTGCTATTGGGTCAATCATGTATGCAATGATATGCACTAGACCGGATGTGTCATGCGCTATTAGCTTGACAAGTAGATACCAGAACAACTCAGGTAACAGCCATTGGATTGCGGTTAAAAGTATATTGAAATACCTTAGGAGGACTAAGGATATATTTCTAATATATGGGTCTGGTGAGGAGGAACTCGCTGTAAAAGGTTATGTGACACCGCTGATTTTTTTTTTTTTATACGTGGCGGAAGCATAATATTAATTAAATACGCTATCCACATTAACTATTGTTAATACAACCTGTGTCACGTGTCATTACAAGATACTTGTTTATATAAGAAAGACATATTTACAATAAGTTCACAAAAGATTATTGTTTTCATAAAGCAAGACAACATCAGAGTTGACTCCTGTCAAACATAACATCACCATGCCCGTCTTCTCCCAAAAGCAGTATCTACAAGCTACAACCTGTAGGGAGGAGATGGAGGGGAATTAGCACGAAGCTAAGTGAGTACGACTAACTACAGGCCATAGCATGCAGAAGTGTTATACTAATCATGTCACATAGCCTAACACACAAACATCACCCAAGTGCCGTCTACAGAGACTCTGGCGGCTCGGCCAAACCATTAACCACCATCTGATCAGACTGGGGCTTACCAGAAGTTCCTCCACCACCGTATGTATATACATAATCCACACGCGACGGACGCGTCATTCACATATATATACACCACGGCTGTCTAGGCCACCACATGAGGAACCCAAACCCCAGGTTGATCTCTCCTACCGAGGCCACCACACAATAGGGACGCACTGGGCTCCAGCAGACAAGCATCAACCAACATGCAGTCATCACAATGTACTAACTAATCACAATAATAAGTATAACTAACAAGCATGGCAATTATAATGTAACATGCTTCTATATACTATATTCTCCAATTAGTCCCACTCACCGATTACCAGCAAACGAGAAGGTGTTCAGTTATCTAATCACTGAACCTTCTCTTTCTCTTTTTCTCCTGAGAAATACATATACACGAGTTAGTTTATGTCCATAAACACAAAATAACACAATACAGAAAATTTTGTCAGAAAATTGTCCGCTAAAAATTTTCTCCTTAACACTTGTGCACTTTCAAAATTTACATCATAAACATCAAAATACAAACGGACAGCATAACGGCTAAAAATCAACACTTTGGTAAAATATTCTGCCCTGGAGACTCAGTCGGTCGACTGACACTGACAGTCGGTCGACTGTCTACACAATCGGTCGACTGACCTTCTCAGTCGGTCGACTCACTTGGTATTACATCAATCGACCGAATGTAAATCTCAGTCGGTCGGTTGTCTTCGTTAATCGGCCGGTTCAACCCTCAGTCGGTCGACTGTCGACCGACAGTCGGCCGACTGTGTTCATCTTCATCAGAAACTGAACAAAGGCTACGGACTTCAAGCTAAATTCACCAAATCTTGATCTAGAGCTCGTTTTCGACACCAAAACTTGCCACAACTCAATTACTACATGTTATAGACTATAAACCCACAAAGTTTTGACCATAACAACATAAAATCCATGGATTTTGACACAAAATCAAGCTTTTTACAAAACTTACACAAAACTATGAATTTAACCATGAATTGAACACAAAAACACATGTTTCTTACCTTGTTAGAATCAGTAGACAACAAGGAACAAGATTCCAAGATCAATTTGAGCTCAAGAACAAGTTTTGATGATTAGGGTTTCAAAGGAGAAAGAATTAGGTACGGGGTATTATTTTGGGAAGGATCTGGAAAGTGCAAGAAATGCAGTACACAAGTCATCAAAAGTGGGTTAAAATTCCACACCGTGTGACACACGGGTATTTACCAGTTATCTGATATCTTTCGTACATCATTTGGCAACCCAAACGAGGTCCAAATTAAATAAACAAACCTGTTATGTGACCCTTGTCACAAACTGGTCCTAACCTCAACATTAAATAATAATAAACAATAAATAAAAATAAAAGCATATAATAACACCATACTAACTTAAGGGCAAAATAGTAATCTTACATCTAGGCCCACTTGAGGATGTTACAGGTTACGTGGATGCGAGTTTCCAAACTGATCGAGATGATTCTCGATCACAGTCCGGTTATGTCTTCACGTTAAATGGAGGTGCCCTCTCTTGGAAGAGTTCAAAACAGGATGTTGTTGCATTATCCACTACAGAGTCGGAGTACATTGCCGCCTCATTGGCAGCTCAGGAAGCTGCATGGATGAAGAAATTCATCGACGATTTAGGAGTGGTCCCTTTCATTCAGGACCCTCTTGAGATCTTTTGTGACAACGAGGGTGCTATTGCTCAAATCAAGGAACCTCGTGCTCACCAAAAGACCCGTCACATTGAGCGGAGATTCAACTACATAAGGGATGAAGTTGAAAAGGGAAAGATATGTATTCACAAAGTTTATACAGATCTTAACATAGCGGATCCTCTCACGAAGCTCTTACATGGAGCAAAACATACATGACATGTTTGTGCATTAGGGCTTCGATATTCTAGTGATTGGTCATGATCTGTTTTAAGTATTGTAACGGAATGAAATTGTTCAAACTCATTTATATAATTATGGTATTCATTTATTTTGAGTCATGTTCCTATTTTGCATATTTTATCCATGAATAAGAAATTATTCTAAATTCCGTAGTCGATCACATTTGTGGGAACAAGTGTGAGGTTTAGACTATTATGAACTTGGATTGGTATATATTCACGGGATGAATGTGGGGCAAGGTTGCAACCAAGGTTCATAGATATTTGTGGGATACAAATATTGGAAGACCCGCCCTCAAGATTTACTAAATGGAGCCTTTGTGGTTGATCACATATAATCTTGAGTAAAGGCGAATATCATTGTATCCTCTGACCTGAGATACATATTGGGTTCGGGTATTTACCATGTACTGTGCCTTGATTCTTTCCTTCACTATTCTGAAATATGGTAGTTCATAAGGAAGAGCTCAGGTATAATGCAAGGTATATATTTAGGACGTATGTAGTCAAGATGGAATTTGTCCCTCTTATTCGTTGAGAGTCGGATGTCTAAGGCCTGATAAAGTTAAATCTAAAAGAGAGTGATCACTCTGTGTCTCTTGGATTTAACATGACATCTAGGACAAAAGGATATGATGAAAGATTCACCTATTCATATTCGAGATGGGAACTCGAAAGAGATGATGTTATTGAATGGCACAAAGTCATAACATATTGGGGGTGATGGACGGTCGTTAGGTGGTATCAGTCACTTGCATTAATTTCTTATATTTCTCGTGCAAGTGGGAGATTGAAGGTATTTCATATGCCCGAGAAACATATTAAATTAACGTGGCTAATATGTTTTGATCCAAGTCGGGTCATACCCAATAACAAGCTTACCGACACCTTATTCGTATTTGATGTTAACGATTGGATTATTGATCAAATATGCGATACTTGAACTTTAAGAAAAATGGTTTTCTGAAATATTACTTGATGCGTACATATATATATATATATATATATATATATATATATATATATATATATATATATATATATATATATATATATATAAATTATGGAATAATTTATATAATATGGATTTAATTATTTATAGGTTAAATAATTAATAATGTTATGTTACATTTTTTATATAATTGGTTTTATATAAAATGTACATAATTAAAATGCTAGTTTATAAAATGGTTTTATAAAATCTTATTTTTTTTATAAAACTTATTTTATAAAACTAATTTGGATGTGGCATGAGAGTCTTCACAAGCATGCCATTTTGACTAGTCTTTTACTTGGTTACTTGTATTCAAGATGCATATTAACCAAGGCATTGTTGGAGACCACCACCACATGCATTTACACATCAAAAATTACTTCAAAAAAAAAAAAAAAAAACTCCATAAACTCTCCCAAAACCTGCTGTAGGCCGTGGGATTTTAGGGCAAAAAGAGGGTTCATAATTTAGTTTTTGGAAGCTAAATTCAAGTGTCAACAAATCCTAACCAAAGTACAAGGTGTTGGTGATAAGCTTGGGGTATTACAACTTGAGGTTTCATACATTTTGGAGCTCCATTCATCATCATCATCTTCATCATTTACTAGCAAGCTTGGAGTAGGTATAATCTCTTTACTTGCTTGTAGTTTGTAAGTATATATATCACAACTTGATCCTAATTGGGATTTAACTTTAATTGGTTAAAGATTAACAAGTTCTAAATGGTAATACATACATGCTTCCGCTTTAATTTGATTCTTAAAATGTTTTAAGTATTATGAAACTTGTTAAATCCCAACAATTTGTGTGGCCGCACCCAGATGTAATTAAGATGATACTTAATTAATTTGGTGATCTAATTCAGTTCTAAGATCGAGGAACAAAATTGTTAAACAAATGAGAATGACCGATGATCCACATCTCAAGTTTAACTAAAATATCTGAAACAAAAGGACGAATGACATTTAAAACTTACCATAAACAGTTTCGAGAAACTACCCTCACATGAATTTGGGGACAATGACGTGTTGCTAGACGCTTACCATTGTTTATATAGTTACTTGGTGTTGTGCCATGCACAAGTGGGAGTCTGTAGGATTAATGTGCAAGGTACAACATATAACTATATGACCAACTTCATTTGAGCCTTCGGGGTCATACACATATACACCGAGACGTCAAATAAAATATATATATATATGATGTATATATATTACTCAAGTAACAAAATAGTAAATCGAAATTAATTCATTTACTATTCATATGAATAGTAAATGAAACGAAATTAATTAATTTACTATTCACATGAAAGCGACATGATAGAAATTATTAATTATAAGTTATATAACATATACGACTTTATGATATGAAATCGAATCTATCTTTGATTCTTTCAAAAAGTAAAAGATTCACGGGTTAATATAGTGACTATAATTCAATAAAAAAGGTTCACGGGTGTTTTCTAAAAAGTACTATATATTCCTCTCTTTTGTAAGTGTGGATTGAGATTATTCCATTTTTTGGTCGACACATATAGAGAGAGAGAAAGACTTTTAATTTATGTGATAACACTCAAACTTGAATTGAAGTACCTTTTAAGTGACTGATCTCAAATTCAAGCGAAACGGTTTTCAAGTACTCCATTAAAGATTTATTATAATAATTTGATTATTATAATAAATTACTTGGTTTTGGACTAGCATCCATTGGCGTTGTCTGAAAGTGTAGTGTGAACTATCGAAAGAGACGGTCATACTTTTGATCGTAGGTTTCTCTCCGTCTCATCAATTTCTCCAAGAAATGTATATCGTTAACTCCTCTTTTGTTTTATATTCATGACAATTATTATGGTGTAACTGGATCTTTGGGATCGTTAATCATGTGCATGTTTTATTAAATTTAATTATATGAATATTTAATTTTGTAAATGGTTTATAAAATAATAATTGATTATTATTTTAACTATCCGCTGCGTTAATCTGATTTAAAAGTACACGCGATTTTCCAACATAACTGTCTAAGACGCAACGCTATTAACAACTACAAAGCGTATTATGGAGATAAGAATCTAAATGTGTACGTGATAGTGTATTCAGTTCATTAGGACTTGGTCGTTGAACTCTCTAAATCATTAGTGAACTTTCAATGTAGGTAGTGCCATATTAAGGTGGCCGATCTTTTCGTAAAGCATGATGTGATAGATTCTTAGGAATTGAGGTTTCTAACTTTAAATTGGTGAATAATCTATGGGTCGTAACTAGGGGCGTTCGTTGGTTCGGTTTTTGGTTTTCGGTTTTGAAACTTATAAAATCAAAACCAAAAACCAAACCAAAACCAAATTTAAATATCAAAATCATAATCAAAACCGAACCGAAAACCAAATTTGATTTCGGTTTGGTTTCGGTTAAAACCGAAAATCACTAAAAATAAAAATCCTATCCAGCATAAACTTACATATAAATTAGGAATAACGGTTGTGGAATTAATTTAGGTATACAGGGTATATAACATGTTTATTATTTAATAAAAATTTAATAATACATCAAATATAATATAAATATATAAATATTATATTTATAAATATGTTTTAATATGTTATTAATTTGAATTCGGTTGTTAATTCGGTTTTCGGTTAACGAAATATAAAATTTTTAAAACCATAAACCAAACCAAAAACCGAATTACGAATTCGGTTTCGGTTCCGTTTAAAAATTTCGGTTTAGTTTTTTTTTTGGGTTTGGATTCGATTCGATGTTCGCTTTTTTCGGTTTGAAACTAAATGGTGCACACCCCTAGGTCGTACATAACGGATCAATCCAATAGTCTAAACTTAATCATTAATGTAATTTCTTTTGGGCCTAGCCAATGTCATTTTCTACTCAAAAAATAATACACTAGCCCAGCCCGAATAGGGAACAGTAGTCTTAGACACAATGCCTACATTCGTATATTGACATATTTCTTGGCCTTTCTTGCAACTATGCAAGTACACTTCAGCAGCAACGTAATTTTGGCATATCAGTCATACAAATTTGCTGCTACTTTGGGGATCGAAAATACATGGACATATTTGGAGGCCTTGGCCTCCCTACGACCGCCCTGTAGGGAGCCGATGGCCCCACGCTCGACATTAGGTCGTCCTGCTATGCTCGTACTACTTGTTAGATCGTTTTTTGGTCTAACAACATGTATAACATATAAGTTCATGAATCCCTTGCTACTCTAAAATAATTGGTGATAAAAGTTGATATCCCTAAGCTTATAAACATACATTTGTTTATTTCATTTACCAACGTGGGACACAATAAGCCAATTAGCTCCAACAATCACTCTCTTAATCGGTTATTCTCTTACTTGGGGCGGTTTCAAGTAAGGATGTTACTGACGCCTTTGGCCAAATGTGATTCTGATTGTAGGTAACATAACATGTCCCCAACACCGCAACCTCCAATAGAGATAACTAGCGGCTTTCAATTAGGCTATCCGAATAAGACGGTGACCCATTTTATATTACAGTTTTTCTTAAGTTTTTCTTAACGACAAGATTTTAATAAACTTCTAAGAAAAAACATACGAATTACTCAAAAACATATTTAAAGGCTATAGAAAAGTTCATTGTAGACTGTGGAAAGAATCGAGTGCAACGTTTGAACTCATTAGAAAAACTATTTACGACAACCAAAAATTTCCCTTTTCAATCAAACTGCATGGCCCATACCATTAAGGTCTGCCATGCATCTTGTAATTACAATTGCTTGTATTTATTTCAGTCTCACCCGAGATTTTAACAATGATAGTTAACTTGTTTAAAAATAGTTTTGAAGTTCATAATGAAACCGTTAACCACACAAACACCTGGAAGGATAATTAATAAAGTAGATTTTACTCGAATTAAGTTTAAATATATGTGAAAGCAATTCTAGTTAGGTTTTAGAAAAAATTGAGATTATCAGCCCATTACTCCTACGTATACTTTTATTATTTAAAAATGTAATAATATTCACTTGTATTTCATAATGAAATTCATTTGGATAATACTTATCAAATACGATAAACTTATGGAGTAGTATAAGTATTACCACAAACACATAAAATAATTATAATATAATTAAAGATAGATGTTACCGTAGTACTAATGAGTATAAGTAACAGTTTCGCTTACAATGACATAGATGACCTAGCAATTATATTGATTCGTTTATGTTTATGCATAGACATATATAACATGAGCTTCAACCAACTTAAGAGATTACAGACAACTTTTTAGGACCACAAAACCTACACTTATCTTTGTGAAGCTAGACCAAGCTTTGAAAGAAAGTGTTTTGAGAATGATTTCATGGAAATGAAACTTGAGAAATAAAATGAACGTATGTTTTCTATGTATAGGCAGTCCGGGTCGCCAGATGACACTTGGGTCGCAGTTGGGAAGCCCTTAGATTGCTAGATAGCACTTGGGTTGTTCGTGGCAGCGCCTAGGTCACTAGTTGGCATGCCATTGGATTCGAGGTTGCTCCCAGGGTCACTAGTTTGGCACGATGGGTCGCCAGTTACACCCTAGGTTGCCAGTGTCAAGCCATGTGTCGTCAGTTGAGCCTTTCTTGGGACTCCACTTTCACCCCGGGTCACATGTTTGGCACCTTTGGTCGCTGCTTGCCCCCTATGTGTTATTTAAGATGATTGCTTGACTCTTGTTTATCTTCCCGTGCATTTCCTGGTTGTTGTGTAATGTTTCTTGATCGTTGTATATATATGTAGATAGCTTCTAGGTTCTTGATGTATGTTCATATATCTTACTTAATTAAGTGTTGATGATCTCCATTACTCATCTTGAGCCTTTGAGTTGATCTTTCGGGTGGTTTCTTAATCAGGGTCTAGAAACTCTAATTTTATTCTATTCCTTGAATATATTAGCTTTTCAGCAATCTAATGATATGAAGTCTGTGTTTGACAAAACTTAGTAGATTGGTGCATTTATAAAACTATTTGCGCGATTTCATGTGGATTTGAAGTGGATATCGTTAGTAAGACGTGACTTTTTACGCATCATGGTAGTAGTGGTAGCCGTATTATTGGTCGTAGTTCTAATGGTCGTATTAGTATTAGTAGTAGTAGTCGTGGTGGTGGTAGTGGTAGTGGTCGTGGTGGTCGGGGTAGTGGTAGTGGTAGTAGTAGTTGTTGTGATTGTAGTGGTAGTGGTGATGGAAGTGGTAGTAGTATTGGTAGAAAAATCACGAGAGTGATTGTAACGACTCTGGATTTTCCAACGTTATTTATTAATAATTGTTATTATTAATACGCGTGTTTAAACGAATGTATGTTATTACATTTACATGTTGCCATGACTAAACGTACTTGACTTTAACTGCCCGAAACGTCTTTGTGACACCCGAAACTTTCACAAATAATATTTTTAGATATTATTTACATTCATGATTAAGTTTATTAATCATTTTAATTAACTAAAGTTGTTAGTTAGTTACTTGGGCTTTTAATTGGATTAACTTGTTAATTACATACCTACTTGGGCTTTTATTTGAACTTGGGCCTTTACTAGTGTTATTGAACTTTAGAAGCCCACCCTACATCTTATATGGACCTAACTAGCCCATGTTACACATGTAAGTATCACTTTGAGGATTAATTAGTTAGTTATTTCATTAAGAATCTAGTTGCTTGTTTTTTCCCATAAACAACCATTCTTTACCCAACTTTTGAAGGCTTTACCTTGCATTAACTTGTGAACAAAACCCATCCTCTTTTGGGCTGCTGAACCGTGGGTTCTCAAGCATATGGGGAGAGTTTTGGTTTCATTTTATTCATTACTTACTTACTTGATTTCTCTCTCAAAAACACACACACATACTCGCTATCATTTTTCTCTCCTTTCTTTCTAAAGATTGTAAGTAACAAAACATATTTTCTCTCTTCTTTCTTGGCCAAAAACCGAATTATATTCACCTCTAATCATCATCATCATTTGTTGTTTGATACTTGTTGTTCATTGTTGTTAGTTACTTGTCTTTGTTAGTTAGTTACTTACATGTTATTATGAACCAAACTCACTAGTTTGTTCATCACTTTATCTTGTATTAACAAGAACATTCAAGAACTAAACTCTCTAGTTTAGGTTCTACATATACTTTCTTTAAAGATTGCAAGTTCATGTGTTGATTAAAATCATACTTGTAGTTCTTGAAGTAAACTTAAAGTTTACTTTACTTAAAGATCAAACCTTTGTTGAATCTTTAAAAGTATGAACAAACCATGAACCTTTTACTTGTTTATTTAGTGTTACTTGCACTTTAATTTTATGATTTTGGTTGTTGTTGGTCAAGTACTACAAGTTAGTCTTGATCTCATATCTCTTGAAACTAAAAGATAACTTAAAGGTTCAAGAACATGTAAATAAGTTTTCTTTAAAAATAACTTTGTATACTTATGCTTGATCTAGACTTTTGGGTCTTGGATCTTCAAGATCTAACTAAGAACTATGTTCTATATCTTAAGATCTTGATTAGTTAGTTTACTTTCAAGTTTGTAACTTGTTATTAGTTTTAAAGCTCATGTATGTGTTAGATCTAAGACTTTGATGAAACTTTGGTTCATCAAAACACTTACAACTCGTAAGTGAAGTTGTGCTTCATGTCTTAGACTTGCACTTGGGTTATGATGGTCAAGACTTGGTTGTGATGATGTAGATACATCAATGAGTTGTACACTTGAAGCTATATGCATCAAGGATGAGAACCATGATGAACATCAAGCACCAAGACCACCAGAACTCACTTAAACTTACTGTTTCTGTCCAAACCCTACTGACCTGCTGTTTCTGTAACAGACCAGTGGACCTGGGCTACTGATACCATGATTTTTAGATAGAACTTTTCGAGTAGATAACTTTTCATATAGGACTCGTCTTAATCTGAGTTACGGTTTAGGATTTATGGCCCTCCGATCGTCACTATGTCCTTTAACGTTGTGCATAAATTTCTGACCTACTCGCACTTAGACCGTCGCCACGGTCAAACCAAGATGAGTTTGCTTCTGTAAATTTTACCACACTTAAGGGACTCATATACGGAGCCATGGCCACTGGTCTCACCTTAATTCAGTAAGGGTAGAGGCCGTGGTGACTGACTGAAGTCAGCCTTTGTTGTAAACTACCTTCATGAACGAAACCTACATTACCCCTTTTGTTAAATGATGAATGATGATGACCCTTAAGACCTTATTTACATACTTTTAAACCTATTAAGACGATTTACTAACTTAGTACTATTTGCCTTAGGTTGAGGACCTTCGGACCGATTACTTGCACACCTTTTCCGAACCGACTTTACGACTACATTATCATTGTGAGTTATAGCATTCCCTTTTCACTTTAACTCATTTTGGGAACTGAGAATACATGCGGATTTTATGTTTTACATACTAGGCACGAGTACTTAAACTTATATATGTGTGGGTTATACAACGGCATAAACATTCCCTTTAGCTCGGTAACGTTTAATCATTGGTTTTTGAACCGTGAACGCGAATCTTAGATATGGATCCATAGGGTTTGAAATCCACACAAGGGCTAGTAGCGCTAGCATTTAACGAGTGTTTAATACTTCGTAGACATACGCACTTGCCAAGTGTACTTTCAGGGGGTATAAACGTTAAGTTAGTTACCAAGTGCCCACGGTTAACATATACTTTATCATACTGTTTTGAAACGCTCTTTGTAGCACTGAAATCTCGTGGCCTACCTTACATACTGTTATACTTAAACTATAGCTCACCAACCTTTGTGTTGACGTTTTTAAGCATGTTTTTCTCAGGTGCTTGAGGTTAGCTTCCGCTGTGTACTAGTCGTGCTGTAGACACCCGCTGCTTAGAGTTGTTATCGCATGAACTATTTTATTTTGCATTCAAACATTCGTACTTTTGAACTATGACTTGTAACGACCGTTGTGATCACATACACTTATTATTTGCTTCTACTTAGTGAAGCATGCTTTTGAAATGTAAAACATTTGATGTCGGTTATGACATGTGATGACCCGGAAAATTCTGACCAAATTTAAACTTAATCTTGTATGATTAACGTTTCCGACACGATAAACAAAGTCTATGAAGTTAAATCTCAAAATTTTAAACTGTTCAATTAACCTTCGATTGTTCTCAATAAAACGCGAACAATTATATATAGATACATATACTATAACTTGAAAACGTAACAAAGTGTTGAGGATATTGTACTGTGCATTAAACTTATTGGTTTGATTATCTGATTGATATATTTAACTACAGAGTTAAAAGATTAATGCAAACGATTCAAGTAAAAGATATTTACCGAGTCTCCTAAGAATTATGATATTATTACGTGCCTCTGTTGAGAGGTCCACGTTGATTTGAGAAATTATTCATTTTTAACGGTATTCGGAATAAATGGTGAATTATTTATTTAAATAACGTAATTTGGACACATACAATAATAAGGAATATTAACTGTTAAGAATTAATTATATGAATAACTTGCGATACGTATTTTAAAACGTGTTTATAAATATTGAGAATAGATATTAACTTGGTTATAAAACGTTTGATAAATACTATTATATTAATAAATAACGAGACATTGATTTATAGAAGTAAATGACCAAAATACTCGAAAGTTTAAGATATACTTTGGGTGGTATAATTTAGGGATAATTTAAGGCTATATTTTGACAAAGGTACGTGTCCCAGAATGAAAATTACAAGTTTTCTCAGCGTACGAAGGGACACTCGAAAAACCGGAATCGGGACATAAGTCGTGTAACAACGTACGACTTATCGGAACAAAAATTACAAGTTAACTATACATGTGAATTTAATATAATATATAATTAATTTTATAAATTAAATATATTATATATATTATTAATTATTATGTCGACAAACAAAAATACAAAAAAATGTGAGCTGGATTTTGGGGCCATGCGATCGCATGGAAAATAGGCATAAAACCCATGCGATCGCATGGGGTCAGATTTCAGGAAAGGTCTATAAATTGAATTCGTTTTTGCTCAGTTTACACACACTTATTACTCCGTATTTATTTTATTTAAATTATTATTATTATTATTATTATTATTATTATTATTATTATTATTATTATTATATTATTATTATTAAATTATTATTAATCTTAATATTTTTAGTAATATTATACATAAAATATTATGACGAGGTTATGAGCATGTCACTTTTAAAAATGAGTTTTACGAGCGGGATAGAGCTAAGGAAATTATGGGTTATTGCCAAGGAGGTTATGGGTAATGTTCGGGGATATATTTATGAATCAAACCTAGTGTTTATCATCTCCGTTACGTCTACATACTTTCCTACAATATTGAATCTCAATATTAATACGTAAGTACTTATATTTTATCTATTATATATTAATAGTGTATCCATGTCTAGTACTCGAGTATATATATTTATACATGCTTGTATGCTAAATTTCGTCGTTAAACAGGTTATAATGAATCACGAATTAAATCCATATATTACTGGTAAAAGGTATATGATATACATGTTTTTGGAAAGCTGGCAAAAAAATCGATAACTTTTCATTTAGACACCGAATAGTTTCGATGAACGGATTAAAAGATATGATCAACTGAATTATGATTGACGTTAATTGAAATTTCTTTTGAATCTACAATTAAGATTTAAACAACTTGTTTACGAGATTGATAAAGTGAATTTTTAAATATTACCAACCGAGTAAATGAATCTTTATATAAGGCAAGTCTCATTTTATTAAACTATTGTCAAAATTGACTTTTTGAAACGACTTTGGATAACTTTTGTATGTCAATCTCGAGCATTAGGATTGTGATACACTATGACCTGACCTAGCTTGAAAGACATTTATTGACCAACATATGTTCTCTAGGTTGAGATCTACGATTTTTTGATATACCGAGTTTCGGTCATATTACGATGAACAACTGTATGTGCTGCTAAGGTGAGTTTCATTTGCTCCCTTTTTAATTGCTTTTGCAATCTATATTTTTAGGCTGAGAATACATGCACTTTATTTTAAACACAATGGACACAAGTACATACTAAATTCTATACTGAGTTTGAACCGAAAATCCCTTAGCTTTGGTAACTATTAACTGCCAGTTATAAGAACTGGTGAGCGCGAGTAGTAGTATATGGATCCATAGGGCTTGATATCCACGTCCGAGCTAGAGCGCTAGCCTTTTAACGGACGTATGCTATTTGATAAGCGTACACGTTGGTTTGCGTGTATTATTAAGATGATTATACAAAGGGTACAAATTATATATACGTTAAGTTTAGTTACCAGGGTGCTCAATTTCGTAGAATATTTTGATAAACGTTTCTGGATGAAACAACTGAAATCTTGTGATCCATCTTTATATACAGATTATGCGAAACATACAAACTATGAACTCACCAACCTTTGTGTTGACACTTGTTAGCATGTTTATTCTCAGGTTCCCTAGAAGTCTTCCGCTGTTTGCTTATATGTTAGACAAGCTATGTGCATGGAGTCATACATGGCATATTTTTCAAGGAAACGTTGCATTCACCAAATCATCACCATGTATCTTATTTTGACTGCATTGTCAATGGAAGTATTATTGTAAATTATTATATTGCGGTGATTGTTTATATGTAGAAATCATCAGATGTCGAAAACCTTTGATTTAAATATTCATTTATGGTGTGCCTTTTCAAAAGAATGCAATGTTTACAAAATGTATCATATAGAGGTCAAATACCTCGCAATGAAATCGATGAATGACGTGTTCGTTCATATGGATTTGGAGCGATCGTCACAGTTGGTATCAGAGCGTTGGTCCTAGCGAACCAGGTTTTGCATGAATGTGTCTAACTGATAGTTGTTAAGATGCATTAGTAAGTCTGGACTTCGACCGTGTCTGCATGTTAAAAGTTTTGCTTATCATTTCTTGTCGAAAATTACATGCTTATCATTCTTAAGTCTAGACACGTTTTCCTGCATTTATTGCATAAATAGTGTATAGACAAAAATTCATATCTTAGCGTATCTGTTACTGTAAACTTTTCCTGATATCTTCCGAAAATTTCTCCGTGATTTATGGAATTTGGTATTATATATACATAAGTAAATTATGTATTGAAGAATACCAAACTAAATTCTATAATCCAATTCATATCAAAAATTATCTCCCTAATTATACAAGATGGATCCCGTATCTAGTTCAAACTCTGACAGCTATTCCGATATGGATATTCACCTAAATTCCGAAGACAGTGTAACCGGAATGGATCAACCAATTAGCCATCATCTATTCTGGATGAATTGGGGATGGGTTCGTAGCCTACTTAATTATTGGAGACAAGAAGAAGGCGATCCCTTTCACCCACCACATTGCCCTCTTGGCGAAGAACCTGAAGCACTTACCGGCGAACCTGTTCGAGACACCATTTTCTCTCTCATTTCTAGAGTATCTCGTCACGATAATATACTATCTCAAATTCTGGATCTTATTCATCCGCTCGTCCGAACCGCCAATCATCCCGGTGTAGTAGAAGAAGTCAACGAGCTTCGTGCTCGGGTAGTGGCTTTGAAGAATATGGTACAAAGGGTACAAGCACCAGCAGCATCACCGGCATCAACAGTACCACCGACAACAACACCAACAGTACCATTACCACCACCAACAACATCCGCATCGCAAACCTCAACTTCACAATCTGTTCCACGAGCATCAACGTCATACGCACCGTAGTTATCAAGAAATACCAGCAACAATAACCGATGAAGTATTAACTCATTTCCCCTGAAGAAATTTTATGTATATATGAATTTTGAAATCAAAATAAATCTTTTCGTACTAAGCTATTACATGTGAATCATAACTGGTAGGTACTACTCGGTTAGTTCATGTTACTAATATGCTATACATCCTTCGTTAATGACTTAACAATCGTTAACTATAATCTCTGCTTCGACTTAATAGATTCCATTTCATAATAAATCAAGTGTATTATTCAAATACATGATTGATTTTAACACTTTCATTTTTGATGTACTCGAAACTTTCCAGAAAACATCATCTGTGCCTTGTAAGGTTCACAAAGATTCCACAAGTATCAACATCCTTCACCGAGAGAAATAAGAATAAATAATGTATATTAGCGAAATACTCCGCAAAGATTATGTAATCTTTAATGTTTTAGAGATTAATCATTTTTAAGTCAAGTCGAAAATCAAATGAGCTTAATATGATATTAACTCATTAAATCTGTATTAGATTTGAAAAAAAAAATATACATACATATATTTTCATAAAGACGGTAATAAAAATTCTTTTGTACAAATTATTAATTGTGAAATCTTTAACGGGTAGGTACTACTCGAGAAATATTTAAGTTCACAATTAATATGTTACACTGTACATTCTTCAATTTTGATTCAAAAATCATTAACTATACTCACTATCTTCACAATGATACACAATCATTTCATACAAATTCAATTACATATTCTGATATCGACGGATCAGAATCCAAGCCATAACTCTAAACCGGTGACATCATTCTTAGATCTCTACATCTTTCAAAGCTATACTTTGACTTCAAAACTATGCAAGATCCTTTAGCATTATTTTTACCGAAAATAACCATGCAATTCCTTTTCAAAGTATCCAGTATTATCAACCATTCAACCAGTCAACGACGACCTTTCAGACTTGTAATTTTGGCATATACGTTTTCGTTACTGGGGAACCTTTCATGTTCCACCACATTAGCAGTAAATTTACCAACAACTTCATTGATCTTTAACTTTCCGAAAAATCCTAAAACTCATTGAAACTGTATCATGTACTCGTCCACATCTTGTAACGGAAATTGCCATACCAACTATCGGGAATTAGCAATCAGTATCTTGAAATCTTGTAGCACGTCTACGCCAACAGTTATATGTGTACATATAACGTCTACCTCCTGGACTTACATACTTCGAATGTGAAGTTTTCGAAAAACACCCCAAACTACGAAACTAGTTCTCCGAATTTTGGAAAAATATTGATGAAGCAGCAAAAACTGTAAACGACCTTAACAGTCAAAAGTTTGATGATAAAGAATAGTATGGTGGTAAATCAGAGAAAAAGAGAAGGTTTGGAATTGAAAAACGGATTGAGCAGACCATGAAGGAGGCTGTGGACAAATCACAAAGACTAAATCTACCTTCAAAGAATCCAAATGATTCAGAGTCTGCTGAAATTATTAGCGAATACCTTGCTCCTTACTCTAAAACCTTTGCGGACAATATTCTTCATCATCATCTTATCTTAAATATTCTAAGATATCATCGTATCTCCCATTATAAATATCCTCCATATTTCTGAAGATATTTTTCGAAACCATTCTTATCTGAAATCATTACCTCTTCGCACTATCTGTGTTACATCATAAAAGAAACTATTTTAGTTTCTAAAATCTGAAAAATTCGAAAAAAATGGATGTTTTGAAGTAATGTTGGGAACTGAAGCATGAGTTAGTATAATATAATGACACTTGATCAACGTGATTATATTACAGTAAGTCATGTTGAGTTTCCAATGGAACGTGACAAAGGTTCACAGATCACACCCTCATCATGAACCATGTTACATAACTCTTTCATTCTATATAATCTCTAAAAATATCAAGAAAATATTTTTCTTGATGATTCGGTCTTTTCTAGATATTATGGTAATTTGACAAATCAAATCTTGTTATTACCTTTCCTTTCTACTTTGTATATTATGATCATTCGAAACTCCATACATACAAATTCTGGACCATTATTCGCTTGACTTGAAGTCGGGAAGAGAAAACGAAAACATGAAGCTCCGAAATATAAAGGAGAATATAGGCCCGATAACAACCCCAAAATTTACAAACCGTGTATATCAATACGTATTGCAATGTAAAGACACGGGAAAATTAATAACACTATAACCCCAAGATAAAAGTAAAAGTAAATAAAATCCTCCGGTGGTAAATGAAAGAGAAGAATGACAGATATAAAGGTTAGGAGTATATCAAGAATCAGAACTGGATGAAGCATTTCACAATCTTTTGGAAGTATGAAATGAGGAAGAAGATGTGGAAGTGGTGAAAATAATGAAACGGAAGTGGGCAATTTATAACAAAATATCAGACATAACAATCGAGGCAGATTACGCAATTAATCAAAGTAAATCTTAATTTCCTTAATTCCCGAAGAATCAAATCTTATTTAGATTATGAAGATTTTCTATTCCTTAAATTCCGAAAATCAATCGTTACTACGTCAAGAGATAAGACGCATCTCTATTCTCCATTTCACTTTATTACGACGGCTTCTCTCATACGCTTCAAGTAATTGGATTGTTTTATCCATATTATTCAACGGTGATAAAACTCTATTTATCGACTCATATTCGTCATAAAAACATTTTTATTGTTAGCCATGACAACCTCAATCAAATTTCGGGACGAAATTTCTTTAACGGGTAGGTACTGTGATGACCCGGAAAATTCTGACCAAATTTAAACTTAATCTTGTATGATTAACGTTTCCGACACGATAAACAAAGTCTATGAAGTTAAATCTCAAAATTTTAAATTGTTCAATTAACCTTCGATTGTTCTTAACGAAACGCGAACAATTATATATAGATACATATACTATAACTTGAAAATGTAACAAAGTGTTGAGGATATGATACTGTGCATTAAACTTATTGGTTTGATTATCTGATTGATATATTTAACTACAGAGTTAAAAGATTAATGCAAACGATTCAAGTAAAAGATATTTACCGAGTCTCTTAAGAATTATGATATTATTACGTGTCTCTGTTGAGAGGTCCACGTTGATTTGAGAAATTATTCATTTTTAACGGTATTCGGAATAAATGGTGAATTATTTATTTAAATAACGTAATTTGGACACATACAATAATAAGGAATATTAACTGTTAAGAATTAATTATATGAATAACTTGCGATACGTATTTTAACGTGTTTATAAATATTGAGAATAGATATTAACTTGGTTATGAAACGTTTGATAAATACTATTATATTAATAAATAACGAGACAATGATTTATAGAAGTAAATGACCAAAATACTCGAAAGTTTAAGATATACTTTGGGTGGTATAATTTAGGGATAATTTAAGGCTATATTTTGACAAAGGTACGTGTCCCAGAATGAAAATTACAAGTTTTCTCAGCGTACGAAGGGACACTCGAAAAACCAGAATCGGGACATAAGTCGCGTAACAACGTACGACTTATCGGAACAAAAATTACAAGTTAACTATGCATGTGAATTTAATATAATATATAATTAATTATATAAATTAAATATATTAAATATATTATTAATTATTATGTCGACAAACAAAAATACAAAAAAATGTGAGCTGGATTTTGGGGCCATGCGATCGCATGGAAAATAGGCATAAAACCCATGCGATCGCATGGGGTCAGATTTCAGGAAAGGTCTATAAATTGAATTCGTTTTTGCTCAGTTTACACACACTTATTACTCCGTATTTATTTTATTTAAATTATTATTATTATTATTATTATATTATTATTATTATTAAATTATTATTAATCTTAATATTTTTAGTAATATTATACATAAAATATTACGACGAGATTATGAGCATGTCACTTTTAAAAATGAGTTTTACGAGCGGGATAGAGCTAAGGAAATTATGGGTTATTGCCAAGGAGGTTATGGGTAATGTTTGGGGATATATTTATGAATCAAACCTAGTGTTTATCATCTCCGTTACGTCTACGTACTTTCCTACAATATTGAATCTCAATATTAATACGTAAGTACTTATATTTTATCTATTATATATTAATAGTGTATCCATGTCTAGTACTCGAGTATATATATTTATACATGCTTGTATGCTAAATTTTGTCGTTAAACAGTTTATAATGAATCACGAATTAAATCCATATATTACTGGTAAAAGGTATATGATATACATATTTTTGGAAAGCTGGCAAAAAATCGATAACTTTTCATTTAGACACCGAATAGTTTCGATGAACGGATTAAAAGATATGATCAACTGAATTATGATTGACGTTAATTGAAATTTCTTTTGAATCTACAATTAAGATTTAAACAACTTGTTTACGAGATTGATAAAGTGAATTTTTAAATATTACCAACCGAGTAAATGAATCTTTATATAAGGCAAGTCTCATTTTATTAAACTATTGTGAAAATTGACTTTTTGAAACGACTTTGGATAACTTTTGTATGTCAATCTCGAGCATTAAGATTGTGATACACTATGACCTGACCTAGCTTGAAAGACATTTATTGACCAACATATGTTCTTTAGGTTGAGATCTACGATTTTTTGATATACCGAGTTTCGATCACATTACGATGAACAACTGTATGTGCTGCTAAGGTGAGTTTCATTTGCTTCCTTTTTAATTGCTTTTGCATTCTATATTTTTGGGCTGAGAATACATGCACTTTATTTTAAACACAATGGACACAAGTACATACTAAATTCTATACTGAGTTTGAACCGAAAATCCCTTAGCTTTGGTAACTATTAACTGCCGGTTATAAGAACTGGTGAGCGCGAGTAGTAGTATATGGATCCATAGGGCTTGATATCCCCGTCCGAGCTAGAGCGTTAGCCTTTTAACGGACGTATGCTATTTGATAAGCATATACGTTGGTTTGCGTGTATTATTAAGATGATTATACAAAGGGTACAAATTATATATACGTTAAGTTTAGTTACCAGGGTGCTCAATTTCGTAGAATATTTTGATAAACGTTTCTGGATGAAACAACTGAAATCTTGTGATCCATCTTTATATACAGATTATGCGAAACATACAAACTATGAACTCACCAACCTTTGTGTTGACACTTGTTAGCATGTTTATTCTCAGGTTCCCTAGAAGTCTTCCGCTGTTTGCTTATATGTTAGACAAGCTATGTGCATGGAGTCATACATGGCATATTTTTCAAGGAAACGTTGCATTCACCAAATCATCACCATGTATCTTATTTTGACTACATTGTCAATGGAAGTATTATTGTAAATTATTATATTGCGGTGATTGTTTATATGTAGAAATCATCAGATGTCGAAAACCTTTGATTTAAATATTCATTTATGGTGTGCCTTTTCAAAAGAATGCAATGTTTACAAAACGTATCATATAGAGGTCAAATACCTCGCAATAAAATCGATGAATGACGTGTTCGTTCATATGGATTTGGAGCGATCGTCACATGACATCACTTTTTTATCGCGGATGCAACTTCTTTAATTACAGCATATAGTACTTAACCTTGTAATGATCCTGTTGTTGATGATTCGTACACGATGGTTTTATACGGGGCATCACATTTGGTATCAGAGCATTGGTTGTAGGGAATTAGGTTGCATTAGTGAGTCTAAGACCGACCCGAGTAGGATTCACTAATAGGACTAATCTACAACTTGCTAGTTTACGTGTTTCCGCTGAACTTACTGCATGCTGCTGCTTACTTTTACTGCTATATGCCGTATGCTACTACATGATTTCACTACTGTATGATATTACTTGCTTTCGATTGCATGCTACCTTCGTACGATTTGCTGTTATTGCCATGCTACTTATTGTTATACATGATTTAAACTGTTAGCCTAATACGTGCTTGCTTTATGACTTACTGACATGGAAAATTTATTTTTCCTTGTTCAGATGTCGAATGTACCACCTGCTAGCGTTTTGGGCAGTTCAGACTCAGACCCCGTCGCCCCACCTGCTGCTACTGCCGATACACCGGTCCCTCTACCCATTAGTGATCCCGGCGCTTCTACTTCCGGAGCCAGTAGTAGTACACCTGCCCCAGTGGCTGCTTCCGATGGACACGTAGGCCCTACGGAGATTCCAGCTCCGTCTGCTCCCGGACCCTCGGGGTCACAGCCCCGCATCGGTGGGATTGAGATTCCCGCAGAGTTCGGGGAAGGGCCATTTCGTAACCATATGCGCACGCCTTGCCGACGCACTCCCGACGGACGTTTAGTGCCGATTCCGCCTGGCAGACACAGACAGATGTTGGCCGCCTTCGGACTGCCAGTTGAGCCACCCATGTCGCCACCACATGATTCAGACGACGGGTCTTCCACTGATGCTCCATCAGATGACACCTCTTCGGATGACTCCAGTGACGACGAGGACCCTGCTAATATACCTATACAGGCACCCTCCACCCCGACGAAGAAGCGGTACCGTCCTGATGGCATCGTTATTCCAGGGGTGAATGGAGGTCGTGCTTTCACTGACGCTTATGGTCGGCGTCGGAGGGTTACTGTCCGTAAGCGGCTTGTGCCGTACCCTGCCGACCCACTCATACGTAAGGCACCTCATTACGTGCTGACTATTTCTGGAGCCGGGACATCTGAACCTCGTTTCGTGAGGGCTGCACCACCTGCACCACCAGCACCATCTGCACCACCGGCACCACCTGCACCACCAGTACCGCCTGCCCCACCAACTCCCACTGTCGAGGAATTGACAAGGGAGGTGGGAATCCTCCGAGCTCGGGTTACTGAGCTCGAGGAGCAGTTGGCTCAGGTTTTAGACATCCTACACCTACCTCCACCGTAGGACTTTTGTATTAGATTTCATGATGTAATCTAGTTGTAGCTGTTGTATTATTCATGTATTGTACGGACTTACTCAGATGTATGGAACTTATTATTATTAATGGAACTTTGCGTTATTTAATTCTTGCATGATGTTCTATTTACATTACTGTACGATGATTCTGTGGTATTTGTACCTAGATGCGTTATTTAATAACATGCAATGTTTTGATTCCATGTTGGTTGTTATATACTGTATTATTACATATTGAATGCTGGATTTTGACTTGAGTCAAAATGTTTGTATAGAACACCATGGCTAATGGTCGATCCACACCTACTGCTGCTCTAATTGAAGAGATGATCCAAGAACGTGTAGCCGCAACCATAGCAGAAAGAAATCTCCAAGCTCCACCGCCACCACCACCGGTTATCCCACCCGTTCGAAATGGGTGTACTTACAAGGAATTCCAGAGCTGCAAACCACATAACTTCAGTGGAACCGAGGGACCGGTTGGTCTCACCAGATGGTTCGAGAAACTTGAATCAGTATTCCGAGTTAGCAACTGTTCGGAGGAAAACAAGACCAAGTTTGCTTTGTGCACGCTATCTGACGGTGCGCTAACGTGGTGGAACACATTAGCTCAAGCGAAGGCATTGATGAGGCGTATGCTACGCCATGGGAGGAATTCAAAGCGATAATGATTGATGAGTATTGTCCGAGAACCGAAATACAAAAGATGGAGATGGAATTCATGCAGCTAAAGGCCGTTGAGAACGACCTTGATGGTTACAACAGGAGATTTTTGGAACTAGCTCTTATGTGTCCGACCAAGGTCACCCCAGAATTCAAGCGTATGGAGAGATACTTCTGGGGACTCCCTAAGTCCATCAAAGGAAACGTCACATCGTCCAAACCACCGAATGTTCCCGAAGCAATGCGCATGGCGCATACTCTCATGAACCAAATCATTATTGATGAGCCGGAGAAGGCTAAGTTTGAAGCTGGTAGTAGCGAAAAGTGAAAGTGGGATAATAACAACAACAACAACAACAACAACAACAACAACAACAACAACAACCACCACCACAACAACAGGGGGAGAACCTATGACCAGACCCCCGCCAAGAGGCACAACAACGGTGGAAACCCCAACCCCAACAACAACACCAACTTTAACCCGAACTACAAGGGAACCTTACCACAATGCAAGAGGTGTTACAAACACCACACTGGGTATTGCAATGTTGTTTGCGAGAAGTGCCAACGGTCTGGGCATATCGGGAAAGACTGCAAGGTCACTACTTTGAATGGGAAGCCGAACACCAATGGGCCGAAGAAGTGCTACGAATGCAGGCAGACAGGCCATTTCAGAAATGCGTGCCCAAACAAGCGAAAAGACGGAGGACCACCCCGTGGTAGAGCTTTTAATGTTAATGCAAGGGATGCACGCGATAACCCCGACTTGGTGACAGGTATATTCACAATCAACACTCTTTTAGCTTCTGTCTTGTTTGATACTGGTGCGAATAGAAGTTATGTATGTAGACATTTTTGCGATAAGATTAATTGGTCGTTAGTCCTGTTAAAAGAGAGTATGCTTGTCGAAGTCGCCAACGGTAAACTTGAAAAGGTTGATGATAATGCTAAAAACGAACATATATTTCATAGCATTATTCCTCAAGAAAGACAAGCTTTTAGTTGCAATTGTTCTATTTAAAAGTAATATTCGTTTAAATAATAAAAGGTGAAGACAAAAGACAGATTCGACGAATTGAAGACGCAAACGACCAAAAAGCTCAAAAGTACAAAAGACAATCAAAGAGGTTCCAATTATTGATAAGAAACGTCTCGAAATTACAAGAGTACAAGATTCAAAACGCAAAGTACAAAATATAAAATTGTACGCAAGGACGTTCGAAAATCCGGAACCGGGACCAGAGTCAACTCTCAATGCTCGACGCAACGGACTAAAAATTACAAGTTAACTATGTATATAAATATAATATAATATATAATTAATTATATTAATTATATATATATTATATTTATAAATAAAAACCGTCGGCAGAGAAAAACTCCAAAGTTGTGAGCTGTAATTTCAAACTCCGCGACTCGCGGAGTTTGAAGGCAAAAATGCCGCGAGTCGCGGAGCCCCTAAAGTCGAAAATCCCTATAAAAGCAACCGAATTCTGATCGCAAATCATCATCTTTTTCTTCTTCTCCTCATACGTAAAATATATATATATATATTTATAATTTATATTTTAATTTTAATTATAATTCTAATAATAAGGGTATGTTAGCGAATGTTGTAAGGGTGTAAGTCGAAATTCTGTCCGTGTAACGCTACGCTATTTTTAATCATTGTAAGTTATGTTCAACCTTTTTACATTAATGTCTCGTAGCTAAGTTATTATTATGCTTATTTAAAACGAAGTAATCATGATGTTGGGCTAATTACTAAAATTGGGTAATTGGGCTTTGTACCATAATTTGGGTTTGGACAAAAGAACGATACTTGTGGAAATTAGACTATGAGCTATTAATGGGCTTTATATTTGTTTAACTAAATGATAGTTTGTTAATGTTAATATAAAGATTTACAATTGGGCGTCCCTATAAATTACCATATACACTCAATCGGACACGATGGGCGGGGTATTTATATGTACGAATAATCGTTCATTTAACCGGACACGGGAATGGATTAATAGCCACTAGAATAATTAAAACAGGGGTGAAATTATGTACAAGGACACTTGGTATAATTGATAACAAAATATTAAAACCTTGGATTACACTCAGTCGACATCCTGGTGTAATTATTAAACAAAGTATTAAAATCTTGTTACAGTTTAAGTCCCCAATTAGTTGGAATATTTAACTTCGGGTATAAGGATAATTTGACGAGGACACTCGCACTTTATATTTATGACTGATGGACTGTTATGGACAAAAACCAGACGGACATATTAAATAATCCAGGACAAAGGACAATTAACCCATGGGCATAAAACTAAAATCAACACGTCAAATATCATGATTACGGAAGTTTAAATAAGCATAATTCTTTTATTTCATATTTAATTTCTTTTATTTTATATTTAATTGCACTTCTAATTATCGCATTTTTATTGTTATTTTATTTAATTGCACTTTTAATTATCGTACTCTTTAATTATTGCAAGTTTATTTTATCGCACTTTTATTATTCGCAATTTCATTATCGTTATTTACTTTACGCTTTAATTTAAGTCTTGTATTTATTTTTAATATTTTACATTTGGTTTTAACTGCGACTAAAGTTTTAAAATCGACAAACCGGTCATTAAACGGTAAAAACCCCCCTTTATAATAATAATATTACTTATATATATATTTGTATTTTTATAAAAGTAAACTAATATAGCGTTAAGCTTTGTTTAAAGATTTCCCTGTGGAACGAACCGGACTTACTAAAAACTACACTACTGTACGATTAGGTACACTGCCTATAAGTGTTGTAGCAAGGTTTAAGTATATCCATTCTCTAAATAAATAAATATCTTGTGTAAAATTGTATCGTATTTAATAGTATTTCCTTGTAAAATTTAATAGTATTTTATACCACTCCGCTACCACATCAAGTATTTTTGGCGCCGCTGCCGGGGACACTCTTAAACGCCGGAAGCGCAACGCTAATATATAAAAAAAAAGATTTTTTGTTTACTTTTATTAAAATTCGCTTTTGTAAAAATACGTTTTGAATATTCAAAAATATAAAAAGAAAAACAAAAATATAAGTATTTTTAAGATTTTGTTAAATATTTAAGTTTTATAAAGTTTCTTTATTTTTATTTTATAAAAACATAAGTTTTATTTAAGTATTTTGTTTTTATTTAAAAACATAAAAAAATATATATAAATCTAGTTTTAAGCATTTTATTTATTAAAATTATAAAGTAGTTCTATTTTATTTAAGTTTTTCAAATTTAAGTTTTTATACACATATTTTTTTTAACAGAAAAATATAAAAACAGAAAACAGAAAAAAAAATAAAGAAAAATGCGTCGAATTTGAAACCTGTCAGTTGAAATTTGAAACCCCGCGAGTCGCGGGGTTTGATGTTTTGAATACCGCAAGTCGCGGAGATTTTCTGACAGGCGACAAAACCCTAAATTAGCATTAATTACGGGTGATTAATTATTATTATTATTATTAACCCTAGTTTTTATAATTAGTTTTATTTTTAGTTTTACTTTTTATTTATTTTATATTTTGTTTAATTAGTTTAATTAATTTGTAAAATTAGTAGTTTTAATAAATAATTAATATAAAAATAATATTTTTATAAAAATTGTACTTTTTACAACTTTTTGTATATTTTTATATTTTATCCCTTTTTAATTGTTTTAGCGTAATATTTGTATTTTTCGCTCATATTTAGTTTTAAACTTAGATTTTGCCATAGTTATTTTTACTCCTAGATTTTTAGTCTCTGCCATAGAATTCCTTAAGTGCTTTTTCTTTAGAATAAGATTTAGGTGCTTTAGAATTTTGCGACGCCTTTTTAAGTTTTAGTTTCTTTTTAAGTTAATTCCATTTGGGATTTAGTTTTTCCTGTAAGCTTTAATATTTTTAGACGACTTTTACCTATGTATCAATTATCATTCCAATTAGTAATCTTAATTTGCGATTATAATTTTAAGTTAGTTGTAGTAATAAGGTTAGGTTAGTCAAGTATTTTTAAGTTTTATAAGTTTCTTTTATTTTTTCCGTCACCTTTTATTTTTCAACCATTTTTTTTTTTTTTCAATCTTTTTCCGACGAACTCTTTTTCTTTCTTATTTCTCGCTATTCTAGTTTTAGGACATAGATTTTTATTCTACTTATTATCTAAATTTCTTAAAATTACGAAAATTTATTTTAAGTGGTTAAATTAATAGACATCAAAATTTTCTGGTTCGTAGTAATAGTTAGATTTGTACGTGGACCGGGTTATTGGAGCCAAACAGTCCTCAATTATATTGAGACCAAACGAATCATGCCCCTCTGCTGCATCTTTTGGCTATTCGAAACGTGGGCAAAATCAGAAAAGTCTATTAATTGGATAACTTATTATAATTTTTCTTTCCTTTTAAAAACTAATAGGATATTCAGTGAATGCACCGAGCAAGACGATCACCACCTTTTGTACGTTCACCACCTGTAACTAGATCAAGACATTTAGCAAATATAACCACCGTTGATTTTTCTTTAGAATCGTCATCCAGTCGACCAAGTACTTCAGTACAAATTTCCGATAATCCATTTTTTGAACCCGACCTCACAATTGAGAATCCGGAGAATATTCAGGAACGGTTCGTAGATCCTGAACCATTAAACTTTCCTCCGGAACCACCAATCATTCAAACAGAGATTGTTGAGGAACGAACCATTAAATCAGAATCCTCTAGTGATTCCGATTCAACAAATTCAATTATGGAGAATCTGGAACCTTTAAGTATGGAAGACCGAATGAGAGCTAAACGCACTGGCCAAGGTCACGCAATTACTCATCCAGACATTAATGCGCCAGATTATGAAATCAAAGGACAAATTCTACACATGGTGACTAATCAATGCCAATTTAGTGGTGCGCCGAAGGAAGATCCAAATGAACATCTACGTACCTTTAATAGGATCTGCACACTATTTAAAATCCGAGAAGTGGAGGATGAACAGATATATCTCATGTTATTTCCCTGAACTTTAAAGGGAGAAGCCAAAGATTGATTGGAATCGTTACCTGAAGGGGCGATTGATACATGGGATGTTTTAGTTGACAAATTTCTTAAACAATTCTTTCCGGCATCTAAAGCCGTAAGACTTCAAGCAGAAATTGTTACGTTTACACAGAAGCCAAATGAAACTCTATATGAGGCATGGACTAGATATGGAAAATTGTTAAGAGGATGTCCGCAACATGGTTTAGACACCTGTCAAATAGTACAAATATTCTACCAAGGATGCGACATCACTACAAGGAAAGACATAGATATAGCAGCTGGTGGTTCTATTATGAAGAAAACCGAAACTGATGCTTACAAAATTATTGATAACACTGCTTCCCACTCACATGAGTGGCACCAAGAAAAAGACATCGTTAGATCATCTAAAGCAGCTAGAGCCGATTCTAGCCATGACTTAGATTCCATTTCCGCAAAGATAGATGCTGTGGAAAGACGAATGGAAAAGATGACTAAGGATATTCACTCAATACGAATTAGTTGTGAGCAGTGTGGAGGACCACATTTGACAAAAGATTGTCTCAGTATTGAATTAACAATGGAACAAAGAGAGAATATTTCATACATAAACCAAAGGCCTGGAAATAATTATCAGAATAATTATCAACCGCCAAGACCGATTTACAATCAAAACCAAAATTATAACCGAAATATTCCATACAACAACCAACAAGGTCCTAGCAATCAACAAGTATCCAATAATACTTACAATCAGCAACGACCTAATTTTCAAAACAAACCACCACAACAAACCGATGATAAAAAGCCGAATTTAGAAGATATGATGACGAAGCTAGTTGAAACTCAAACGCAGTTTTTCACCTCTCAGAAACAAACTAATGAACAAAATGCTCAAGCATTTAGAAATCAACAAGCTTCTATTCAAAATTTGGAACAAGAAGTAAGTAACCTAGCAAGATTAATAGGTGAAAGAAAACCGGGAAGTCTACCTAGTGATACAAATGCTAACCCCCGGAATGAAACAGCTAAAGCCATTACCACAAGAAGTGGTACAACACTTAAACCACCTGAAATACCTGTAACTTCTGATGAAGACATTCCTACTCCACAAGAACCACAACCTGATCAAGATAAGGAAAAAGAACCGGTAGTTGAAAAGGTTAATGAAGATAACACAGCTAAGGCTAAACCTTATGTTAAACCATACCAACCACCACTTCCTTATCCGAGTAAAATGAAGAAAGAGAAACTTGAAGCCGAGCAATCCAAATTCTTGGATATGTTTAAACAGATAAATGTAAATCTTCCTTTCATTGATGTGATTTCAGGAATGCCTAGATATGCTAAATTCTTGAAAGATCTAATCTCAAATAGAAAGAAAATGGAAGAACTCTCGGCTGTTGCTATGAATGCTAATTGTTCAGCAGTGCTGTTGAATAAGATACCAGAAAAACTATCTGATCCAGGAAGTTTCACAATTCCATGTTTTCTGGGTAGTCTTAGTTCAATAGAAGCATTGGCAGACTTAGGTGCTAGTATAAATCTAATGCCGTATTCACTATACGCTAAACTAGACCTTGGAGAATTGAAACCAACCAGAATAAGCATACAACTAGCCGATAGATCAATAAAATATCCTAGAGGGATAATGGAGAACATGCTAGTTAAAGTTGGTACTTTAGTATTTCCAGTAGATTTTGTTGTTCTGGACATGGAAGAAGATTCTCAAGTTCCTCTCATATTAGGAAGACCATTCTTAAACACGGCTAAAGCAATGATAGACGTGTTCGGTAAGAAACTAACCCTAAGTATAGAGGATGAGAGTGTTACCTTTTCAGTTGATAGAGCAATGCAACAACCGCAATCTGCAGATGATACATGTTATTATATTCAAACTATAGATGCACATGCAGAATTATTAGAAGAATTTCCAGAATTACAAGGAACAGGAGAATGTTCTTTAGGAGAAGGTAATGAACCAATTGATGAAGCTGAAATGTTAGCTACACTTATAGCTAATGGATATGAACCAACAACAGAAGAAATTCAAATGCTAAAAGAAGAAGACAGATATCGATATAAATCATCAATAGAAGAACCTCCAACATTAGAGTTAAAGCCACTTCCAAACCATTTGGAATACGCTTATTTACATGGTGAATCTGAATTACCTGTAATAATATCGTCTTCTCTTACTGAAAATGAGAAATCACAACTCATTTCTGTGTTGAAAGCTCATAAACCAGCCATTGCATGGAAGATTCATGATATTAAAGGAATAAGTCCTTCGTATTGCACACATAAAATCCTTATGGAAGAAGGTCATAAAACGTATGTGCAACGCCAACGAAGACTAAATCCTAATATGCAAGATGTAGTTAAGAAAGAGATTATTAAACTGCTAGATGCAGGTTTAATTTATCCAATCTCTGATAGTCCATGGGTAAGCCCAGTTCAATGCGTACCTAAGAAGGGTGGCATGACTGTCATTACAAATGAGAAAAATGAGCTTATTCCTACTAGGACTGTAACAGGATGGCGTGTGTGTATTGATTATAGAAAATTAAATGACGCCACCAGAAAAGATCACTTTCCCTTACCTTTCATAGATCAAATGTTGGAAAGATTAGCCGGAAATAGTTACTATTATTTTCTAGATGGATTTTCCGGATATTTTCAAATTCCAATAGCACCCGAGGATCAAGAGAAAACCACATTCACGTGCCCTTATGGTACTTTTGCTTACAAACGCATGCCATTTGGACTTTGTAACGCCCCTGCAACCTTTCAAAGGTGTATGATGGCGATTTTTCACGACATGATAGAAGAATGCATGGAAGTATTCATGGATGACTTTTCAGTCTTCGGTGATACATTTGAATCATGTCTAGTTAATCTTGAACGAATGCTTCTTAGATGCGAACAATCAAATCTAGTACTTAATTGGGAGAAATGCCATTTCATGGTTAAAGAAGGCATCGTTCTTGGACATAAAATTTCAAAAGAAGGAATTGAAGTGGATAGAGCTAAAGTAGATGTAATTGCTAAACTTCCACATCCCACCAATGTTAGAGGAATTAGGAGTTTTCTAGGGCATGCCGGTTTTTACCGACGTTTCATAAAAGATTTTTCTAAAATTGCCACTCCTATGAATAAACTCCTAGAAAAGGATGCTCCATTCATCTTTTCAGATGAGTGTATCAAATCTTTTAATATTCTTAAAGAGAAACTCACTAATGCACCGATCATGATAACACCAAATTGGAATCTACCATTTGAACTAATGTGCGATGCAAGTGATTTTGCAATGGGAGCCGTTTTAGGACAAAGGATTGAAAAACGATTTCAACCTATATATTATGCTAGTAAGACGTTACAAGGAGCACAAACGAACTATACAACTACTGAAAAAGAACTCCTTGCTATTGTCTTTGCTTTTGACAAATTTCGATCATATCTCGTTCTAGCAAAAACGGTGGTCTATACCGACCATTCTGCTCTTAGATACCTATTTTCAAAACAAGATGCTAAACCAAGATTAATCCGTTGGATCTTACTCTTACAAGAGTTTGATATTGAAATCCGAGATAAAAGAGGAGCAGAAAATCTCGCCGCTGATCATCTTTCTCGTCTTGAAAATCCCGAATTAGAAGTTCTAAATGAATCGGCCATACAAGACAACTTTCCTGATGAATATCTATTGAAGATAGATTATAAAGAAATCCCATGGTTTGCAGACTATGCAAACTACTTAGTTTGTGGATTCCTTGAAAAAGGATTATCGTACCAAAGACGAAAAAAATTCTTCAGTGATATAAAACACTATTTCTGGGAAGATCCACATCTGTTTAAAAGTTGTCCCGATGGAATAATACGCCGATGTGTATTTGGAGATGAAGCTAGTAAAATTTTAAACCATTGTCACACAGGACCAACAGGAGGGCATTATGGGCCTCATTTAACAGCAAGAAAAGTTTATGAAGCTGGATTCTATTGGCCTACAATTTACAAAGACGCACACCTTCTTTGCAAATCCTGTGATGCTTGTCAAAGGGCCGGAAAAATAAGTCAACGTGATGAAATGCCACAAAATGTCATCCAAGTATGTGAAGTATTTGACATTTGGGGTATTGACTTTATGGGTCCATTTCCAAAATCTCATAATAATCTATATATACTCGTAGCCATTGATTATGTATCTAAATGGGCGGAAGCACAAGCTCTCCCAACTAACGATGCACGAGTTGTAGTCAACTTTTTAAAACGTCTTTTTGCAAGGTTTGGAACACCGAAAGCTTTAATAAGTGATCGGGGAACTCATTTCTGTAATAATCAACTTGAGAAAGTTCTTAAAAGATACGGAGTAACTCATAAAATCTCCACCGCATATCATCCACAAACAAGTGGACAAGTTGAAAATACCAACCGAGCTTTAAAACGTATTTTAGAGAAAACCGTAGGATCAAATCCGAAGGAATGGTCCATTAAATTGGAGGATGCACTCTGGGCTTTTAGAACAGCCTACAAAACTCCAATTGGAACCACACCTTTTAGACTTGTTTATGGAAAAGCATGTCATCTTCCAGTAGAAATTGAACACAAAGCATTTTGGGCTTTGAAGACATGTAATCTTGATTTACATGAAGCTGGACGTTTATGATTAAGTCAACTAAACGAATTAGAAGAATTAAGACATGAAGCATACGAAAATTCGTTAATCTATAAAGAAAGAACGAAGAAATGGCATGATAAAAGAATCAGAAGTTCAAAAGAATTTAAAGAAGAAGACAGAGTTCTTCTTTTCAATTCACGATTCAAGCTATTTCCTGGAAAATTGTAATCAAGATGGTCTGGACCATTCATAGTCAAAAGAGTTTTCCCATACGGAACGATAGAATTGATAAATTCAAATAGGATTGAATTTAAAGTTAATGGTCACAGAGTTAAACATTACATACATGGTCCGATGGAAGTCGACAACGAAGTTAATCACAATTTCGACACCACAGCTAACTAAGTGTGGGGAGAATCAAGTCTTTAAAGGATAATATGTATTTCTGTTAGAGTTAGATTGTCTGTTTTCGTGTAGTTCTCGAAAATGGAACCCGAATGGTCTTTCCCTAGCAGACCCTAAAGAACTAGTCTTCTCCCCCCATTCTGAATTTTTATTTTTTTTAGGTTTTTACGAAATGAAGACTGCCTGTGAACTAAACCATGGTCTAATGCTACACGCTTTGATCACTAAACGTAATAATGACATACTACCGAGTGAATTAGTATCAGTAATCAGAGAAAGAATGGACGGAGTTAGAAAAGAATCCAGATGCGAAGATAATAAGTTACAATTTGGTAAAGGAAAATCAAAATCCGCAGCGAAAAGAAGAGCACGACACCTAGAACGATGTCACAAATGCGGAAAATGGTCACATGGAGGTAAATGTTCAAATAATCAAACCTATTCAAATACCGAATTTGTTACTTTATGCAGAGACGGACCGTTCATATGTTTAGAAGAAAAGACACTGAATGCTCGAGGTTACGCCTATGTAGCTATGGAAAACCAATTAAACCGACTATCTTATGAATGGGATAGATCATATAACTAAGAAATCTATTTCACAGGTATGTCTGTACAGTTTCTATTTTTATTTTTATTTTTAACCTTTTGATAATAAACGCTAATTTGTTCGCTAAAAAGTATTAAATTGGTATTGAATAAAATTAGGTTTGGCGACCGAAATTATTGATATCATTTAAAAATTTATTACATCACTGCAAAATTTAACGTTTATTCTTAAGGTATAAATATCTTTAATCAATCAACCCAAAATATTTCAAAAATTCGTCATGAGTTAAATTAGGTTTTGGAACCGAAATTACTTTACCGAAAAGAGGGGCGCATATTTTTGATAATATTTGATTGATTAAAGTGGGATAAAAAGACAAAAAGATTTTTAATTTTATTTTTACCATGTTTTTAAAATTAATATTTAAATCTTAAATTAATATTGTAAACTTTGTAAAACAATATTTTTAAAATTGTAAATATTTGAAAAATTAATATAAGTTTGGTGTGAATTTATAATATGAATTTTTAAAATTAAGTTTGGTGTGAATTTTTAATTTTTAAAATATAAATTTTTAATTTTATGCATTTCAAATTTTAAGTTTGGTGTGAATTTTTAATATAAATTTTGAATTTTATATTTAAGTTGTGTGAATTTAAAAACAAAAATTTACTTTATCTCATTAAGTTAAAAATATGATTTTTAAAATTCGTCGTAAGTTGAAGACTAGGTCTTTGAACCGAAATTGCTTTACCCGAGAGAGGGACGAGAACTTTTATTATCATTATTTTTAATCTCATTGAATTAAAGTATGCCAAAAACATTAAAAAACCCCAAAAATCTTAGCTTTTAAAACAATCGCTACAAAAAGACAAATTTTAAAATTTTGTCGAGGGACGGACTAGGACATCGATCCAAAACGACCTCGTCCTAAATAACAAGGGAAACAAAATTTTAAAATTAAGTACTTAATTGTTTTATAAGTTAATGATTATATATAAAAAAAAAAAAGCAAACTCCGCGACTCGCGGAGTTTGAAGAGTAATTCACCGCGAGTCGCGGAGGGGTCGGATTACAGAAAAAAATAAGAGCTGAAACAGCTCAGTCCACACAAAACACACAGAAGAAAAAAATACTGCGAAAACCCACGAAAAAACCGCGAGAAAAAACCCCCAAAATCACAATTTTTAACCGTTAATCACCAAATCTTTTACTAAAATCATGTTGAGAAGGATGCTATCTAGGAATTACTCAAGAAAAACGGTAAATTTCTACACCTAAACACCATTTAATCCGAAATTTGGTGTTCTTGAGCAATTTTTTCCCCAATTTGATTTTGATGCTTTTTAGTGTAATTATGATTAAATTGTTTATGTATTATACTTATATAACCTAGATTGATGCTGTTTAACATGATTAGAAGCCTTAAACTTCAAATTTAGAGTAATCTAGGGTTTGTGTTCTTGAGCAAATTTGGGGCTTTTTGATATAAACAGGTTATGGCCGATTTTTGTCATGAATTGTTGCTAAATTAAGTAGTGTAACATGTCTAGGTAGTTAAATGATCCAAACTTTGAGCCTAAACATGATTTTGAGAATTAAAGTGGACTTTTTCAAGTCTAAAATTCATGAACTTGATTTTTGAAAGATAATGCCATTTGAGACTTGTTTAATTGCTAGTAATGATTATTTTAACATGTTATTTGAGTTGAATGCTTATGAACTTGGTGAACATTTTCGTATATGCTTATTTGAAAAAGTGTAGATTTGATAAAAATGTGAAAATGAGCTTAAGTTTGATATAAATTGATCATGTCATTGTAATTATTTTGATTGATGATTTTGCTGACACTAATGCATATTTGGATGCACAAATATTGTGTTTGATGTGTTTTGCAGACTGAAAGGGGTGAATCTTCATCCCAAGCCCGCAATGCTCCTGCTGAGAATGCGAAACAACAGGAGGTGGATAACTACTAAAAGCAGGATATACCGCATCCAGTCATGACCTTTTCTGATATGCACTTGGAAGAGTTGCACCCGAACCTGAGATTTGACAGACTTTGGATAGATTATCCAAAATATCAAAGGGGTTTGCATACTCTTCATTCTAAGGTTGTTGAGGTACCAAGGGTCATAGAATGGGGACCCTTAGAAGCTGTAGAATTGGCCGGGCCAATTAGGGAATTACTTGTACAGAGGTATGGTAATTCTACTTTTAATGACTGGGTACGTTTATTCACCATGCGTAGACCTGTATATAAAGTATGGTGTGAAGAATTGTTATGTAGTATAGAGTTGAATGATCGGGTAGCTAGTTTAACCGATCGTTCTTTTATTAGATTTTTGTTAGGCGGTTCGATGCGCCACATGTCTTTACTAGACATGGCTCAGGCTTTACGTATATATACGCCTGAGGAGTTAGCATCTGCCGATTGTAGAGGGTTGATACTAAACGGTAGAAAGATAGATGAAAATTTTGATACACACGGTGTGTGGAGTCAAATGACAAGCCATCACCGTTTCAAAGGGGGAAATTACTCTTATTTGGATATAGATAGAGCCGAATTAAGAGTGATTCATAGGTTTTTAGCTAATTCGATTACACAAAGGGGTAAGAACAAGGAAAAAGTAAATGAACAAGATTTGTTTTACCATATGTGTATTCGAGACCCACAAAGCGCTGTAAGTATACCATATTGTGTGGGTTATTATTTATCAGCTATGGTTCAGGGGATGCGACCGCATAGCATAATAGGAGGTGGTATTTTTATTACTTTGATTGGTGAATATCTAGGTGTGGATATAAGTCGGGGGGGATTATTAGTAGAAGAACCGGAACCCCGCGATACTATAGGTTTAAATGTATAACATGGTGCGAAAGTTTTGAAGAGGCGAAATAACGCCGCAGTACAATACCATGGTAGACATCCACAGGTAGAGAGAAACCAACAGCAAGGTAATGTAGGAGGGGGGAATGAGATGCAAGAAATGCAAAGGTTTATAGCTTCTCAGGAATACGAAAATGCTAGACAGAGAGCATTTGAAGATTGGCAAGTTCATCAGAACCAAATCATAGCTCATTGCCAACATATAGGTAGAAACTATATTCCTACACCGAAACCCATCTTCCCTCCCTGGTCTATAGAGATGCAGCCACCATATCCTACGTATAACCCTGCCGAAGCATTCTATAGCACCTATGGTTATGCCTGGAACCCCTATTGGTACCAGTATCATCCCTAGTATACTTATTTTTTTTTTTTGTAATTTGTAATTATTGATACGTTTAATACTTTTGTTAATATTGTAATCATTTTTATAATTATCTAACTTTTATTCTTAGATTTTAATAATTTTTGAATGTGGGGTAATATACCAAACTTCAAAAATATGTATATATGTTTGCAGTTTATCTTATGTACACAACAGGGTAAAACAACGCATTTTCAAAGACTGGCATTAAGTTCAGCAAAAGCAACTAATTTTGACGACAAGATGCAAAATATATGTGAAATAACAACAAGACGGAATGAACAAATGATGTGCACCATTTATCATTCAGCAAACAAACGCCAATATATTTGGAAACTTTGGTAAAAATTTAAATCATTTTCACACTAATCACCCTCAATAATTTAAATTGTTACTGATTTCTTGCAAATGAGGGCATTGCAAGATCTTAAGTGTGGGAAGGGGTTAAATTCTTTCGGATTTTAAAATTTTTATCTTAAACACTTGGTTACCATTAAAAATACTAGTAAAGCAGTAGTTGTATTAGAATCTAGTGCTCTCTGATAAAAAAGAACAGCCCTAGTCTTATATACTAACTACCCAATTCTAGTAAAATTTTTCAAAATTTTCAATTAAATGAACTCAAAATCATGTTTATACATATTTATGAACGATAAAACTAGGTTTTAACACCGAAATTATTGTTACCTCGGAAAGGACATAAATTGAGAAACAAACTAAAATGTTAAAATTCATTTAAAATGGAATAGAGGACGATAAAAAGGAAAATAAAAGCCAAGTGTGGGAAAATTTACCAAGTTATCTTAAACATATGTCACATATATATCTGTAACAAATAACTGAAAATACTTTTGCTTTGGACTAAACTAAACTGTTTTACCCGATAAAAGAAAAGAAGAGATGGATCTACACGATGAATCAATTCCATCATTAAAAGGAAGTAAAGTCTTCCGAAAAAGAAACGCGCTTCTTGATTTAGGTCATGAAGTTGTCGTCCAGACCAGCTGTAGGTTGACGAAACATCTAGAAAAGTCATCACTAAAATCAGCAGGAAATCCACGGACCTCAACATTAAACAGGGTCGCCAAGTGGTCAGATTTATCCTAACCATGAGAAGGATTTATCTTGTACAATGGGGGGCACCATGCAAATTAGCTGGATAAGACTAATGAATCAGATCCCCAGAAAGGATAATCTCCTTAAAGATTAAAAATTAGCTTTTAAGACTGATATTACTCAATCCTAGAGATTGACCTTAAAGATTGAGAATTCAAACTCATGGAATTCAATGATATCTAAACTCGAGCTTGAACGAGAAAATATTTTGATCAAAATTACAAACCGATTTGTTTTCTGAAAACCCTATTTTCAATGCGTTCATTACCATTGAACGTAAAATCCTAGGAATTCACTTGGAATTCATTAGGTCACCTGAACTAAATCGGGTGTCAACCGTAAGAACGGTGGTTGCATAGTGGTCAAAGACAGGACCTTGTGCCATACCGAAAAATTATAAGGGTGAGCTTTACTATTGCTCCTACCAAGGATAGTAATTGCGTCCGACACGTTATAGACCATAATTAAAAGCATGTCAGGGGACATTGTGTGATGACCCGAAAATTTTCGACCAAATTTAAACTTAATCTTATATGATTTCGATACGATAAGCAAAGTCTGTTAAACTGAATCTCAAAATTTTTGAACTATTCAAGTACCCTTCGATTTTCTCAACGATTCGCGAACAATTATATGTAAATAGATACATATATATACTATAACTTGAAAACGTAACAAAGTTTTCATTGCATAATACCGTACATTAAACTTATTGGTTTATATATCTAATTGAATATATATTATTTCAAGTTATTTAGTAAACGATAGTAACATTCGATTATTGATTTGATTGATATTTAGATAACTTAACTAAAACGTTTAAGATGAACCAGTAAAACACTAATTTGATAAAGTATTTTCAAATTGCTACAGTACCCAAAATGCTACAGTGTTTTCGAAAATCACTATTTGCTACAGTAAAATTTACTTTGCTACAGTGAATTGCTACAGTAAAAATTGACTTTGCTACAGTGAATTGCTACAGTAAAACACTATTTTAAAAATGTTCTTTACCAAATAGTGAGACGATGATTTATAGAAGTAAATGACCAAAATACTCGAAAGTTTAAGATATACTTTGAGTGGTATAGTTTAGGAATAATTTAAGGCTATATTTTAACAAAGGTACGAGTCACGAAATGTAAAATGCAAGTTTTATCAGCGTACGAAAGGACATTCGAGAAACCGGAACCGGGACATAAGTCAAGTAACAACGTACGACC